>NC_033796.1:56485127-56606630 GCF_001876935.1 Asparagus officinalis
GTCCCCGAAAGAGTTTCAGTTTTTGAAAGACTCAGTGCGGAGACGCCAAAACCCAGGCCTAGGCGTTTTCAACGAAGAAGAAGGATGATTGAAGACGGAGAATTTCCGAGGGTCACCACCAACATGACCAGCAGAGGGACGTCGGCGCGAGATAATCTCGAATCGATTCTGAAAGCATCCCGGCCTAGAACCCGTCTGCAGTCTGGAACTATCAAGCGAACAACCTATGGTAGGGTTCGAACAAGACTCCCTTTAGAGGATGAAGAATCTGATGTTGGCTCCGCGGTTACATCAGATAATACGGTGTCCAGCGAGGGACAACCCCGTGAGGCACTCATGATAAGTGCGGAGCAAGTGGCCAAAATGCTTGAAGACGCCTTAGCTAAGCAGCAGGAAACCTTCAGGTTCGAAATGCAGATGGCCATGCAAAACATGAGAGAAATGCATGACCAACAAATCCAAGCATTGACGAACCAGCAAGGCGAGCCAATTCGTCGTAACCCGGTTAATTTGGAAGACGAGGATACGAATGAAGCTCGTAATACCAATAATCCTCCCGTCAATGCAGGGGGTGGTGACGAGAATGCTAGTGAAAACACAGATGAAAATCTGAAAATTAAAAATCTCGAGAGCAAACTCAATACATTGATTTCTGCTCAAGATTTACTTCAAATCGCACTTGGGGGTAATCTCCGGTAATGAGCCTCTGATGGTGCGGTCATTCGTTGGCACTCTTCGCGGAGCCGCCTTCGATTGGTATCGCCGCCTCAAGCCAGGGAGTGTGAACAGCTGGGACGACATGGAGACCAAGTTCCTCGCCAACTTTTTCGACGACGACACAGAGATATCCATCGGATCGTTGCTGGACGAGAAGCAGAAAGACGGAGAATTGGTAAGCGTGAACAGCTGGGACGACATGGAGACCAAATTCCTCGCCAACTTTTTCGACGACAACACAGAGATATCCATCGGATCGTTGCTGGACGAGAAGCAGAAAGACGGAGAATTGGTGGACACCTTCGTCAAGAGGTTCCGGAACAAGGCGATGAACTGTCGGGACCTGATCACCGAGGAATTCATCCTCCAGACTTGCCACAACAACCTCGCGCTGGACGTGTTGGAAGCAATGGGGACAGCACCGTCCAAGACATGGAAGGATCTGAAGGTCCGAGGAGAGCAAGCCGAGCGATTCCTAAGGAGGAAGAAGGCGGAGAGAGGCCAACAGGCGACGAATGCTCCACAACAGAATTTCGTCCCACGGGGGAAAGGTAAGGCACACGCAAATGCAGTTGATGCTAATCAAACCTTTCAATTGCAACCTCAGCAACAGCAACAGCAGCAGCAGCAACAAGCACCACAACAAACTCGGGGGCAATGGCAACAACGGCCTCAGGAGCTGAAATCTTCAGAGCCGAGGTTTCCTAAAGTGTATTCCTTCAAAGATGATGAGGTTCCCGGCATCTTTAAGTACCTGTTGGAGAACAACAAAATTCAGCTGCCAGCGATTGTGGATCAAGAAGGGTCTAACAAAGTGACGGATCAGAGGTATTGTGCATACTACAGAGCGGTCCATCACCCTACGAAGTCGTGCTACCACCTCAAGGACAAGATCCAGGCGCTAATTGATGTAGGCATCATAACCCCGAAGCCGTCCAAGAACGTTGGAGCAAACGCGGTTTCGATCAGCTTTGGATCAGTGCCCATAGCGTGGTTTGAACCAAAACGCATCACCAAAGTGGGAATGAAAACAGTAAATGACGACCCGCATGGACAGCGCCAAAAAGGACTTGTGCCACATACAGCTCCAAACGGCGAAATCCTCTGGGTTCACCCCGACCTGATTGAAGATGAACAATGGGCCGGGTCGTCATCCAAGAAGAAGTCCAAAGAGAAAGGAAAGTCTTGCTGCGGAGTCTCTGCTATCCCAGGAGAAGATGACGAAAGAATACAAGCTTTTCCACTCTCTGAAGAAGAGCAAGAAGTTTTTGCAACCCGAAGCGGAAATGAGTATCACTACAACTATCCACCACCTAGTGAGCAGGGGGTGAATAAACGGGGACCAGCCAACTTCTCCGGGAGATCATGCAGAATCATCCCGAAGGAGGAAGCCAGTTTTGGAGCGCCTCGGTCCAGTTCCCGACGAGAGAGGCAAAGTTCCAGTTCACGAGCGTTTGGGCCCAATGAAGAAGCCCAGAACGACTCAACACATTGGAGGTCGCCGTCACCTCCAGTATGACAAAGAGCTTAAGGCAACTGCGCGCACCAATTTGCGCGTCGAGGTCCAAGAGCACACTAAAGACTCGCGCCCACAAAGGCACGTTTCGAGGCGTGTAACTTTTGAAAGCCCAAAGAAGGCAATCCAACCTCAGATGGAAACATTATCATCTGATAGTGATAGTGTTATACCTGAGAAGTCGTGCCCGCACACGATAGGTTACTCCGACTGTCAAAATAACGAGTTGTACTATCGTGCTGGGGGTACGAATAGAACCAGAAAGAGGAGTCCTCGAGAACAAGAAATTCAATGCCCCTGTTCCAAACTCATTCAGGCAGTATTGTCTGAATGCAGCTGCATCAAGGCGGTCCCCGAAAGAGTTTCAGTTTTTGAAAGACTCAGTGCGGAGACGCCAAAACCCAGGCCTAGGCGTTTTCAACGAAGAAGAAGGATGGTTGAAGACGGAGAATTTCCGAAGGTCACCACCAACATGACCAGCAGAGGGACATCGGCACGAGATAATCTCGAGTCAATTCTAAAAGCATCCCGGCCTAGAACCCGTCTACAGTCCGGAACTATCAAGCGAGCAACCTATGGTAGGGTTCGGACAAGACTCCCTTCAGAGGATGAAGAATCTGATGCTGGCTCCGCGGTTGCATCAGATAATACGGTGTCTAGCGAGGGACAACCCCATGAGGCACTCATGATAAGTGCGGAGCAAGTGGCCAAAATGCTTGAAGACGCCTTGGCTAAGCAACAGGAAACTTTCAGGTTCGAAATGCAGATGGCCATGCAAAACATGAGAGAAATGCATGACCAGCAAATCCAGGCATTGACGAACCAGCAGGGCGAGCCAAGTCATCGTAACCCGGTTAATCTGGAGGACGAGGATACGAATGAAGCTCGTAATACCAATAATCCTCCCGTCAATGCAGGGGGTGGTAACGAGAATGCTAGTGAAAACACAGATGAAAATCTGAAAATTAAAAATCTCGAGAGCAAAATCAATACATTGATTTCTGCTCAAGAGATGAAGAAAACAGGCATTCCTTGCCCATACCCAAGAGAGTGGGAATCAATCCCATATCCGGCGAAGTTCAACCTAATTAACTTCACGCCGTTTAATGGGATGGGTTCCCCCACTCAACATTTGATTTATTTCAAATCGCACCTGGGAGTTATCTCCGGCAATGAGCCTCTGATGGTGCGGTCATTCGTCGGCACTCTTCGCGGAGCCGCCTTCGATTGGTATCGCCGCCTCAAGCCAGGTAGTGTGAACAGCTGGGACGACATGGAGACCAAATTCCTCGCCAACTTCTTCGACGACGACACAGAGATATCCATCGGATCGTTGCTGCAGAAAGACGGGGAATTGGTTGACACCTTCGTCAAGAGGTTCCGGAACAAGGCGATGAACTGTCGGGACCCGATCACCGAGGAATTCAGCCTCCAGACTTGCCACAACAACCTCGCGCTGGACGTGTTGGAAGCAATGGGGACAGCACCGTCCAAGACATGGAAGGATCTGAAGGTCCGAGGAGAGCAAGCCGAGTGATTCCTAAGAAGGAAGAAGGCCGAGAGAGGCCAACAGGCGACGAATGCTCCACAACAGAATTTCGTCCCACGGGGGAAAGGTAAGGCACACGCAAATGCAGTTGATGCTAATCAAACCTTTCAATTGCAACCTCAGCAACAGCAGCAGCAGCAGCAACAACGAGCGCCACAACAATCGCAGTCACAATGGCAACAACGGCCTCAGAAGCAGAAGTCTTCAGAGCCAAGATTTCCCAAAGTGTACTCCTTCAAAGATGACGAAGTTCCCGGCATCTTTAAGTACCTATTGGAGAACAACAAAATTCAGCTGCCAGCGATTGTGGATCAAGAAGGGGCTAGCAAAGTGACGGATCCGAGGTATTGTGCATACCATAGAGCGGTCCATCACCCTACGAAGTCATGCTACCACCTCAAGAACAAGATCCAGGCGCTAATTGATGTAGACGTCATAACCCTGAAGCCGTCCAAGAATGTTGGAGCAAACGCGGTTTGCGTGGTTTGAACCAAAACGCATCACCAAAGTGGGAATGAAAACAGTAAATGACGACCCGCATGGACAGCGCCAAAAAGGACTTGTGCCACATACAGCTCCAAACGGCGAAATCCTCTGGGTTCACCCCGACCTGGTTGAAGATGAACAATGGGCCGGGTCGTCATCCAAGAAGAAGTCCAAAGAGAAGGGAAAGTCTTGCTGCGGAGTCTCTGCTATCCCGGGAGAGGATGACGAAAGAATACAAGCTTTTCCACTCTCTGAAGAAGAACAAGAAGTTTTTGCAACCCGAAGCGGAAATGAGTATCACTACAACTATCCACCACCTAGTGAGCAGGGGGTGAATAAACGGGGACCAGCCAAAACCCTCACGGAGATGGGGGTGATTACAAGTCCTACACCGGGCGAAGAAGCAATAAATCGAAGGAGAAGAATCCCCAGGAGGTGCAGAATCCGAAGCAGTCTCGTTTCAGTCGTCCGATTGGAAGAGACAAGCCGGAAAGCTCGAAAACTCCGCAAGTTTTCGATATAATGGCTCAACTAGCCAATATTCCAGCACGGATAACGCTGTATGAATTGCTGCGGCTGTCCAAGGAAACTAGGGAGGCTTTGCAAGAAGCGTTGGCCAATTCAGAGGTGTTTCTGACTCAAATCAAGCCGGTGCCTGAACAGCCAGAACCGCTGAGTCAACAGTGCAACATAGCGACCAAAAACCTTCCCTGCATTACTTTCACCAAAGAGGACATGCAGACGAAGAATTCGAACCACGATCGACCGCTATACTTCATCGGGTACATCGGCTCCAGCAAAGTCAACCGAATCCAAGTGGATCCGGGTTCTGCTGTGAGTATTATGCCGCTTCGCTTGATGCATTTCCTCGGTATTCCAGTCAGCAAGTTGGCGTCCACAGGCACTGTTATCTATGGATTCAACACTAGCGGGTCAAGACCCTTGGGTAAGATCCGGATAAAGTGTCAAATGGGTGATTTGAAGACGGAAGTCACATGTTATGTGATTGATGCTGAGACGTCGTATAACTTACTATTGGGTTGACCTTGGATCCATAGTAACGTTATAATCCCCTCAACTCTCCATCAGTGTTTGAAATATGTCGACGCTGATAATAAGGTTAGGACGGTGGTCGCGGATAAGCAACCATTCAAAGGGTATGAGAATTATTTCACTGATTCTCTCCTTTATGGTAACGAATCCGATACTGAATCATCGGCCCATGGCACGGACAGCGGAGAAGAAGTTGATACCGAAGCCGGATTTGATTACAATGGCGGTTATGTTCTAAATGACATTGTACCCTTTGTAATCAACCTTGACGATGATCAAACGTCAGAGGGCAGTTGTAACTGGCAACTTGCCAATAATGAAATAAATAATGATTTAGAGTACTCCCTGTCTCTTGATGATGTGACAACAGAATTGTATGATAATCCTGACTTGTATATGCCGCTTCGGTCGTCCTATGTAACAAAGGAACACCTCCAGCATTCTTTCGGAACAACCATAATCATCCCGAACAAGATAGGAGGTGCAAAAGAAGTAATTTATGGTAAAGAAAAAAGCTCTCCGTTACCAGATCATTTCTTAAGCGAAGATGAAGATGATGACAAATCTGGTCGACATCTATCTAAGTATAGTCCAGAAGCGCGCAAGCTCATGGAGAAGCAGGGGTACGATTTCACACTCGGAGAAGGTCTATACTTCGATCGAGGTTCTCGTAATCCAGCCAAAGCGGTATATGTACCAAAAGGGAAACCTGAGGATTATTATAAATACGGGCAAGGCTTAGGCTATGTTTCCTCGTCCGATGATGAATGTGGCTGGCAGATCATCGATCAAATTGCTAACAAAGCGAAGAACGGATACTCTTCTGATTCTTCCGACACAAGTCTAGGGGAGGTATTCAAAGCCCTAATGGTAAACATGGCTACAGCTGATCCGTCTACAATAGAAGACGACGATCAGATGCCAACATGGGAAGACCCGTGGGTTCATCATCTGAATATGCAATATGGTGACAGGTTCGAACAGAGAGAACCCCCCACTGAGGATAAAATAGTCCAAGTTAACATGGGCGACGAGGCCAACCCAAAGCCGATATTCATATGCATCGCCTTGATATCAAGCCGGATGCCAAACCTGTCAAGCAACAGCAAAGACGGTTTCGTCCGCAGATTATGGAAGCCATTGAGGCAGAGGTTAAGAAATTGATCGAATCAGGATTTATCCTAGAGGAGCAACATCCAGATTGGCTAGCCAATATCGTTCCAGTCATGAAGAAGAACGGTAAAATCAGGATTTGCATTGATTTCAGAGACCTGAATACGGCATGTCCAAAAGACGATTTTCCTCTCCCAATCACGGATGTTATTATTGATAATACATGCAGATTTGAGAGAATATCTTTTATGGATGGTTTCTAAGGATATAACCAAATCAAGATGCACCCAGATGATGAAAAGCATACAGCGTTCAGAACGCCCCTTGGTGTATTCTGTTACACGGTGATGCCATTCGGGCTAAAGAATGCAGGCGCCACATACCAACGAGCAATGACTAAGATTTTCCAAGAACATCTCAGGAAAACAGTCGAATGCTACGTTGACGATTTGGTTGTAAAAAGCCACAACAAAGAAGTTGTAAAAAGCCGCAACAAAGAAGATCACATCAAGGACCTGAAGACGATGTTCGATCTCATGCGGAGCCATCAATTGAAGATGAACCCTACTAAATCCTTCCTTGGAATGTCCAGTGGAAAATTCCTTGGATTCGTTGTCACCACTAAAGGTATACATATCGATCCTGATAAAGTGAAGGCGATACACGAACTGCAACCTCCTAGATAAAGTGAAGGCGATACACGAACTGCAACCTCCTAGAAATCTAAGAGAACTCAGAGGATTGCAAGGGCGGCTATCTTACATCCGGCGGTTCATCTCAAACCTTTCTGGGAAGTGCCAGCCATTCTCTAAGCTAAACAAGAAAGGAGTATCATTCATCTGGGACGATGCCTGCCAAAAAGCATTCGAAGATATCAAAATGTATCTGACGAATCCTCCTGTTCTCGTTGCACCGAAATCGGGTAAACCGTTCTTGATTTATATCAAGGCGATGAACCATTCGATAAGTGCTTTACTAGCACAAGACGACGATAACGGTCACGAACAGGCAGTTTATTACCTAAGTCGGACCTTGATAGGCGCCGAGTACCTTGGTAGGCGCTGAGTCTCGATATCCGATGATTGAGAAAGAATGCCTCGCATTGGTATTCGCGATGCAAAAGATGCGGCATTACTTGGTTGGACAGACGATTTACGTCATTTCCAATGTTAATCCAGTACGGGTGTTTATGACTCAACCAGCCTCTATGAATTGGCGGTTAGCAAAATGGGCTATTCTCTTGTCCCAATATGATTTGCACTTCAAACAGCAGAAGTCGATCAAGGGACAAGCGATTTGTGATCTTTTGGCGGCAAACCCGACTACAGATACGGCAGAAGTTTATGACGACTTGCCGGATGAAACCCACGAGGTTAACACCACTTCGCACCAGCAAGTATGGAAATTATACTTTGATGGTGCCTTAAGGGCAGTTAATAAAATAATAACCCCGGGAGGCTCTACAGTTTCCTCTGGGGTTGGAGTTGTCTTAATCTCCCCGGGGAAGCATGTAATGCCTCGGGCTTATTCATTGACTAGTCCGTGCTCCAATAACGTAGCCGAGTACAACGCGCTTCTCATTGGACTCAGTTTCGCCAAAGAGCTGGGGGTCGAATATTTCGAAGCTTTTGGGGATTCACAACTGATAGTCAACCAAGTCCGTGGAGAGTATGAAGTCAGGAACCAAGACCTGATCCCGTACCACCAGGAGGCCATCAGAATGGCAGAATCTTTTGAAGAAATCTTTATCGAATACATCCCTCACCTCCAGAACGCTTATGTGGACGCACTGGCAGCGTTAGCGGTATCACTTGCACAACCTCCCGAAACTGAACTCTTGGTCACGGTGAGGACACATCAACTCTGCATACCCATATACAGTATGGAGATTGAACAGGAAGATGATAGAAATATGAGCGCCAAAGAGGTGAATTCAACTCAAATTGGGTCTGAGTCCCGAGATTGGCGTTTTCCCATCATTGACTACGTCCAGTATGGTATTTTGCCAGAGGATGTAAAAGAAAGAGAATCAATCCGCCGAAGAGCACCAAGATTCTTCTATAATACCGAGACCCATACGTTATACCGTAGAGGGTACGATGGTTTATTACTCCGATGCCTTTCGAACAAAGAAGCAGAAGAAGTTCTTAAGGAAGCACACGAAGGAGAATGTGGTGCGCATCAGCCTGGTCCCAAACTGTATGATCGCATCAGAAGAATGGGGTATTTCTGACCAACGATGGTTCGTGACGCAATCGAATATGCCAGAGAGTGTCATGCATGTCAAATACATGCAAATTATATGCATCAACCACCAGAGCAGTTGCACGTGTCAATTACGTCTTGGCCGTTCGAGACATGGGGTATGGACATTGTCGGTCCTATTTTTCCCCCTTCAGTCAAAGGTGATCGGTTCATCCTCGCGATCACAGATTATTTCTCAAAGTGGGCTGAAGCAATTCCGCTCAGAGAAGTGAAGACGAACAACGTCATCAATTTCATCAAGCATCATGTCATTTACCGACACGGCGTGCCAAGAAGGATCATTCATGACAACGGTCCACAGTTCATAAGCAATGCCTTCGTCAGATTCTGCGACAAGTTCAAAATTGAAGATGTTTCGTCGACAGCTTATTATCCCGCTGCGAATGGATTAGCTGAAGCGTTTAACAAAACGATCATTAAGATCCTGTCAAAGCTCGTGAAGACCAATAAACGAGACTGGGACGATAAACTCGGTGAAGCACTCTGGGCTTATCGCACCACCATACGCACACCTACAGGAGCCACCCCATATTCGCTGGTATACGGATGCGAGGCTGTGCTACCTTTGGAGATTCAAATCCCGTCACTTCGGATCGCTCTCGCAACTGAAATGACGACGGAAGAACAGCACCAGAAACGTCTCGAAGAACTCGAGAGGTTGGATGAAAAATGCTTGGAAGCTAAACAACAAATTGAGTTTTATTAAGCCCAAATATCTAGGGCCTTCAACAAAAGAGTCCGACAGAGAAGCTTCAAGGAAGGAGATCTGGTCCTCGCTGCTCGCCGACCAATAATTCTCACCTCCAAGAAGAAAGGTAAATTCGAACCCAAATGGGAAGGACCGTTTGTAATAGACACAGTCTATTCAAACGGCGCATATCGCCTGATTACTCAAGAGGGCGCCAGGCAATTAATGCCAATAAATGGGAAGTTCCTGAAAAAGTACTATCCCTAGTACATTCAGGATAACTCATTTACCGGGAAGTTCCTCGAAGAATATTACACTTAATATTCTAGAGGATAACCCAAAATCATTGTCACCACCAAAATCCCTCACTGATCAATTTCAATTGACAGTGAGTCCACCAAAAATGTTTTTCTGGCCCTCTTGATTCTCTCCATGAACAAGAGGTCCACTTTCAGTTCGGAGTCCCTTTTCGATAAACGAAAGAACTCCTTCCCTTTTTCTCTTTGGTTAAACCTTGTTCATGGTTATAACCGGAGTTGAAAATTTCACTTCGATAAACGAAGAACTCATCTTCAGTTTAGATAACCCATCCTATAAAAGGCAAGTTTATCTAAATTTTCCAGATTCTCGGAGTGGACACCCCACTTCTAGTTTCTTCTTCGCTGGAAATAGAATATAAAATTCTTCCTTTCCAGAATCAGGGAATAGAATATAAAATTCTTCCTTCCTTGTCTGTTGGGTTCGCCTTCACCCTAAAAGAAGACCGGGAAATAGAATATAAAATTCTTCCTTTCCCGCACCAACCTTTTCTAAGAATCTATCAATCTAGGATTCATCCTAGGAAGTTTATCCCGAATCCTAAGCAGGGATAAGTCTGCGCCTAACACGCGCTGCCGGTTTAGTCTTTTTCCGCACAAAAAGACACCAGAGTCTGATTCTGGGGTATTTTATCCTGAAACCTAAGCAAGGATAAGTCTGCGCTTAACCTGCGCTGCCGGTTAGTTCTTAACCGTTAAAAAGAACACCCGTCCACATATTCAACATTGTGGCAGGTCGTCATTAATAACACCAAAATCCATGCCTTACACGCATGGGGAATGTCATCCTGAATCCTAAGAAGGGATATGCCGACGCCTAACACGCGTCGCCGGTTTAGTCTTTCGCCGTAGAAAAAGACACCAGAAGACCAGTCTGGGGTATTTTATCCCGAAACCTAAGTAGGGATAAAGTCAACACCTAACACGTGTTGCCGGGTAGCCTATTCCCGTAACAATGGCGAAGTCTATGTATTCGACATCATAGCACGAAGTCTAAGAGAATTCATTCTCTTAGCACAACGTTACATGCGAACGGAGTTAGACAATCCGCATGCTAGCCCGACTCAAACGGTAGTCGGTAAAGGCTAATCAAACCCGTTGAAGGCTGGGGGTTAGCCAAAAATCCTAAAGTCAACACCTAACACGTGTCGCCGGGTAGCCTATTCCCGTAACAATGGCGAAGTCTATGTATTCGACATCATAGCACGAAGTCTAAGGGAGTTCATTCCCTTAGCACAACGTTACATGCGGAACGGATTCCGACAATCCGCATGCTAGCCCGACTCAAACGGTAGTCGGTAAAGGCTAATCAAACCCGTTGAAGGCTGGGGGTTAGCCAAAAATCCTAAAGTCAACACCTAACACGTGTCGCCGGGTAGCCTATTCCCGTAACAATGGCGAAGTCTATGTATTCGACATCATAGCACGAAGTCTAAGGGAGTTCATTCCCTTAGCACAACGTTACATGCGGAACGGATTCCGACAATCCGCATGCTAGCCCGACTCAAACGGTAGTCGGTAAAGGCTAATCAAACCCGTTGAAGGCTGGGGGTTAGCCAAAAAATCCTAAAGTCAACACCTAACACGTGTCGCCGGGTAGCCTATTCCCGTAACAATGGCGAAGTCTATGTATTCGACATCATAGCACGAAGTCTAAGGGAGTTCATTCCCTTAGCACAACGTTACATGCGGAACGGATTCCGATAATCCGCATGCTAGCCCGACTCAAACGGTAGTCGGTAAAGGCTAATCAAACCCGTTGAAGGCTGGGGGTTTGCCAAAAATCCTATGAGTATTATGGTCAATCATTTCAAACGTGATGAGGAATCATAATAAAGATAAAGATAAAAACCAATTCCACTAAAGAGAATCAAATGTCAAGGTTTTCAGCAAATAAAATCATACATCAAGCCCATGGCTAAGAATCTGCTGACTGAATTCAGATAACTTCTCGTCATAAGAGCGTCTAAGCTCCTCCTGCAACTCAGCTCTAACAGACTCTTCGTTCGCAGCTAAAGTCCTCACAGCATCCTCCTCTGTCTCAGCCAGTCTCTGCTTCAAGGACTTCAGCTCATCAGATAAAGCAGCATTTGCTTGCTGATTCTGCATCTTTGTGTCTTCCTTCTCACGGAGTTCTCGTCGGAGCTGATCTATCTGAGAATCAAGCTCCTCGAGGAAAGAAGATCTAGTGGCGAAATCAGCCTCAACTCGATCTATGCGGTCCCGCTGCACCTGAATCTCGAGCTCAGCAACCATCCGAGTACTGCGCCATGTCTGTAAGCGAGCATCCAACTCGGCAGCAACGAATGAAGAGGCACCTGTATCCCGGAGCTCATGAAACATCTGAAGCTCACGCTCTAAGCGATCAAGGTCATCAACCATAGCCGTCGCTAGATCCGGACATCCTATGTCCCTAATCAAGTTTATCTTGGAATCGAGGTAGGGCTTAAATTGGCGAAGAGAAAGTCCGTCGTGGAGGAGTTTGCCAATTATAACAGTCAGGGAGGAGAAATAAGAGCGGACTTCTACGCTGATGATGATCTTCTCAGGGTCATCCCCTGATAACAACTCCTTAACGAGGATATGAAGCTGAGAAGGAAGCCCTACACAAAGAAGAGAAGTTCGTCAAAAGCCTCAATGAGGAAATGAACGGCATCGCTCAGCTAATTAAATTATACCTCCTTCCCCTCGAGTCACTGGGGGTGATGGAGATGTAACAACTGTAGCTGCATCGACTGGTGGAGTTGGTCGCACAGCCGGCTCAACATGGTCTTTCTCAACAAAAGCTCCTGTCAAATTCAAAACAGAATTCGCAGAGGCGTTACATTATAGCTGCATTAGTCAAGGTCGACTAGTCCTATAATCAACTCAGCAGGAGGCACATACCTTCAAAGGAACCATCCTCAGGATTGTTAGCAAATGCGGACTCAGGAAACATGTCTCCAGGTAGCTGGTCATCAATCTGAGGTGAGCTATATATGTAGTGCATCATAGGAGTGTCCGCAAACAGGCTTCCCTCGTCAAAATCGTCGATGGAGAAATCTGACATAAAAGAATATAAGTGCCAAAGAATAATGAAGAGACTACAACTAATGGAAATGAGTTACCTCTCACGGGTGCATCAGCCTCTTCGTTTCCAAGGTTCGCCTCCTGCAAATTATCTGAAGGAGCAAGGAGTAGAGGACAGTTAGAGGATACACAAATTCATTAATGTATTATCTAAAGAAATACGCTGTCAGTGATAGATGTACCTTGACTCACAGAATCTGGTCCTACACTGATCTCCTCCCTAATGTCAGCAACCCCTGTAGACTTCTCTACAGGGGGTAGTGGGTCAGACTCATCGGGAGATAAGGGAACAGGATCGGGACTCATCTCATCCTCCCCACGCACTCCTATATAGAAATGGAAAAGCATGAGTCAATGTTCAGAATAACCAAGAAAATGGTTCAAAGAGTAGACGTTACCTCTGTCACTAATAGGGTCATCTCCAGCCAGATCCATGTCAGATGCTCGTGAAGCTACACGAGGTTTGCGGGCCAATCTCTTCCGCCTAGCAATAGGGATCGAAGGTCTCGCCTGAGGAGGAGGACGGAAATCTTCATCCTGATCAACTGTGGTATCTGGAACATCAAACCATAGTCAGTTTCAACACTTCTGGAAGATAGAAGAAAAAGATGAAGTGCAAACCTCGCTCGGAAAAGTCATCGTAATCTTCGGGATCCCCGCCCGAAGCCTCGTCTGTGGAATGGAATGTCCTCTGTCCCTCTTCGTCAATCCGACGAGTCTTGTTCCGTATCCTCTGTGCCCGGGCGTTTTCCCGAATCCTGCGGGAATCAACCTGGGAAGCTGCCTCAGCCTCTAACTCTGCGATTGGCTTCACAGGGATAGTCTTGTTGGCTGCTAACAACCATTTGCAGCTCAAGAAAGTAAGGTTCAACTGCCGGTCAGCACTCGGGAGACTAAATCTAACACCAGTACAGCCAGTCACGGTCCACAACCAAGCGCGGAGACCGTCTATCAAACCACTATGAGTACGAAGCTGCTGACGAGGATTCCCAATGTAAAGCTGGTCATAGCCAAACTGGCGAGCGAATCGGCACGGTAGATATGGTTCGATGAAGCACTGATCCCTCACCCGGAAAGTCAGATAGCCGGGCCTAATATTCACTAGCCAGTTGAAGCAGCCGATGTCTAAATAAGTCCGGTACTCTCTAGGCCTCTCATCATCTATCAAGCATTCACCATATCGACCGGAGAACTGCGGAAAACAAGTAGAGAATGCCCAACACTTATGGACCTGCAACTGCTGTCTGACATCAGAAAATCCGCGGCCCTCCCACCTGCCATTCTCAAGCAACTGTAGCAGGGGAACAGAATGGTCTGTGGCGTTCGGCACCGACATCATATCCGAGCGATGAAGGACAAACCAGGCCATCAGATAAGCGTACGGGAGCTCCACCTTAAGCGTGGGAATCTGACCTGGTAAATCGGTCTCCTTCCGTGTGAACGCACTGGAAAGCTGTCGAAGTCCTCGGTGAATATTAGCCACCATCACCGGAAGAAGTGAGAGTTCCTTCTTATAGGCGAGCTGAACTGCTGGGTAAAGTACCTCCAAGGGCAAGGCGTCGCCAGACTGATATGGAACCACGCACTTTTTCAACCAGATAGCAAGAAAGCCAGCAAGAAGTGTCATTGGTCGAATTGGTGCGGTAGCGTGCCACAAGAATGACTTGAACTTGGTCTTCGCAGGAAAGCCACCCTCAGGACCGCCGGTGGTGTAAGATTGAGCGCCGATCTTCTTCAGTAGACTGTTCACCTCTGAAGGAGTGAATGGGGCCAGCTCACAAATATCCTCGCCATGAGTGCTCTCCAGATTCTTGAACAAGTAGTTCGCAAATTGTTTCAGACTCACACATACCTTGGTCCTCTTTGCTAAGGGCTCCGACTGTGCCAAAGCAATATGGTAATGACAAGTGAGGTCCCATAGAGTCTCATAACGGTCAGGCATGCGATCTTTTAATTGGCTCAACTCATGACTGGAAGGAAAGTACTCCTGGTATAGCATCTGTCCCATGGACAAGCCAGAAATCCTGTGCATCTCGTGAAGAGCCAAGCCTAACTCCCCCTGCCGGGTCAGAAAAGTGTTCGAGTCTGGATTATATAGCTCGAACAAAGCACAGAAATGTCTCAAACTGATAGGCAAGCCATACACGGTGGCACGAACGGCTGCATACAAACCGCAAGCATGCAACTCCTCGCCCCTGGATCAACCGAATCACGGACAGAACCCAAAGGCGGAAAACAGCAGAAACCCAAACCCAGATGGGCTCGGCCAAAACCGAGCCGCCTCAAGGTGGCTCGGCCAAAGCCGAGCCACCCTGAGGTGGCTCGGTGGCCGAGCCACCTTGAGGTGGCCGGCCCAGAGCCGAGCCACCTCAAGGTGGCCGGCTGCACTGTGCCCAAGGCACAGTGAGGGTAGCCTATAAATAGGCCCCCTTTTGTTCATTTTCAAAGGTTGGACTTTTGAGAGCCGAAACTCTGCCGGATTGAAGATCGAGCTTAGAGTTTTGAAGACTTGAAGACTTGGACATCCAGATCTGATCCTCGGCGAGCATCCACGTCACAAAAGGCAGGAGTTCGAGAGAGGTAAAGATCAGATCTGAGATCTACACGAGATCACACTCCGGATCTAAGCTTGGTCTTAGATCCCGAGATCCGAGCGATTATTTCCTTAGTGAACTAATCCCTCCCGGCTATTATTCCCTTCGTGGAATAATACCCGTCAAATCGTGTAGATCCGACCGGATCTAGATCGCGCGGTGGTCCACGGATTAACCCCGGCGTTGGCAAAGAACCCACGAAAGCGAGTGACCGCAAAACAAAACAGGAGCTCGCGATTTGTTCACAAGGAGAAAGTTGTAATTTTTCTTTATTTTCTTTTTTTTTGATTTTGTTGAAACCGGATCTAAAAAAGACCGGATCTTTGTAACACAAAAAGTTGTTATTTTGAGAACACAATGACATCAATGAAGAAAACGATTTTCCCCGCGAACCGAGCCTCCAAGCGCTTTTCATCCAACCTCTCGAGTTCTTCGAGACGTTTTTGATGTTGTTGTTCTGTCGTCATCTCGGTTGCGAGGGCGATCCGAAGAGATGGAATTTGAATCTCCAATGGTAGCACAGCTTCACATCCGTATACCAACGAGTATGGGGTGGCTCCCGTAGGTGTGCGTATGGTGGTGCGATAAGCCCAGAGTGCTTCACCGAGTTTATCATCCCAATCTCGTTTATTGGTCTTCACGAGCTTGGACAGGATCTTAATGATCGTCTTGTTAAACGCCTCAGCTAATCCATTCGCAGCGGGATAATAAGCCGTTGACGAAACATCTTCAATTTTGAACTTGTCACAAAACCTGACGAAGGCGTTGCTTATGAACTGTGGACTGTTGTCATGAATGATCCGTCTTGGCACGCCGTGTCGGTATATAACATGATGTTTGATGAAATTGATGACGTTATTCGTCTTCACTTCTCTAAGCGGAATTGCTTCAGCCCACTTTGAGAAGTAATCTGTGATTGCGAGGATGAATCGATCACCTTTGACTGAAGGGGGAAAAATAGGACCGACGATGTCCATGCCCCATGTTTCGAACGGCCAAGACGTGGTTGACGTGTGCAACTGCTCTGGTGGTTGGTGCATGTAATTCGCATGTATTTGACATGTATGACACTCTCGGGCGTATTCGATTGCGTCACGAACCATTGTTGGCCAAAAACATCCCATTCTCCTGATACGATCATACAATTTGGGACCGGGCTGATGCGCACCACATTCTCCTTCGTGTGCTTTCTTAAGAACTTCTTCTGTTTCTTTGTTCGAAAGGCACCGGAGTAACAAGCCATCGTACCCTCGACGGTACAACGTGTGGGTCTCGGTATTATAGAAGAATCTTGGCACTCTTCGGCGAGTTGATTCCCTTTCTTTTACGTCTTCTGGCAAAATACCATATTGGACATAGTCAATGATAGGAAAATGCCAATCTCGGGACTCAGACCCAATTTGAGTTGAATTCACCTCATTGGCATTTATGTTTCCATCGTCTTCCTCTTCAATATCCATATCGTATATGGGTATGCAGAGTTGATGCGTCCTTACTGTGACCAATAGCTCAGTTTCGGGAGGCTGCGCGAGTGATACTGTTAGTGCTGCCAGTGCATCCGCATAAGCGTTCTGGAGACGAGGGATGTATTTAATAAATAATTCCTCAAAAGATTCTGCCATTCTGATGGCTTCCTGATGGTACGGGATCAGGTCTTGGTTCCTGACTTTATACTCTCCACGGACTTGGTTGACTATCAATTGAGAATCCCCAAAAGCTTCGAGATATTCGACCCCCAGCTCCTTGGCGAAACTGAGTCCAATGAGAAGCGCGTTGTACTCGGCTACGTTATTGGAGCACGGACTAGTCAATGAATAAGCTCGAGGCATCACATGCTTCCCCGGGGAGATTAAGACAACCCCAACCCCGGAGGAAACTGTAGAATCTCCCAGGGTTATTACCCTATTAACTGACCTTGAGGCACCATCGAAATATAATTGCCATACTTGTTGGTGCGACGTAGTATTAACCTCGTGGGTTTCGTCCAGCAAGTCATCATATACTTCTGCCGTATCTGTGGTCGGGTTTGCCGCCAAAAGATCGTAAATTGCTTGTCCTTTGATCGACTTCTGTTGCTTGAAGTGCAAATCATATTGGGACAAGAGAAGGGCCCATTTCGCTAACCGCCAATTCATAGAGGCCGGTTGTGTTATAAATACCCGTACTGGGTTAACATTGGAAATAACGTAAATCGTCTGTCCAACCAAGTAATACCGCATCTTTTGCATCGCGAATACCAATGCGAGGCATTCTTTCTCAATTATCGGATATCGAGACTCGGCGCCTATCAAGGTCCGACTTAGGTAATAAACTGCCTGTTCGTGACCGTTATCGTCGTCTTGTGCTAGTAAAGCACTTATCGAGTGGTTCATCGCCTTGATGTAAATCAAGAATGGTTTACCCGATTTCGGTGCAACGAGAACAGGAGGATTCGTCAGATACGTTTTGATATCTTCGAATGCTTTTTGGCAGGCGTCGTCCCAGATGAATGACACCCCTTTCTTGTTTAGCTTAGAAAAAGGTTGGCATTTCCCAGAAAGATTTGAGATGAACCGCCGGATGTAAGCTAGCCGCCCTTGCAATCCTCTGAGCTCTCTTAGATTTCTAGGAGGTTGCAGCTCGTGTATCACCTTCACTTTGTCAGGATCGATATGTATACCTTTAGTGGTGACGACGAATCCAAGAAATTTTCCGCTGGACATTCCAAGGAAGGATTTAGTGGGGTTCATCTTCAACTGATGGCTCCGCATGAGATCGAACATCGTCTTCAAGTCCTTGATGTGATCTTCTTTGTTGCGGCTTTTTACAACCAAATCATCCACGTAGCACTCGACTGTTTTCCTGAGATGTTCTTGGAAAATCTTAGTCATTGCTCGTTGGTATGTGGCGCCTGCATTCTTTAGACCGAATGGCATCACCGTGTAGCAGAATACACCGAGGGGCGTTCTGAATGCTGTATGCTTCTCGTCATCTGGGTGCATCTTGATTTGGTTATATCCTGAAAACCCATCCATGAAAGACATTCTCTCAAATCCGCATGTATTGTCGATAATGACATCCGTGATCGGGAGAGGAAAGTCGTCTTTTGGACATGCTGTATTCAGGTCCCTGAAGTCGATGCAAATCCTGATTTTATCGTTCTTCTTCATGACTGGAACAATATTGGTTAACCAGTCTGGATGTTGCTCCTCTCGGATAAATCCTGATTCGATCAATTTCTTAACCTCTACCTCAATGGCTTCCATAATCTGCGGACGAAACCGTCTTTGCTGTTGTTTGACATGTTTGGCATCCGGCTTGATATCGAGGCGGTGCATTGCCACATTGGGGTCGAGCCCGGGCATATCTTCATAGTTCCAAGCGAAGACATCAATATACTCTCTGATGAGAGCAATTAACTCCTCCTTCTCATTTGGGGGAAGACTATCACTGATGAATATAGGTTTTGGGTTGGCCTCGTCACCCATGTTAATTTGGACTATTTTATCTTCAGTGGGGGGTTCTCTCTGTTCGAATCTATCACCATACTGCATGTTCAGGTGATGAACTCACGGGTCTTCCCATGTTGGCATTTGATCGTCGTCTTCCATTGTGGACGGATCAGCTGTAGCCATGTTCGCCATTAGGGCTTTGAAAGCTTCCCCCAGACTGGTATCGGAATCCCATTCTGAGGCATCTGGCGAATTTCCATTTTTGTATTGCTTAGATGATTGGTCATTAATTAACCAGCAGCATTCATCTTCTGAAGAAGATTCATACCCTAACCCTCGTCCGTATTTATAATAATCATCGGGTCTCCCTTTTGGTACATATGCCGCTTTGGCTGGAGTACGAGGACCTCGATCGAAGTATAGACCTTCTCCGAGTGTGAAATCATATCCCTGCTTTTCCATGAGCTTGCGCGCTTCTGGACTATACTTAGATAGATGCCGACCAGGTTTGTCATCATCCTCATCTTCGCTTAAGAAATGATCTGGTAATGGGGAGCTTTTTCCTTTACCGTAAATCACCTCTTTTGCGCCTCTCATTTTGTTCGGGACGACCATGGTTGTTCCGAAAGAATGCTGGAGGCGTTCCTTTGTTACATAGGACGATCGAAGCAGCATATACAAATCAGGATTATCGTACAATTCTTTTATCACATCATCAAGAGACAGGGAGTACTCTAAATCATTATTTATTTCATTAGTGGCAAGTTGCCAGTTACAACTGCCCTCTGACGATTGTTCATCGTCAAGGTTGATTACAAAGGGTACAATGTCGTTTAAAACATAACCTCCATTGTAATCAAATCCGGCTTCGGTATCAGCTTCTTCTCCGCTGTCCGTGCCATGGGCCGATGATTCAGTATCGGATTCGTTACCATAAAGGAGAGAATCAGTGAAATAATTCTCATACCCTTTGAATGGTTGCTTATCCGCGACCACCGTCCTAACCTTATTATCAGTGTCGACATACTTTAAACACTGATGGAGTGTGGAGGGAATTATAACATTACTATGGATCCAAGGCCGACCCAATAGTAAGTTATATGAAGTTTCAGCATCGATCACATAACATGTGACTTCTGTCTTCAAATCTCCCATTTGACACTTTACCCGGATTTTACCCAAAGGTCTTGACCCGCTAGTGTTGAATCCGTAGATAACAGTGCCCGTGGATGCCAACTTGCTAACTGGAATACCGAGGAAATGCATCAAGCGAAGCGGCATAATACTCACAGCAGAACCCGGATCCACTTGGATTCGGTTGACTTTGCTGGAGCCGATGTACCCGATGAAGTATAGCGGTCGATCGTGGTTCGAATTCTTCGTCTGCATATCCTCTTTGGTGAAAGTAATGCAGGGAAGGTTTTTAGTCGCTATGTTGCACTGTTGACTCAGCGGTTCTGGCTGTTCAGGCACCGGCTTGATTTGAGTCAGAAACACCTCTGAATTGGCCAAAGCTTCTTGCAAGGCCTCCCTGGTTTCCTTGGACAACCGCAGCAACTCATACAGCGTTATCCGTGCTGGAATGTTGGCTAGTTGAGCCATTATATCGAAGACTTGCGGAGTCTTCGAGCTTTCCAGTCTGTCCTTTCCAATCGGGCGACTGAAACGAGACTGCTTCGGATTCTAAACTTCCTGGGGATTCTTCTCCTTCAATTTATTCACTGGCTGGTGTTGAGCCTCTGCGCCCGGTGTAGGACTCGTAATCACCCCCATCTCCGTGAGAGTTTTGGCTGGTCCCCGTTTATTCACCCCCTGCTCACTAGGTGGTGGAGTCGAGCCTCTTCGCCCGGTGTAGGACTTGTAATCACCCCCATCTTCGTGAGAGTTTTGGCTGGTCCCCGTTTATTCACCCCCTGCTCACTAGGTGGTGGATAGTTGTAGTGATACTCATTTCCGCTTCAGGTCGCAAAAACTTCTTGTTCTTCTTCAGAGAGCGAGAAAGCTAGGATTCTTTCGTCATCTTCTCCTGGGATAGCAGAGACTCCGCAGCAAGACTTCCCTTTCCCTTTGGACTTCTTCTTGGATGCTGTGTGTGGCACAAGTCCTTTTTGGCGCTGTCCATGCGGGTCGTCGTTTACTGTCTTCATTCCCACTTTGGTGATGCGTTTTGGTTCAAACCATGCTGTGGGCACTGATCCAAAGCTGATTGAAACCGCGTTTGCTCCAACATTCTTGGACGGCTTCGGGGTTATGATGCCTACATCAATTAGCGCCTGGATCTTGTCCTTGAGGTGGTAGCACGATTTGGTAGGGTGATGGACCGCTCTATGGTATGCGCAATACTTCGGGTCCGTCACTTTGCTAGCTCCTTCTTGATCCATAATCGCTGGCAGCTGGATTTTGTTGTTCTCCAACAGGTACTTAAAGATGCCAGGAACTTCGTCATCCTTGAAGGAGTACACTTTAGGAAACCTCGGCTCCGAAGATTTCTGCTTCTGAGGCCGTTGTTGCCATTGCCCCCGAGGTTGTTATGGTGCTTGTTGTTGCTGCTGTTGCTGAGGTTGCAATTGAAAAGTTTGATTAGCATCAACTGCATTAGCATGCGCCTTACCTTTCCCTCGTGGGACAAAATTCTGTCGTGGAGCATTCGTCGCCTGTTGGCCTCTCTCCGCTTTCTTTCTTCTGAGGAATCGCTCGGCTTGCTCTCCTCGGACCTTCAGATCCTTCCATGTCTTGGACGGTGCTGTCCTCATTGCTTCCAACACGTCCAGTGCGAGGTTGTTGTGGTAAGTCTGGAGGATGAATTCCTCGGTGATCGGGTCCCGACAGTTCATCGCCTTGTTCCGGAACCTCTTGACGAAGGTGTCAACCAATTCCCCGTCTTTCTGTTTCTCATCAAGCAACGACCCAATGGATATCTCTGTGTCGTCGTCGAAGAAGTTGGCGAGGAATTTGGTCTTCATGTCGTCCCAGCTATTTATGCTTCCTGGCTTGATGCGGCGATACCAATCGAAAGCGGCTCCACGAAGAGTGCCAACGAAGGACCGTACCATCAGAGGCTCATTACCAGAGATAACCCCCAGGTGTGATTTGAAGTAAATCAAATGTTGAGTGGGGGAACCCATCCCATTAAACGGCGTGAAGTTAATTAGGTTGAACTTCGCCAGATATGGGATTAATTCCCACTCTCTTGGGTATGGACAAGGAATGCATGTTTTCTTCATCTCTTGAGCGGAAATCAACGTATTGATTTTGCTCTCGAGATTTTTAATCTTCAAGTTTTCACCTGTGCTTTCGCTAGCATTCTCATTACCACCCCCTGCATTGACGGGAGGATTATTGACATTATGCGTCTCATTCGCATTCTCATTACCACCCCCTGCATTGACGGGAGGATTATTGACATTATGCGTCTCATTCGCATTTGTGTACTCATCTTCCAGATTAACCTGGTTACGACGACTTCGCTCGCCTTGCTGGTTCGTCAATGCTTGGATTTGTTGGTTATGCATTTCTCTCATGTTCTGCATGGCCATTTGCATTTCGAACCTGAAGGTTTCTTGTTGTTTAGCTAAGGCGTCTTCAAGCATTTTGGCCACTTGCTCCGCACTTATCATAAGTGCCTCGCGGGGTTGTCCCTCGCTGGATACCGTATTATCTGATGCAACTGCGGAGCCAGCATCAGATTCTTCATCTTCTGAAGGGAGTCTTGTCCGAACCCTACCATAGGTTGCTCGCTTGATGGTTCCGGACTGCAGACGGGTCATAGGCCGGGATGCTTTCAGAATCGACTCAAGATTATCTCGTGCCGATGTCTCCTTGCTGGTCATGTTGGTGGTGACCCTCGGAAATTCTCCATCTTCAACCACCGTTCTTCTTCGTCGGAAACGCCTATGCCTTGGTTTTGGCGCTTCGGTACTAAGCCTTTCGAACACTGAAATTCTCTCGGGGACTGCCTTGATGCAGTTGCATTCAGACAGTACCGCCCGAATGAGCTTTGAACAAGGGCACTGAGTTTCTAGCCTTCGAGGACTTCTCTTTTTGGCTTTGCTCGTACCCCCAGCACGATAGTACAGCTCTTCCGTTTGAAAGTCGGAGCCACCTATCGTGTGTTGGCACGATTTCTCAGGTATAACGCAATCATCATCAGACAATAACGTTTCCTTCTGAGGGTGAATTACCTTCTTTGGACTTTCGAGAGTCACGCGCCTCGACACATGCCTTTTTGGGCGTGAGTTCTCGGCGGGCTCCTGGACTTCAATGCGCAAGTTGGTGCGCATGACTGCCCTGGTCTCTTTGTCATGTTGGAGGTGACGGTGACCCCCAGCATGTTGCGTCATCCGGGGCTTCTTCATCGGGCCCAAACGATCTTGAACAGGAGCTTTGCCTCTCTCGTCGGGAATCGGACCGAGGCGCGAGAAAGCTATTGGAATTACCGGCGACTTGGGTTGATTCGCCGGTGGTTGAACTTTTGTTGGAGGCTGCTTCGGCCTCCACATTTGGCGGGTTGATGGCGGCTTCTTGGCCACTCTTTCTTTCTTCAATTCCTCGGCCTTCTGCACAAGGATTTTTGCTTGTGCAAGCAATGCGCGGCGTTTGTGAATCCGCTCTTCGAGTGTCGAACGGTTCCGTTTGACCCAAATCCATTCGTTCGTTGGTGGCTTGGAGGAACTGTCATTCTTCAGTTGTTGAGGCTGTTTGCCTCTCCTATTCTTCAGATCCGCGTCGTAGCGGACTCCGTCTGTGTTGGAGGTGACGGTGACCCCCAGCATGTTGCGTCATCCGGGGCTTCTTCATCGGGCCCAAACGATCTTGAACATGAGCTTTGCCTCTCTCGTCGGGAATTGGACCGAGGCGCTCCAAAACTGATCTCTTCCTTTGGGACGATTCTGCATAATCTCCCGAAGAAGCTATTGGAATTACCGGCGACTTGGGTTGATTCGCCGGTGGTTGAACTTTTGTTGGAGGCTGCTTCGGCCTCCATACTTGGCGGGTTGGTAATGGCTTTTTGGCCACTCTTTCTTTCTCTAATTTCTTGGCCTCCTGCACAAGAATTTTTGCTTGTGCGAGTAACGCGCGGCGTTTGTGAATCCGCTCTTCAAGTGTCGAACGGTTCCGTTTGACCCGGATCCATTCGTTCGTTGGCGGCTTGGAGGCGCTGCCATTCTTCAGTTGTTGAGGCGAATTGCCGTGCATGGCGTTGACGTCGCCTCTGGCGGGCTCTCTTTGAGAGAGTCACAACGCCCTTAACAGTAGAGGCGTCAGCAAGAATAGGTTTGACCTCGTTGGAGGTCGGTGGACCTTCACCCGACGCAACTTTGGCGTCAGCTGGGGTGAGAGCGTCATTGGTATTCTGGACTTCTTCAAACCAACGAGCTTTTCTCCTGGAGGAGAACTTCTTGGACTTGCGGGGGGAGGTAGATCCGGACGAGGATGAAAGGTATTCCTCGAACTTGGCCTGGTCGAATTCATACTCGACCTCCTCCTCGACCAGGATTGAGATCCGCGGCTGTGACGTGACGATCTCGGCAGCGAGATCGGTGGCTCCCACTGTGGTCGCCAGATTGTTCGCTGTGAAAATTGCCTTCATTGAATTCATTGTTATCTCAAGTAATTGCTTTTTGGTTACAAAAGATCCGGTCTTTTTTAGATCCGGTTACAACGAAATCAACGATAAAGAAAAAGATTACAACTTTCCTTTCGAACGAATCATGAGCTCCTGTTTTGCGGTCGCTCACTTGTGTGGGTTCTTTGTCGACGCCGGGGTTAATCCGTGGACCACCGCGCGATCTAGATCCGGTCGGATCTACACGATTTGACGGGTATTATTTCGCGAAGGAAATAATAGCCGGGGGGGATTAGTTCACCAAGGAAATAATCGCCCTTAGTTCTCGGGATCAAAGGCCAAGCTTTGATCCGGAGTATTACTTCGTGTAGATCTCAGATCTGATTTCTCTCTCTCGAACTCCTGCCTTTTGTGAGCCACCTATAGGTGGCTCGGCTCTTGGCCGAGCCACCCATAGGTGGCTCGACTTTGGCCGAGCCCCCTTAGGCATGGTTTTACGTCGTTTTCCGTTTTCGGTTCAGTCCGTGATCCGGTTCTGTGGTTGATTTATCCGGACTTGAATCGTTGACCTGATTTGGCAGTAAATCCGATTCCTGATTTGGTAGTAAATCCACTTCTGAGTTCGAGTCCGAAACTGATCTTGATTCGATCATGATTCGTCCGAGTCCGCCCTTGGATGGATGACTCGTTGACTCTTCAACCCGTTAGCTTGATTCCGCACGCGAGTGGATCTATTCCGTTGTTTGCGTGCGATTCGTTAACCTCGTCGCCTCGTTGGTTCGTCGGTTTGTGCTCAGCTGTGCTAAGGGATCTATAAGCAATTTTATACGCCTACAGAGACCCCATGTAGGTCGATAGTGGCAACCCCCAGTGTCGGAAGGACGAGACGTGAAGTCATATGAAGGAGGCTCAAGGGAGCCGACATGAGGACACTTGGGAAACTCCCTAAGTGTTGGATCCAACCGACCGCGCTGAGATAGGCAAGGTCTGGAATATGGGTGAGCTCTAGCCGACTGTAGGCGAGCTCGAGCATTTGGGCGACCTTCAGCCGACTGCTGGCGAGGTCGGGCTGACTGGTCGTTTAGGCGAGGTTCAATGCGAGCTTGAGCCTCGGTAGACTATTGACGCTCAAATGGAGGAGACTCAAGGGAGTCCAAATAGGAACACCTGGGAAATTTCCCAAGCATTGAACTCAGGCGACCTTGCCTAGACAGGTGAGCTTGGGACTGTTGGCGAAGTTCAGCCGTTTGTTCATTCAGGCGAGGTTCGCATTTTTGGCGACCTACTGCTTCTTGCAGTCGAGGTTGAGTTGTTAGGCAATCTTGCTGAGGTCCATCTGTGTGGCATACTTGAGCTTGTCGGTGAGGCCCAGTCTGGCGAGGTCCGCCTATTAGGTGAGTTGGCATCAGTTGGCTAGTTCGCATGTGTTGGCGAGGTTCGGCCTGTTGAGGCTCGCCTGTTGGGCAAGCTGCGGCTTTGCCTTTCTGGCGATGGTCGGATTGCGGGTGAAGTTGGGCCGTTAGGCGAACTTGATGAAGTTTGCTTGAACTACATCTTTCACCATATTTGCGAAACTCACCAGATTTGGGAGGTTCGCCTGAAGAGCAGAGCCCGCATGCGTAGGTGGGTTTGCTTGATTTGAGCGGTTCGCCAAAATTAGGAACCTTGCTCATGGAATGAAGCTCATGGGGCTCGCTTGAACTGCTAGGCTCGCCGAAAACACTAAATCGCCAATTTTGGGAACTTTGTGTTTTAGCTTGGATCTCTTCAGGTCTGAATAGTAATCCAGGACGTCATCGGAGATGAGGGCTTGCGTCCTTTGGCGGGCGAGTGCTTGTCATCGTCGTTGCTTGGCTCTTTTGGAGAGGGGAGCATTCATGTTGACGGCGAAGGCGTGGTCCGTGCCGACATGAATTGGCGTCTCCTCTTGCATGGGGGTCTGCGAGGATCGTTCAATGACCCATCGAGTAGCCCTTGAACCTGCATCCTTTGCATTCAGCTCGGCCGTGATGGGCCTGGGGGAGATAGAACCCTCTGTGCTTGCTCGGGCGGAGTTCTCCGGCGTGGTTGCCTCGGCCACTTGGGGTTGGGCCACACGCACAACTCTGTAGCACTTCCGAGATGCATTGCCGCCAGAAGAGGATGAAGATAAGTACTCTTCAAACTCGATCACGTGGGACTCAATAGTTGTCCCTACCGCAATTTCATCGAACTGCGTCACCACTATTTCGGTTGAAGAAACGGTTACTCCCACTGTGGTCGCCATCTTCTGTAGGTGTGAATTTCTACCATACGGGCGAGTAGGCGAACAGGCGAGCTGGCAGTTCAGGTGAGCTCCGAGTGTTGAGAGGTGAGCTTGCTCTTCAGGTGAGCTTGCTCTTCAGGTGAGCTTTAGCCTTGCAGACAGACTTCTTTACAGGTGAACTTTACCCTTTTCGGGTGAGCTTCAGCCTTTAGGCGAGCATGGTCTTCAGGCGAGCTTCAAGCATGCAGGCGAGCTTCAAGTCTTCAGACGAGCCTGGATCATGCAGGCGAGCTTCAAACTATCAGGTGAGCTCTATAGGTGAGGCTGTGCAGGCGAGCTTGCCTTATGTAGGCGAGCTTCAGTCCTTCAGGAGAGCTAAACTCCTTTGCAGGCGAGCTTGCTCTTCAGGCGAGCTTCAGAACATGCCACGAAGAACAGGTCATAACATTCAAACCGTAAGTCGGAATTTGACGAATTATATATGAAAATCGACTATCTCGACAAGATGGAGCCAACCAAACCGACCCTATAGGGTTTGGTTTGCTTCTGTTCGTTTTGCCAAATTCCTTCCGGTTTGAGAGATATCAGCATTTTCCCCTTTTTAGCTATTTCAGACGAGGTTTTAGCAGTCTTGTTCTGAACTTCTCTGATAGGGATAAAGGTAATTTATATTGCCTACAGCCGCTAGCCCACACTTCACCACCGCCATCCTCTACTCGGCCGAAGTAACCAATCTACCCTTATACCCTTGGTATAAATGAAGGTACTATTCTATCTTTTAGGGGGGTTCACAAATCTTATCTGACCAAAAACTGGATCTTGGTTTGGATTTTAACCTGATCTTTAAGTAGACATACTGTACACGCAAGAACTCTCACAGTTATTTATTTTTTTCCCACTCAAGTTTATCAGCTAACTTGATCATCGGAGGAACCACAGGGGAAACCAAGCCCTATCCTTTCACGAGTTTCCACTTGTGCAGGCTTTAGCCACTCAACACAAGAACCAAATATAAAGTCAGGGAAGAAAATGGCCCCTCATCAACACTCAATAACCACATCTAACCACGGATACAACTGACTGTGTGATCACTAGTACATCAATAGTTTGGCGCCCACCGTGGGTCATTTTTCTTTTTTGAGAAAACATGTCGGGTTCTGAGCATGGGTCTTATCCATTTCATCCTGTAGGACCATATCAAGATCGGCTCGTGCTGACGAGTCTCGTCGATGCCACCTCCATCATCAGAAGATCACTAGTGAGAGTCCAAGCTCAGGTCACTTTGGGGACTGCACCATGGGAGTGGTCTCTAAGACTCTCCTCTATCATTGTGCCTCTTCAGCTCCCTCTACTACCATGGGAGCCTCCGACTACGATCGGGTATACAGATCGGTCATAGAAGCCATCGGGGGGAACACCCCTCTCTCAGATGACCTTATGAATGCCCCATGTGAGAAGGTCAATATGCCTCACGTGGAGAAGTAAAAAGGCAAGGGAGACCCCTCCGAGCATGCTCAGAACTATTATGACATGATGAGCACGCTCCAAGCTTCGAAAGTGGTCATTTGTCGATACTTCCCCATCACTCTTTTAGGGAGTGCCAAGCTCTGGAGGAATACTCTTAAGAAGAAGTCCATTAGCGGTTTCCAACAACTCAGTTAGAAGTTCATCCACTACTTCCTGGCTGACACCAAGCAGAAGTTAGCCCCTCATGTACTGATCTAGATGAGGCAGGGGCCCAGAGAGAGCCTTTGAGCCTACTTCAAAAGGTTCCAGGCGAAGAGGCTGGAGGTTAATAACCCAGGGATTGTAGTACTATGTCCGCACTCGTGGCCGGCTTGCAGATCAATGAGTTGGCCGACTCGCTTGCTAAGAAGCCAGTCGCCAACTATGAGCAGTTGATGGACAAGGCTCACGGGTATATGGACATAGAGGATGCTTGAGCCTACAAGGTGGCAACCAAGGCCATAGAGACCTCAGTAACTGCATCTTCAGTGGCACCAGCAATCCCAACCATCCCGTTGACTCCAGCAGCATCTTCGGTAGTGGCACTAACACTAGAGTCGACCAGAGGCCCCGCTGCAAGATAGGAGTGGCCGAGAGACTCTCTGAGAGTTGACTCTCATCCCAATCGGTCCAACAGGAGGGACCGCCAGAGGGACCAGCCACCAAGACCAGTCCTCAATTCCTTCCTCGTATCATATATCTCCATGGTTCAAAAGGAAGGACACCTCAAGGAGCCCGCTCCTAAGATGACGTTGAATCCCAAGAACCGTAACGTGAATGAGTTTTGCCGTTATCACAAGGATCACGACAATCTCACAAATGACTGCCGTATCCTTAAGAGGGATATTGAGGACCTGATTGAGATGGGCTATTTGAAGAACCTCATCTCTCAGCGAGGCCGCAGGGAAGCTGCCCCAGCCAAGGAGAACAGAAGATCCCGCTCGCGGTCACCTCGTCCTCGACTGCGCCAAGACAGCCGACCCCCGGAGCCCAGCCACAACGGTCGATCACATGATCAGTGGCGGTCCCACTACTGGAGGGCCGTCCAACAATGCTCGGAAGAGATATGCCAAGAGGGCGTATATTGCTTCATGTGCTTGGAATAGCAGATAAAGCTAAAGTCACACTTCAGTTAACTACGCACCTTAACTAATGTTGTTCTTTGTTGCTTTTGAGTTGCTACACACCTTATACGCCACATGAACTGATTTTAAGTAATGCGTCTGAAGAAGGGAGTAACAATTTCTTTACGACATCTTTTCAAATCCAAATCCACATATGACAAAGTGTAATCAAAAGATGAAATTTGAAATTTAAGGTTTTAAAATTTTCATTTGGAAAAAGTATACAAACAACTTTTGGGAATGACTGGGATTTCAATTCTAGAATTGCAAATGTGTAATTCACTTCTACTTCCATTGTTGGGGAATGACTAGAATTTTAATTATACAACCAATTTCAAACTCAATGTTTTGATATTTTTTGATTTTAAGAGGGTTATTTATAATTGTCGGTCTTACTAGGAGGTTGTTTGAATTTTTTTATGTTTAGAGCATCAATTGTAATTTTTATATTTTTCAGTGAATTGTTTGTAATTTTAGAAAATTTAGAAGCTTTTCATAACTTTCTAATTTTTTTAGATGGCCTTGTGATTTCATATTGTTGTGGATGTTGATCGAAAAATTTCATATTTTAGGGTGTTTTTGTTGTTTGTCGATCTTTGTGGTATTTTTGTTAATTTTCAAACTTTCTATGGGGCTGATGTAATTTTCTTAATTTTAAGGGTGTTATCTATAATATCTAGTTGTTCAGGTATCTGTTCATAAATTTAAGTTTTTGGGAGTGTTTTCATAACTTTCACATTGTTTGGGTTGTTTTTTGTAATTTTTAAAATTGTTATGGAGCTAAATGTATTACATTTATTTTTAGGGCTGTTTTATTTATGATTCTTTGATGTTTCGGGGTAGTTTCTGCAATTTTTAATTGAATAAACCCGCTTAATTTCAGGGGTGGTGTAGATATCTCCTTGGACTTCAAAAATTTTAGAAAACCCCCTAAACTATAGGGTGTCTCACAATAACCCTCTCTATCATTAGTCATCTTTTGGAGTAGGGGTGTGCAACGGTCGATGCGGTTCGGTTTTTACCAAAATTTAAACAACCGAACCGAACCGCCTATAATTTAAAACCGAACCAAACTGTTGCAAGTCGGTTCGGTGCGGTTCGGTTCGGTTTGATCGGTTCTAACTTCATCAAATTTCTTATCAAACAACAAACTGTGTTAAAGAAAAAAATATATCAACAAAGTAGGAGATTATGAAGCATTAAATACTGATATAATAATATTATTTTCAACCCATAATGATTCAGAAAATGAGTTCAGGGTTTGAGTCTTTAACTCTTTGGGGATGGGTCGGATAAGGTTTGAGATCAGAATGGGTAATATTACACTATATTCGGTCGGTTCGGATCGATTCGGGTTGAAAAGTTTTCAAACCGATCCGAACCGCCCTACTCATAAAACTGATTTTTTCGGGTCGGTTCGGTCGGTTTTTTCGGTTTGACCGAACCATGCTCAGCCCTATTTAGGAGACTCCTCTAAAGCTGCTATTTGAAAAAGTCTATTTCAGTTAAATACACCTCTCAACCAGTAAAAAAAAGACACGATTTATTTACGATGCTTTTTCACTCTCTCCTCTCTTTCTCTCTCATTTTCTCTCATCCTCCGAAAAGTTTAGGGTAATTTTTTTATGGATGAAGGGACATCTTAGTCATTTTAGGTCACATGATTGTCATGTGACAGGTTCAACTTATCGATATCAGTTATGGGGTTTAAGTGATAAAAGTTCAAGGGATTTTCACAAAAATTTAAAGTTGAGGGGGGTTATCTAGCTACAAAACCTGCAAACTTGAGGGAGGTTTGCTCATGTTAAGATAGTTGAGGAAGGAATGCGTTTGTACACAATAGTTTGACACCTAAATACATTTCTATAGGCTACTACATCCTGATATCTGCAATTTAATTTATGCATGACGAATCTATCTTGGGTGACCATAGCAGGAGGTATATTTGTTCCACCATCCATCTTTTAAACATGCTTCTTTTCCTCCAGCATTTAAGTTTTGTTTTGTTAATAAACCCATCCAATAAATTTATTTCGAGTGTTACATTTTGCTTATCCCTTTACTTTTGAATGTTGATATGACAGGAGAGATTTTTTATTCTCATCGGATCCCTCGAGATCAGGATCCTAGACACACTGCACCCAGGGAGGGAGGACGACAACAAATTTACGTTGCATCATCATGTCCTGGTCCGTTATGAAGAATTACAGGAAACAGGAAGGAACCAGCCAGACAGACTGGCGGTCGACCACCGTGGTCGACCGCCAACGTGCACGCAGGCCTACTGGGCCGTGGATGACTGTAATGGATTTATGCTCTCGGGTTTGTGGTTCGGTCGACCGCCGCGGTCAACCGCGAGACCTGCGCGGCCGCCCGCCGCGGTCGACCGTCGATGATTTCTGAGCTGGGCTTCGGTTTTTGACCCGATTCGTTTCTAAGTTATATATACCCTAAACCTCTTTTGTTAGGGTTAAACAAGGACGAATTTGAGTAGTCTTTGAGAGATGATTGTTGCATCCAATTGTGGGAGACTTGTGAGAGATCAAGAGCTTTGTTTTAGGGTTTGATCGGTGAGATTTATAACTCTACTTGTATTCTCTGATTTCTAACAGTAAGAACCCCCTCCCCCTTGCCCCGTGGACGTAGACAACTTACAGAACCATGTAAATTGTTTGTTCTTGCTGTGGTTGTGTTTGCATATTAGTTGTGGTTTAGTTCGAGTTATTGTTCGTGTTGCACAAGAAAAGCTTCCGCCGTGCACAACAATTGGTATCAGAGCAAGATCGACAACATGGGAGATGCAAGCACATCAGGTTCGTCTCTTACAAAGGCAATACAGAGTCTGAGCATCAATAACACAAAGATTGATGTTCCGAAGTTCGACGGCAAGATCAATTTCAGATTGTGGAGGTATCAGGTGATGGATGCCTTGGATGCACAGAGTTTGGAGGAGACTCTTGAGTTAAAAGAAAAACCCGCAGATATGGAAGATAAGGTTTGGAGGAAGATGAACAGTAAAGCTTGTGGTGTTATTAGGTCATGCTTGACGCCGGATCTTATTTATGATGTTATGAACGAGACGTCGGTGAAGAAGATGTGGGAAACACTCAATGAGAAATATCTTACTAAGAGCATTGAGAATCGGCTTCACTTGAAGAAGAGATTTTACCAGTTCAAGATGAAGAGGTTGAGAATCGGCTTCACTTGAAGAAGAGATTTTACCAGTTCAAGATGAAGAGGGGAGTTTCCATCAGGGATCATGTCAACAACTTCACTAAGCTACTTTCAGATATGGCCAACGTGGACATTATAGTTGAGGATGAAGACAAGGTGATGCTATTTCTGTGTTCGTTGCCCGAAGATGATTATGGTACGTTCGTTCTCACTATGATCAATAGAAGAACTATAGTCAGCTACAAGGAGGTGACCTCAGCTTTGGTGAACTATGAGTTGAGGAAGAGTAATGGTGAACCCTCCGAGAAGGCATCGGGAGATGCATTAGCAGTTCGAGGCCGAGATCCAAATCGTCGTCAGTTCAACCGCTCAAAGTCAAAGAATAGGAGTGCCTATAAGAATGTTGGTAGAAATCAATGTCGGTATTGTAAAGAAGAAGGACATTGGAAGATTGACTGCCCAAAGTAGAAAGAAAAAGCCGGGAAGAATAAGGAGAAAGTTGCACAAGCTTCAGAAGTGAATGTTGTAAAAGCTATTGGTGAGCATTCATATTCAGATTCTTCAGGCTATTCATGCCCTGCATTACCGTCGATTTGCTATGCTGATTCCACGGAGTGGATGATGGATTTGGGAGCTATATATCACATCTGCCCTAATAGGAAGTGGTTTTCTAGCTTTGAGGAGCTGGAAAGAGGGGATGTCGTGCTTATGGGTAATGACCACGTATGTCCTATTAGTGGTATTGGTTCAGTCCGGATTAGGATGCATGATGGTGTAGTGAGGGAGTTGAAGGAAGTGAGGTTCGTACCGTAGTTGACGAAGAACATCATTTCTCTTGGGACTTTGGAGGCAGCTGGATATCGAGTGATCTTAGAGGATGCTACAGTGAAGGTCACGAAGGGTTCTATGGTGGTGATGCGAGGTGTCAGGGAAAATAACCTATACTACTTGAAGGGAAAGACAGTTACAGGGGGTCTGGCAGCTTCTATCACTACAGAGGAGGACACTATCACCTTATGGCACATGAGACTTGGACACACAGGTGATAAGTCCCTACAGTCATTGGTAAAACAGGGGCTATTAAAAGTTGCTAAGACCTGCAAGATGGAGCTGTGTGAGCACTGTGTAATTGGGAAGAAGACTAGAGTGAAGTTTGGCACCGCTGTTCATAATACCCGAGGTACATTGGATTACATTTACACAGATGTTTGGGGTCCTTCCAAGAACACATCTCTTGGTGGGGCCAACTATTTTGTTACTTTCATTGATGACTATTCTAGGAGGAATTGGGTATACCCTATGAAGCATAAACATCAGGTCCTTGATATTTTTATGGAGTGAAAGAATAAAGTAGAGCTGCAGACAGGTAGAAAGGTAAAGACTCTACGTTCAGATAACGGTGGAGAGTATAAGAGTGATCCATTTCTGCAGTTTTACCGGGATCACGGCATTAGAAGACACTTCACAGTTCGAGAGACACTGCAACAGAACGGGGTGGCTGAGAGATTGAACCGTACCTTGCTGGAGAAGGTGCGGTGTATGATGACGCAGAGTGGATTGCCTAGATCCTTTTGGGCCGAGGCATTAGTTTATGCGAGCCATCTCGTGAAAAGGTTGTCGTGCACTGCGATAGACGGGAAGACTCCTTTGGAGCGTTGGTTTGGTTCGGTGGCTAGTGACTATGAGTCGCTTCGGATATTCGGGTGTCCAGCTTATTATCATGTCAGTGATGGTAAATTAAATCCGAGAGCGAGGAAAGCAGTCTTTGTGGGATTTAGAGATGGAGTCAAAGGCTTCAAGTTATGGGATCCACAGGACAAGAAGATAGTTATTAGCAGAGATGTCACATTTAACGAGGCGTACATGATGAGGCCTCGAGCCCCTTAGTAGGTAGAGGGAGACCAGATAGGAGAGATATCGTAGCAGGTGGAGGATGATATGACTCCACTCACTCCAGAGAGCACTGTATCCATTGAGGCTCCTACAGAGGTGACACTAGGAGGAGATGAGATGACAACCGGGCAGATAGAGGATACAGTGGATTATGGGACTCATGAACAGGGTCATGTTCAGGGGTCCATTGCAGTATGGGACTCATGAACAGGGTCATGTTCAGGGGTCCATTGCAGCAGATAGACCGAGGAGAGAGATTCGTTGGCCAGCTAGGTATAATGATGTCATGGTCACATATGCATTATCATTGGAGGTCGTTGATGATATGGTTCCAGCCACATTCAGGGAGGCAGAGTCTAGCCCCGATTCGATAAGGTTGAGGGAAGCTATAGAGGAGGAGATGCGGTCTCTTCAGAAGAGCGATACTTGGACACTTACACTTCTACCTAAGGGTAAGAAGGCTATTGGTTGCAAGTGGGTATATGCGAAGAAGGAGGGATCTTCTATTGGGGACAAAAGGTTCAAAGCCAGATTGGTTGCCAAGGGATATGCACAGCTTGAGGGCATTAATTATAACGAGGTATTTTTCACCCGTTGTGAAGCATTCGTCTTTACGGATTTTATTGGCGTTGGTGGCACAGTTGGATTTGGATTTGGTCCAGATGGATGTGAAGACAGCCTTTCTACATGGTGATTTAGATGAGGAGATCTACATGACACAACCCCAGGATTTCAAAGCTACAGGAAAGGAAGATTTGGTTTGTAAGCTGAAGAAGTCTCTTTATGGTTTGAAGCAGTCACCAAGACAGTGGTATAAGAGATTCGACGGCTTTATGATTGGCCGAGGGTACACGAGGAGCCTATATGACCCATGTGTTTATATGCACAAGCTACATGATGGTGAGCACATATATTTGCTTTTATATGTTGAGGATATGCTTATTGCTTCCAGGAATTCTTCGGCTATTCAAAAGTTGTAAGATGAGCTGTCATCCGAGTTTGAGATGAAGGATCTTGGAGAGGCAAAGAAGATATTGGGTATGGAGATTTGAGATGAAGGATCTTGGAGAGGCAAAGAAGATATTGGGTATGGAGATCGAGAGAGACAGGGTGAAAGAGAGTTTGAAACTTACACAGAAGAGCTACTATGGAGATCGAGAGAGACAGGGTGAAAGAGAGTTTGAAACTTACACAGAAGAGCTACTTGCAGAAGATGCTGAAGAAATTCAGCTTTGATGGCAATGCAAAAGCAGTTAGCACACCATTGGCTTCCCACTTTAAGCTTTCAGCGTTGAAGTCACCTGTTTCAGTTGAGGACATAGATTATATGTCAAAGGTCCCATATGCTAGTACAGTAGGTAGCTTGATGTATGCGATGGTGTGTACGAGGCCAGATTTATCACAGGCCGTGAGCATGGTATCGAGATACATGCACAACCCCAGGAAGGGTCATTGGGAGGCCGTGAAGTGGATTCTACGGTATGTTCAATGCACCGTGGATGTTGGTTTAGTATTCCAGAAGGATGAAAAGAATAGGCAGGATTGTATTGGATATGTAGATTCAGATTATGCTGGAGATCTTGACAAACGTCGGTCTACTTCAGATTATGCTTTTACATTAGCAGGTGCACCTGTATGTTGGCGATGTACGCTTCAGTCCATAGTGGCTCTCTCTACTACAGAGGCAAAGTATATGGCAGTAACTGAAGCTATTAAGGAGGCTTTATGGTTGCGTGGATTATTGGAGGACTTGGGGATCGCTCAGGAGACTATTCGGGTATATTGTGATAGCATGTCGGCTATCTATTTGGTTTATCATGCGCGCACGAAGCACATCGACGTCAGATTCCACTTTGTACATGACGTGTTGGATGATGGAGACGTCATATTAGAGAAGGTCTACACAAATGACAACCCTGCAGATATATTGACCAAAGTTGTTTCAGGAGTGAAATTTGGTCATTGTTTGAAGTTTTTGAACATCCTTCAGTGCTGAGGGCTTTGGAGACCATTTGGGTGAACTACGTTCAGCTTGATTCCTTAGGCAAGAGGATACGTAGGTAGTCTTTCAGATGCAGCAGGTTTGATCAGTTGATTCAGATGGGGAGAGATCGCGTTTCAGCTCTAGATTGGTTCCCTGACTTGTTGAGGGACTATTGGATGATTTGGTGTCGGCTCAGTTTTGGTAGAAACATTCGCCGATGTGGAGAATTGAAGAATTATAGGAAACAGGAAGGAACCAGCCAGACAGACTGGCGGTCGACCGCCAACGTGCACGCAGGCCTACTGGGTTTCGGAGATGAAGGCGGTCGACCGTCGATGATTTCTGGGCTGAGCTTCGGTTTTTGACCCGATTCGTTTCTAAGTTATATATACCCTAAACCTCTTTTTCGTGATCGACCGCGAGACCTGCGCGGTCGACCGTCGCGGTCGACCGTCGATGATTTCTGGGCTGAGCTTCGGTTTTTGACCCGATTCGTTTCTAAGTTATATATACCCTAAACCTCTTTTGTTAGGGTTAAGCAAGGACGAATTTGAGCAGTCTTTGAGAGAGGATTGTTGCATCCAATTATGGGAGAGTTATGAGAGATCAAGAGCTTTGTTTTAGGGTTTGATCGGTGAGATTTGTAACTCTACTTGTATTCTCTAATTTCTAATAGTAAGAACTCCCTCCCCCTTGCCCCGTGGACGTAGACAACTTATCGAACCACGTAAATTGTTTGTTCTTGTTGTGGTTGTGTTTGCATATTAGTTGTGGTTTAGTTCGAGTTATTGTTCGTGTTGCACAAGAAAAACTTCCGCTGCGCACAACACGTTAGGCGCCAATTAAGCAGATCTGCATCGACGTTACAGTCTTAGCGGTAGACAGATCCCAAAACTAGAGCTTCATCAAGAGAGACTCTCAGACATTTGAGTCCTCTTGCAGGTAACGTTGTCTCACTCATCGTCCTCACTTCTTCTCCAGATGAAGAGAACAAGCGAGCTCTGACCGAGCCTACTCCATTTTCAACCAGTACAAAGAGTGTTTTCACCATGTTAAGTGTTCCTCCTATGATCCTTAGGCACGGCCCTACCTGACACATAATTCAAAAATCAGTTAATTTCTAGCCAAGTTGCTCTCAGGTTAAGGTTGGTTTGTTGGATAATTTTACGATCTAGACATGAATAATTTAACTAGAAATTTAGATTAAAGTTACCATTCACCGTCGAGAACAATGGAAGACTTCTCCTCTCTCCTCCCGTAGCCAATGATGGAAATTAGGTCTCTTTTCTGCGTATGGTTAAGAGGAGGGACTTCCACCCTTAAATAGATATTTGTGATTAACCCTACCGATCATGGTTTAATCACAACCATGGGATTACACTCCGATCGATCCTATCCTCTAGATATTCAAGATAACTACCCAACTTGATAAACATAAAACTGTCTAACCAGATCATGTGTAAGGACCATGAATATCGATACTAGTTAAAATAATTTTTTGGTAATTTAAAATATTTAATTATTATTTTTAAAAGAGTATTTCTATTTTCTCGATTTTCTAGAATTTTCTACGATTTAAAAGTCCAATTTTATATTTATTTAAATGATTTTAATATTTATAAATTAATTTTGTGTGGTGAAAATTTCTGGAATTAATCTGTTGTATTATCGATACTATTACGCACTATTTTAAATAATACTTTGTATTATTGTTACTATTACGTATTATTTCGTGTATTATGTTGAATTGATAATTACGTATTATTTATGTAAATTATTATATTATTTTAATTATTGTGTATCAGCTATCGTATTAGTATAACTGGTACGTTTTACTGTGCATATAATTATCTCATAATTATTTAATTTTAAATGTAAGTAAATATATTTTATTTATTAATTATTCTTATTTAATTGTACAATATGTGTATATTTTGACTATTTTGTATCAACTGTTGTATTAGAACAACATGTACGTTTTTATTTGTAGATAATTATTCCGTAATTATTTTGATTTTTAAATATCAGTAATTATTTATATTAATTAATTTTCGTTTAAATTCCTAAACCCTCATTAATATAATATATATATATTATAATATATACTATATATTATATTATATATATATATATATATATAATATTATATATATACTAACTATATATATATACTGCTGTGGTGTGGTGTGTGTGTGGTGTGTGTGTGTGTGTTGTGTGTCGTGTTGTGTGTGGTGGTGTGTGTGTGTGTTGTGTTTCTCTGGTTCTGCTCTCCTCCCTCTCGTTTCACGCGGCCAAAGAAACCCAACCCCTGCTTGTTTCTCTCCTCCACCTCTCTCAGATCCACGAGCTCAACCCCATCTTTTTCTTCTTCTTCTCATCAACACGACATCACACCCGACGCGTGCCGGACCAACGTCCATTGTCGCGCTCAACTCTAGCGCCGACGAACCACCTTAAGAGCTCCACCCCTTGTGCCAGTTCCCTCCGCTCCGGCGACGGTCGCTCCTCCTCAGACGCACATGCCCCACCAATGCATCCTGCTACCTCCACACGCGCCTCCAAAGCTCATCCGTTCTCCCTTTCCTCTCTCCCCGAGCACGCATCCCTCTTGCCTCCACCCCGTCACCAGTGGCCGCCCGTCGCGGCATCAAGCTCCAGCCAGCCCCGCAAGCCGACTAGCACCTCCGACCTCTTCCCCACCAGCCGAACTCCAATGACCGCAGCGAACCATCGGCCCAACTCTCAGCAGCATTGCGCTCTTCTCTCATCCCCCTGACCAGATCCGCCCCGCCCCTCTTGCCGCTCCCGCCTCCGAACGGCAACCAAACGTCAGACGCCCTCAGTTCTGCGGCGGACCGCCGGCACCTCAGCTTCATCGCGCAGGAGAAGGGGCCGAGCACAGCCCGACATCCGCTGTCGAACCCCCTCTCGAGATCATCGTCACCATGCCAAGCCAGCAGTCCGGTCGTTCCTACCCATGCCCAGATCAGACCACGGACCCGCACTGTCAGCGTCGATTCGTTCGACACAACCCGAGGGAAGATCTCTCTTACTCAGATCTGAATTTTATACCTGTTATAAATTATTTGCATAGTTTATTTGTGATGTATTTATCTGCGTGGGTTGTTTGATAAATAATATTGATTTAAATCATAGTTGTGTGATAAATAGTATTTTCGAAATAATAATAATGAAGTGAAAGAAATTATTTTCATAACGGAATCATTTTAGAGAATTTATAATATTTAAAAAGAATTTATTTTGAGAAAAAGAATTATTTTAGATTATAATGAGAAATAGTTTTAAAAGAAATTATTTTGGAAAAGGAATTATTTTCTGAATTACATATTTCATGTTTATGATTACATTTCATATTTTGTGAATATTTTATTGTATTCGACATGTCATGATGTGGTTGCGTGAAATTAGTGTTATTATTATCTCCTTATTATATTTGAGAACTTTAGTAGTTCATGACTTAGTGGCCTTGTGCGTCATGAACAGACCTAGTGACATGTGTGGGTGTATTGACTGAGTTTAGGTGGTAAACCAGAGATATAGTGGACTTTGATTGTTGACTTAGAAAAACGAGAAGAGTTGAGATGAGAAAGTCTTTGTTCATGTGATCAGATGTGACTGTTGATGTATCTTCTAGGCTCGCACCGGTGAGTTTGTGTAGCACTGGGGTTGGTTTGTTAGGTCAAAGTGAAGTTTGTGTAGTCACTTTGGTCCGTGAATTTGATATTCACCCGAGTTTAGCTTGAGTCCGGACCAGGCTAAAAATAGATTGCGTGTAGTCCTCTGATCGAGTTTGTGTAGCGGTATTGGATGCACGTAGGGGATTTGTAAACAGTCACTTATCCGATAATATGAGCGTTGACTCTGTGTGAGATGTGAACCAGTGACCTATTATAGGATGTCTAGTTACATGACCTTGTTTCTTGGGTAGGTATAATTTCTTGTGAGATGTAGGACAGTTGTATTTCCTTTTCATACATAGATCGGGATTAATATTTAATTATCTATAATTTGAGACATATGGTATATACATGAGGGTTTCCTTGTTTGGATTATTTCGCTCGACGTACTACGTCTCTTGTTGTAGATTTTTAAGTATTAATTCCATCTAGTTGTATGACCTTATTACTTGGATGATTGTTCTGATCGCTAGTTGCATGATTGCCTTGTTACTTGATTGATTTGGATTTCCAGTTGCACGTTTCTTTATCATTTCTGTTGTTATATCGTTTTTCACATTGGATTTTTGTTCGTTCTTTTCTTTTGTGGGGTCTTGCCGTGTGCCATGCACACTGATATACACCTGTTTTCTCTAGTGTACGTCAGACTTAGAGGAAGAATAGGTTCAACTAGGAGATCGTCAGGAGCCAGAGGATTCTCAACAGGGGTGCCTTGCAGATAGAGTTGAAGAATAGGCCGAAATTCAGCTACCTCTTCTTAGTTGGTGATCCTAGTTTCTTTTGTACCATTTCCTTTTCCGTTTGATTATTGTATTTTATATTCTCTAGTATTCATTTGTCAGTTTTGTATAAGAGCATGTTGACCAAATATTATGTCTCGGATGTTATCCCATTTGTGATATGATATTTTTTATTCTGAGTTTGTCTATTATATTCTTGCTAACTGTAATCGGGGACCTGTGTCTTTGCATTGTATTTATTTCTAGACGCTTAGCATATTAGGTTGAGGAGAAATATTTATTTTTATTTATTCTTCTTAATCTAATACGTCGCAGGCTTGTTCACGTTCCGATTCTCGGTATTTTGGGAAACGGGACGTGACAGGTTTATAGTGGTGGCCCATGCAGGTCACGGTCCCGAGTTCCTACCAGTGAGAATATAACAGACAATTTAGATACATATCATATTTCATCCGTGAGACTATTCTTGAGCGCTTATCCTATTTTCTTAATAGATTTCGTTTCATCCCTATCTTATTATTCTTTGACTCCAAAGTTTTCCACTGTTCTTGTTCGTCGCTTCGCGACTACACGCTCTCTCCCTATAACTCCTCTACCCTCGTACCGGTCGTTATTATATGTGTTATTATTTTTACAACTATATTTTCTTTGATTTGACTTATATATCGTTCCGGTCGTTATTATATGTGTTATTATTTTTACAACTATATTTTCTTTGATTTGACTTATATATCGTTTGATTGTATTGATTTCTGCATTATTTATTACATACAACTATATTTTCTTTGATTTGACTTATATATCGTTTGATTGTATTGATTTCTGCATTATTTATTACATATTTTATGTATCACACATAGTGTTATATTGTATGTTTTTCACAACAAATATATCATTATTTATATATTTTCAATTGTTCAAATCATGTCATTAGATCACATATACATCGTATATCATATCTGATATTTAGATTATTTTATTATGTTTAATTATACTTTTGCATATCTACATTATGTATGTGTGTGTTTTCTGTCATACCTTCTACCATTTACTTATGTTCTAGATTAATATATATTGTTTGTATTTTTAATAAGTTCATAATTTAATATTCTACATATGTAGTATATTCATATCCTTTACATTTTCAGTATATAGTTTTTACAGTCAGTTTTGTATTGTTTAGGTTATTTTAGTATATTCACATTGGTTTCATTATTTTTAGGAGCGATATATTTCTATTTGATATTTAAGCAATTATTCATGTTGTTAGGTTTGGAGTTGAGTTATTAATTATCTATGTTTGTCATATTATCTCGTATCATTAATTATTATTATTTTATAATCAATATAAAGATTATTCTAAATAGCATTTGTGGGTATGTATATTATTTATTCATGGGTTATGTATAGTGTATTTGCATATTTATTGTTTGATTGCTTCATTTTCGATATGTATTGTTTTATCATTATAATAATATGAATTGTATACGCATGTTATTTTTATAGTATTTATTTTATGGTATTTTAGATATTTATGTCTTTTATTTTGTCATTGTTGTTGTTTATTCTCTATTCTTTATTTTCATTTACTTGTGTTGTGTTTTACTTTTCATTCTTTTCATAATTACTGATTCTCTTTTCATTATAGTGTATTCACGTAGATTATTATATTTATGATGTTTATTTTTATTGATTTATAGTCATTCATCATTTCTAGTATCAACTTTGTCTAATCGTATTCTATTTTATGTATTACCAGTGTTTATATTCACATGTTCATCAATCATTCATTGTTTGTTTATCTACAATATATCGGTGTTTTTATTATATGAATTTATGCTCTTCTTAAGTTTTTATTTGTTTATAAATTTATTTTATCTTCCATAGTTCATGTTTTGTGCTCTTCTTAAGTTTTTATTTGTTTATAAATTTATTTTATCTTCCATAGTTCATGTTTTGTGTATTACACATCTTTATTTATGTATAATTATGTTATAAATTTATTTTATCTTCCATAGTTCATGTTTTGTGTATTACACATCTTTATTTATGTATAATTATGATGATTGTATTTATGTGACTTTGACTATGATGTCATATATTAATATATCTGAATTGATTTTATATAGTAATAATTATTATTGTTGTATCTTGTTTATATTTATTATTGTACCATATGAATATTACTAATACTTCTGATTTATTATATTGTTGTCGAATACATATATGATTATGTCCTTATTACGTCTTATATAATATGTCTATTTTGAATCGCTTGTATACTCTTACGTCTAATTTTATCATATAATATTTTGTGACTATTTACATGTCTCTTATTTTGTGACCACTAATGGTTGATCGTGAAAACACTATATTCTCTAATATGGCACAAGGTCACTCCACGGTCCAACCGTTAGTACCACTAATGTTTTAAAGACATTTTCCTTATAGTGGTTTTAGTGGAGTGTAATAGAGATGTGCATCCATTATGGTCAAATCTGATGTACGCCCTTAGGTGTCCTCTGCAACATACACAAACGTGTATGTCGTTCTGAAACTTTTATTGGCATCCTCCATGTGAAAACGATCACCTTTAGTCCAGAACGAAAGCCTTAAATATGATGTCCAATCACATTCAGCTTCTGCACAAATTTAAGAGTCTCTTTACTTTAACATTTATGACTCTATGGACCACTATCTTTAATTCAAGTTTCTTTACGGTTAACTTGAAACTCTTTACTTTAAACTTTAGTTTTCTTTACTTTAAAAATATATATCAAGCAACAATGACCAATAACACAATGCTTGAAAATATCAAACTGATAACAAAATCAGCACAATAGTTTCTTTATGAGCTCAAAGCAATCCAAAATATAGTACTTGAAAATAAAACAAGACTACCACGACAACTAAATCTCACTGATCATGTAGAATCGAAAGACTCTAAAACACCTATACTGGAGACATGTTCCTTGAAAAGCCCTAGAGAAATTCCCTTGGTCAAGGGATCAACAATCATCAACCGAGTCGGTAGATGAGGAACCTTAATCAATCCTTGTTCGACCTTATCAAGGACTAACAAGTACTTCACACCAATGTGCTTATTCCTGCTAGAAAAGTTCTTGTTCTTTACAAACTATACGACTGTCTGATTGTCACAATACAACTTTACTGGTCTCTGAATGGAATCAATCACTTTTAGTTCACTGATGAAGTTCTTGAGTCAAGAGGCATGAAATGTTGCTTCAAAAATAGCAACATACTCTGCCTCTATAGTTGATATCGTCACTAAGGACTGCTTGGCACTTTTCTAGGAAACTGCTCCTCCAACGAACAGAAATATAAAACCTGATGTTGATTTCCTGCTATCAGCACATCCTATAAAATCTGAATCTGAATAACCGACGACTTCTAGATTTTCAGACCTTCTGTAAACCAATATGAAATCATTGGTCCTCTGCAGATATCGCAAAACCTTCTTTACAGCTTTCCAATGAGCTACACCAGGATTTTGTTGAAATCTGCCTATTATTCCCATAATATAACTAATGTCTAGCCTGATGCATGACACTGCATATATTAGACTACCAACTGTAGAGACATACTCCTCCGAGTTCACGAGCCTACGCTCAACTTCATTTCACGAGAATTGAGATTTGTTGAATATATCTCCTTTGACAACTGGGGCTTCACCTGGTGCACAAAACTTCATGCCATATCGCTGAAGGACTTTCTCAATATAAGCCCTTTGAGATAAACCCAACAAGCCTTTAGTTTGATCTTTATGGATCTTGATGCCCAAAACATAATGAGCATCTTCGAGGTCTTTCATATCGAAATGTCTCGAAAGAAAATCCTTAGTCTCATGTAGGAGATGAATATCGCTGCTGGAAAGCAATATATCATCTACATACAATACTAGAATGAGGAATCAGCTTCCACTAATTTTGAGGTATATGCAGCAATCGACAGGATTCTCTCGAAAGCCATTTGATGTTATCACTTGATAAAATTTTAAGTACCACTGTCTGGAAGCATGTTTGAGACCATATATTAACTTCTTCAATCTGCAGACCAGATCTCTATTAACTGCAAACCCGTCAGGCTGCACCATAAAGATTTCCTCATTCAGATCTCCATTCAAGAATGTCATCTTAACATCCATCTGATGGAGCTCAAGATCAAAATGGGCGACGAGAGAAAGAACTATCCTGAGATAATCTTTCTTAGATACATGAGAAAAAGTGTCGACGTAGTCAATCCCTTCTCTCTGCTTGAAACTCTTGGCCACTAGTCTGGCCTTGAATCTCTCAATATTTCCTTCAGAATCCCTTTTAGTCTTGAAGCCTCATTTGCATTTCATCGCTCTAGCTTTGTTTGGCAAAGGTACCAACTCCCAAACATAGTTCTTTTCCATTGACTGAAGCTCTTCTTCCATAGACTTCAGCTAATCAGCTGCATGAATGATGTCTCTAGCTTCTGAGTATGATGAGGGATCATCGGATTCTGGACTAATGCATCCACTTTCTTAAAGGTAGACCTCATAGCCATCAGGTATGGAAAATCTTCTGACTCTAGAGGATCTTCTAACAAGTTGTGGCTCTTCCGCAGGTACAAAGGTTTCTTGATCTAGAGGAGGAGGTGGAATGCTATGTGGAAGAGTAGGGAATCTAGAGATGACATCTAATAGTGGAAGTGACTGCTCATCTTCTAAAACTTCCTCAAAACTTAGACCACAATGTTATGAAGAAGCATTAGGGTCTTCTAGAAACTCAGCATGCTGTGTCTCGAATAATTGGTTAGACCGAGAAGAACAATAGAACCTGTAGCCCTTAGATCTTGCAGGATAGCTGATAAAGTGTCAGGAGACTCACAACACTGTTCGGGCTTCTAATTTCTTAATGTCTGGATTATAAGGTCGCGCCTCTGATGGACATCCCCAAACACGCAGATGACTAAGACTAGGATCCCTACCAGTCCAAAGCTTGAACGAGGTCTCAGCTACTACCTTACAAGAGAGACGATTTATGACATATACATCTGTCTTCAATGCTTCACCCTAAAAACTTTCAGGCAAATCTGAATGAATCATCATGCTGCGTACAACATCTTGATAAGTACGATTTCTTCTTTTAGCTACTCCATTTTGCTGCAGAGAACCTGGGAGAGTATACTGGGAACAATGCCTTGTGACCTCAAGTACTCAATGAAGGGACCATGATTTGTGCCATCCTGGTCACTTTTACCATAGAATTCCCCACCTCGGTCAGAACGCACAGATTTAATCTTTCTTTCTAACTATTTTCAACTTCAGCTTGAAAGATCTTGAAAACATCCAGTGCCTCATATTTATGGTGAAGAAGAAAAATATATGCATAGCGCAAAAAATCATCTATGAAGGAGATAAAGTATCGCTGACCACCATGAGAGGGAGTGGGAAAAGGTCTACAAATATCTATATGAATGAGGTCAAGGAGACATTCACTCCCGGAGGCTTCAAATTTTTTCAATTTAGTCATCTTTCCCTTGATACAGTCAACACATCTACCAAAATTAGAGAAATCTAACTGTTCAAGAACACCAGACTTTACTAAAGATTCCAATCGCTTTCTTGAAGCATGTCCCAATCTTTGATGCCAAAGTATAGAAGAATTGCTATTAAGCCTAGGACGCTTTGTATCAGAAGAAGATGAATTCACAGACATATAGAGAGAAGAAGAAAAGGATGCATCTAGATTTAATCTATAAAAACCGTCAATTAAGAAACCATGTCTGATAACATCCAAACCTTTTCTGATAGAAACAGAATTGTTCTAGAAAACAAAGCTATAACCAGATCCAGAAAGTATAGAAACTGAAATAAGATTCCTTCTCATAGAAGGTACATAGAAAGTGTCTGACAAAACTAAGGAAACTCTAGAATCCAAGTGCAGACTGAAAGTCCCAACAAGCTCCACCTCCAAGGCTGTGAGTTTCCCAAAAAATAGCTACTCATTTGCCCTTGCCTTCTGACTGTGGATTATTCCCTGTAATGAAGTTGAAATATGCATAGAGGCACCATAATCAATCCACCAAGAATTTGAGGGAACGCCAACTAAATTTGTTTCACAACAAATATGAACTAAAACCCTACCTCCCTTCTTCTTCAGCCACTGCTTATACTTCAGACGGTCTCTTTTCATTTGACTAGGTTTCTTGCAAAAAAAAAACATTTAACGTTTTCTCTTGCTGAAGGAGTGCTAGAAACAATCGAGAGATTGCCGAAAGACTTCTTCCCCTTATTGTGCCCTTGATTCTTAAAAGATTTCTTTCTAGCCTTATTTGGTCTAAGCTTGCCATGTGCTAGATTTGCCATCTCAGCTTTTCCTATTTTCAGGCTCTTCCTCAGCAACACATACAATAATAAGCTCATTCAAGTTTCATTTGTCTTGAGAACTGGAGTTTATCTTAAAAGTGTCAAATTTGCTTGGTAGAGAAGCGACCGCAAAATGAACCATCAGATCATCCTCTAACTGAAATCCCAACTACCTGAGACGAATGGTCAACTGAGAAACCTTCAAAATATGCTGACGAACATCACCACTTCCATCATATTTTAGATTAATGAGTTTGACTAGATAACTATACTATCTCGCTCTAACGGATCCCTCAAACTGCTTCTTGATAGCCTCAAGCAACTCCTTACCAGTTTTGCAAGCCGGAATCCCTCCACGAATAGTCTGGTCCACCGATTCTCTAATGATCAGCATTGCAAGCTTGTTAGCTTTGACCTACTTTGTATGAGATTTCTTTTAAGATAGACTTGATGACTCATCATGCTCTTTTAGCTTCTCTTCAGTAAGAACATAGTCGTAGTCAAGACACCCAAGTACCATTTCAACTCGCATCTTCCAGTTGCCATAGTTAGAACCAATTGGGGGCTCAATCCTAATCAGATGCTTCTGGATAAACTGTCCGTCTATTTGCATTAAGCCATGGACATATAAATCAAATGAGACCTTTAATTTTATTAACTTTAATATTTCCACATCCAATTTAGGGTTAGGATGGATGGGTCAGAGTGTTTTACATATGCAACCTTCCACTCTGCAGGACAGGCAGATGCATCATCTCATCACACCTTTGGGCAAGCCCCCCCCCCCCCCCCCAAATGTGATATATAATAACCTATAGGACTAGCCTACACAACGTCAGTTTGATTTGAACACTTCCTAACCTTTAGGCAATAGGGTTATTCTCCTCTCACTAACCTGTTTTAATTATCCTGCACCACTTATCCTGTAGGGGATTTCCTAGACATCTTTGGGCAAGACTAGTAGTCCACCGACAGATAAGTGTAACCTTCTAGTCCAAATGAGACTAAACTCAACCTTAGAAAATTAGAGATTATAGGTTGGTCACCTTTGGGCAAGACACTAACCTATTCTACCATAATTTCTAAGTGACTATTTTACTAATCTTCCTTAACTCCATAGGTTGATTTAGTACTGTATTCCGTTTTATCATGAACCCAAATATTTACCCCTCCTGAATTAAGGATATAATTAGGGTAAATCAATTATCTTTATATGCATACAATAATCTTTATGAATTATTCAAATTTCTATATTAAAACTTTATAAAATGAAAATAAAAACTGTATATTTGAAAAGTACACAAAATGATCTTTCCAACGACTATTTATGGGCTCAAATCGGACTTAAAACGGATCTGTAGCGATTAAAACAAAATGAATGGTCAAAACTATACTGGGCCGGGTCTGAAAATTAATGGGCCTGACCCATTACATAATGGGTTGGTCAAAACTATATAATTGAAAAGTACATAATGATCTTTCCAACAACTATTTATGGGCTCAAATCGGACTTAAAACAGATTTGTAGCGATCAAAACAAAATGAATGATCAAAACTGTAATGGGTCGGATATGGAAATTAATGGGTCTAACCCATTACATAATGGGTTGGGTCAGAATTTAATGGATCCATCCATTATTATAGTGGGTTGGGTCCATTATATACTGGATTAGGTCTTCCTTAATGGGTTATAAAGTTATATAACTCAAATAATAAATGGTATTTAATTATACTAATTAATTAAAATCCTAATTAAAACCCTAACCCTTATCCCACCCGACCCAACCCTTATTGCCAGCACTCTGCTATCGACGCCAGCACCCAACCCTTCACCACTGGCCGCATCCTCGCCACCGTGCCGCCGATAAATACAAAAAATCGAGATCTTACCAATGGGCGTAGAATTCGATGAGGGCGCCACGATCCTGGTCGACCTCCTTCTCAAAGTTGGAGTTTGTGAGGATGACGATGTCGCCTTCGTCGGTGAGCGATGGCAAGATGAGGAAGGCGAGGGCGATGGTGTGGAGAGAGAACATTGTAGAATTTTTTTAATCTTTGTTGTGGCTGAGGTTTAGCAGCCATGACGAAGATTGATCTTTTTCCTTTGGTGAAGCTAGTGGCCAAGATTAAATCTTTAATAATTATTATCTTGGCCATGGCCGCCGCAGAACTTCTCCTAGATACAAATCAATGAAATCTTTAATAATTATTATCCTTTCCATGGCCGCAGAAATCTCCCAGATGCAAAATGATGAATAATAATTATTATTTTTAATTAATCCGAAAAAACTTTAATTCTAGATCAAAAAAATCATGCACAACCTGGCTCTGATACCAATGTTGGATAATTTAATGATCTAAACATGAATAATTGAACTAGAAATTTAGATTAAAGTTATCGTTCACTGTCGATAACAATAGAAGTCTTCTCCTCTCTCCTCCCGTAGCCAATGATGGGAATTAGTCTCTTTTCTGCATATGATTGAGAGGAGAGACTCCCACCCTTAAATAGATATTTATGATTAACCCTACCCATCATGGCTTAATCACAACCGTGGGATTACACTCTGATCGATCTTATCCTTTAAATATTCAAAATAACCACCCAACTTGATAAACATAAATCTGTCTAACCCAACATGGTTTTCCCATTAGCTAATCACCTCCTCATCATCTAGCTCCGATTCAGGCGCCGATATGCATGTATTTTATCCAATCCTTCATCCAGTGGAGATTCTGACCCTTCTCTAGACCCAGTTACTCTTTCGACGTACATAGCATTCTTTAAGGGGGGTGGCGAACGAGGAGGAGGGGGTGGGGTGGGGGTAGGGGTGTGCAACGGTCGGTTCAGTTTTTACCAAAAATTGAACAACCGAACCGAACCACCTATAATTCAAAACTGAACCGAACTGTTGCAAGTCGGTTCGGTGCGGTTTGGTTCAGTTTGTTCGTTCTAACTTCATCAAACTTCTTATCAAATAACAAACTATGTTAAAGAAAAAAAAGATATCAACAAAATAGGAGATTATGAAACATTAAACACTGATATAATGATATTATTTTCAACCCATAATGATTCAGAAAATAAGTTTAGGGTTTGAGTCTTTGACTCTTTGGGGATGGGTCAGCTAGGGTTTGAGATCAGAATGAGTAGTATTATACTATATTCGGTCGGTTCGGGTCGGTTCGGGTTGAAAAGTTTTCAAACCGACGCGAAACCGCCCTATTCATAAAACCGATTTTTTGGGTCGGTTCGGATGCGGTTTTCGACCGGAGTTTTTTGCGGTTGGCTACCGTAACGGCATGCTCAGCCGCTAGGTGGGGGGGGGGTTCAAAACTATTGGCCTTCTTTGTTTTGTAATGATCGTTTAACAAATAATTTAACCACTAATGGTTGTTTGTTCTAGATTTGTGGTTTTTTTATTTATGTATACGACAAACACGTAGTTAGAGATGGGATGGAATAGAGCTTGATTCAACGATGATATCCAAAGGAGGTTGGCGGAATGTCGGTGAAGCCTTGCAATTCAAAGTTAAAGATCAAGTTCAAGCTTCATCCGCAGAGTGTACCAAGTCAAGCCTATTGAAGATCAAGATCATTGCTTGGGTAATTTAGTTTAGGAGTTTATATTATGTGTGTTAGTACTTTAAGCTCAATCATATACACACATACACGTTTTGGTTTTGTATATATATAGTTATATATATACATATATGTTTTGGTTTTCATATTTACAAATATGAAATTACATATTTCATATTTATTATTGTGATTTGGTTTAACTACTTAGATATGAAACATATGAGTATTTGTGAAAGCAAAATGGTTTCATTTTCTATTGTATTTGTGAAAATATTATATTCTTAGTTTTTGGACTTAGAAATAATCATATACATATTTTATTAAGTTTCAAAATATGGTTTAGCCTAAATGTCAAAATTCACATTTTATATTTTCGTGTTTTGGACTATTTTGCAAAATGATGATTTTTCACAAATGAGAAATGCAATTTGGAAAATTCTTTTTGTAACATGTTCATTTACATGTTTATATACATTTCCCAAAGTTTTATTATTTTTGGACTTCATTTGTTATTTTTAACAATTTTCCAAAGTCTCAAAAATCAGCTTTTAAAAACTGTTTTTCTGTAGTATCAGATTTCGATCGACCGCACCGGTCGACCGCTCATGTGTTCTTTGGTCAGTGGGCAGCAGAGAGTTTGTCGGTCGACCGCTGCGGTCGACCGAGATCTCAAAATTTCCATCGGTCGACCGCACCGGTCGACCGACGAAGTTCCTGCTTGTTTTCTCAGTCTGAGATCTGGATCGCGGTAACCCGCGAATATTTTCGGTCGACCGCCGAACTCCCAATGGTCATATTGGGTACAGAATCTCTTTCTGTTTTTCTGGGATTTTTGTTGTTTTGTTTGGGGTTTTGGCTGTTGGTTTCTCTTCCTATATAAACCCCTAAACCCCCTTCTATTTCAGTAACCCATTGAAGAGTTTTAAAGAAGTTTAAAAGAGTTTTGAAAAGGGTTTTTAGTTGGGTTCAAAGACTGTTTTGTTTGTGAAGATTGTTTTACAAGTGGAGAAGATCATCTATAGTGTTTGAACTTTATTTTAATCCTCCTCTCCAACTTGACTTTCAGAGAAGAATTCCTAAACTCTATTTCTAGCCATTTATTGTTTTATTCATAAATTTCTACATGCTAGATTTTATTTGAGTTTACTTTTGATTTATTGAATCTCATTGTTACACACACCCACTTGAGCTTATTGTATTTGCATTCATAATATAGTTGGGTTGGTAAGAGTTGTAACATTGAGTGTGAGCTTTCATTGTGTTCTCATCCATAGTTGAGAACAATCAATTATTGTAATTGAGCCTAATCGTGAGATACACTTTGTAATACACTTGTACACCGAGGGAGGAGTGTGTGGTGAGAGTCGGGGATCGTTCCAAGAGGAGTGGCGTCGGTTGACGAACCTAGGGAGAGGTTGTAACCGAGCACTTGAGGGATACACGGCTAGGTCCAACACTTGTGAGGGTGTAGAGTGTGATTGCAAGAGTATCGATTGTAAAGTTTTTGGTTAGCTAGAAAACAGAGTATGAGGTGTGTAGAAGTTCCGGCTTCCTAACCGGGTTGTGATAGTGGATTTCTCCCCGGGAGTGGGGAGCGGAGACGTAGGACGGAAGGTCCGAACTTCGTGATCATTTGAGTGTGTTTGAGTTTGTCATTGGCGCATTTGCTTTTGTATTTATCTTATATCGCCAATTGTGCATTGCTCATTTATTTCATCCTCTATCTAGTTCATTTTGTTTACCCTTGTGTTAGTTTACATATCCTTGCATATATCATATTATATATCTCTTTGGTAGGATATATCACCTTGTGTTTGTTTTATATCCTTGCACATACATTGCCTATATCTCTTTATTAGTATATATATTGTTGTTCATATTGGTTATCCTAGCTTATATAACTTGTTGTATTTCATACTTGCTAGGATAACTTGTTAATTAATTTTAATTGGTATTTAAATCGGATTAGATTAGCATAAGACCCTAATCACCCCCCTCTAGGGTCTAACAAAAACTAGCTAGTTTGCTCGAGTGAGAGCTAGCTAGGAAGTCTGTCTCGTCTCTTATCACTTAGAAGAAGAAGCTAGGGTGCGGTCCCTTTGTTCCCCATTATGGATATTATAGAGTACGTACGATCCACCACCTGAGAATGTTCCAAAACCCTCTCGACAAACACTGAGCTCGGTCTTCTACCTGATCGTGATTAGTTCCAGCCTTCATTCATTTCGGGAGTTTAATTAACCTACTTAATTTCTCCTTGAAGCCAGATATCGTTCTTATTTGCCAAGTCACCATAATAGAGTCTAGTCATCTGTCTTCTAAAAAAGAGGCGTACGTACTATTGTACCCGAAGTGATTGATGAAATTTATAGAATACAACTACTCTATATAAAGGAAACTTAGAACACTAGAAAGTACAACACTTGCTCTTACAAGAATACCTCACTTTCACACAACTCTTTTATTTTTGGTGGACACTCACACAAGCCTACACCACACACTCAAACTCTCAAGCTCACTTCTTGCTTGTTTGCTTACCCAAATGAGAGCTCAAGACCCCTATTTATAGTTGTTTAAGAGGGCTAGGAAGTGTGTGGAAGAGTCAATCATAGCTATACATTACTAAGATGTTTCTAAAAGAATAAATACTAGCCATACACTTGTATCTTCCTAGAAACTTCTTGGTAGATATTTTGTAGGATGTTACTAGAAAGGAGTTCTAGAAAGTTGTTCTAGAACAATCTAAGTTGGTGAGGTAGGATGTTACTAGAAAGGAGTTCTAGAAAGTTGTTCTAGAACAATCTAAGTTGGTGAGGAATTCTAACAGTGATTCTAGTTAGTCGCATTGTGGCTAGGTCCAGGCTGTTCAGCATCTGATGACGCACTAATTGACCATCATGTTAGTAATTTGTTTCCTAGTATTCCTATTCTTCTTTTTTTTGCTTAAGATTTTATTTTCCTTACGAGAATTGGAGAAACAACTTTAATAGAGTGGATTCTCACCACCAACGAGGCCTCTTTGGAGGAACAAGTTGTCTAACCCTGGAAGAATATCCTTCAAAACCAGGAGAAAGAGCTTAGATTTCTCAAACCCTAGATCCAGCAGGTTAGTCTTCCAATCCTAATTAATTCTAGAACCTATAAATATTAGTTTAGACCAAGATCCTACACCTTCACTCCCCCTTCTATAGTCACGGTCAAGAAGTTAGTCAGTCATAGAAGGAGCGAGCGCACAACTCATGCAAAATGCAATAAAATACGAGAGCCGCGCGTTTTATGAAATCTTATCCTATCGAAATAGACGTGCAACCCTTCCCTGAGAGTTCGAATGAGGTTAATTTGCTAAGTTCAATATATGACGCTAATTCACCTCGCAAGCACATGTAACACATTTCCTAGCTAGCTGCATGTCAGGATATATAAGATCCAAAATGAGTCATTTTCTTTTGTGTTAGTTTTCTATACCCTGTCCAGTTTAGCATTTAATTGGTAAAGTGTCTTAGATCTTAATTAAAGATCTAATACATAAAACCATAATTAATTCAAAGAGATTAATAATAATTAGTGGAAGCAATACCTGAATCCATGACGATTTGAGCAGGGATCTGAATTAGGGTTGATCTTCTAATCTGAAAGGTTTCTCTTTTGAGAATTCTCTTTAGATGGGGATTAGAGAATAGAGAACGTGACCTTTAAATTAGGGATCATAACCCCTTTATATAGATTTGTAATTTTCTAATTTATCCCCTTATAAAATTAGAATTATAGTCCGGTATCTGCATAATTAGCCCATGACATATTTAAATACCCATTAACCCAATTGACTTAATTGATCACTGTAGGCATCAAAAAATACTGATAGATATCCAAAAATCACAAGAATTGACTTCATACTGTCTTAGAAAGATTAAGACAGGTATGGACTGTCTCGCCAGCGAGACAGTGTTTGTTGTCTCGCCAGCGAGACAGTGTTTGCTGTCTCGCCAGCGAGACAGTGTTTGCTGTCTCGCCAGCGAGACAGTGTTTGCTGTCTCGCAGCGAGACAGTGTTTGCTGTCTAACCAGCGAGACAGTTTTGAAATGGTCAAAAATTAATTAATAACTTCCACCCACGTGTCCACTAACTGCCAAGGGACGTGAAAAACATCGTGGGTGAAAATCACGTGAATAACTGCTAAAATAATGGAGTTTGAAACGTGGGAAAGCAGTTACAGTAAAAACTGCCAGGCAGTTAGATTTTCCGAGATAGTATTTACTGTCTCAGAGGCCGAGACAGCAAACACTGTCTCGCCCCCCGAGACAGTAAACACTGTCTCGCAGGCTTAACTTTGTCGTTTGTTGTATTTTTTCAGTTACGTGTCCCAAAGGCTATAAATACCCCCCTAGGGTCACCACTGACAGGGATCGAGCAAATTGGAGCAGATCTGAGCATAGAGAGCAGAGAGAAAACAACAAGAATTGAGTTCCTCGCGTGATTCCTTGAGATTCGAGCTTTGACTTGATCTTAAGAAGAGTGATCGTCTTACTTTGATAAGATATTCACTTAAAATTCTTGCTTCGATAAACGAAGGAAGAATCTTTAAACCCCTCACAATCTGTGATTTGGTGGTCCACGAGTCAAAGCACTCATGGCACAGGCAAAGTCCCACAAAACAGGAGTCGATAAACGATTTCTGTGTTATTTTTCAAGAGAGTTGTAATTTGCTTATTTTTCGTTGTAATTCTCTATAAACAATTTAAGTTTTAATGGAATCTACGATAAAAATAACTTTCGACGAAAATAAACTGGCGACCACAGTGGGAGCCAGCGGCCTCGCTGCCGAGGCCGCAGTGTCGCAACCGATCAAGATCGTGATCAATGAAGAGATCGAATATGAATTTGATCAGGTGAAATTTGAGGAGTACCTGTCATCCTCATCCTCAAAACCGTCCTCACCTCGTAAGTATAGGAAGGTTTCGTCTTCCAAGAAAACTTTCAAGTCTGCAATGCCAATGAAGACCGCAGATGAAAGTTCTTGCCCGATCGTTGTTAAGGAATCTACCTGCAACATCTCTACTCCAAATGACTCTGCACCAATTAAGAAGTCATTGAATCATGGCCAGCCGACAATGATGAAAAGAGCTCGTCAAAGACAACGTCAGCGCCGCGCTCATCAACTGGCTAAGGCCTTACAACAAACCGACGGGGTCCATTACTATGCGGACCTAGAGTCGAGGAAGCACAAAGCGGTCCAGTTGCCTCAACGGCAAACTAATCACATTTCTGCACAGCTTACGACGGAGGAATGGACTCTGGTCAAAAGGGCCCGTTCTACCCTCAAAGAGCGTATACAAAGACATCAGGTAAAGGCTGCTCGCGCTCGTGCCCTTCGTCAACAGGTGCAGGAAGGAAAGAAAAAGATAGTGTCTGAAGAACCATCAAAGAACCGTAAAGTTTGGATTCCGAAGACGCCACAAACATCCGTTCCGGGCCCGTCTACTGCATCACCAATGAAACCCTGGGTTAGTCCAGACTTATCAAAATTCAAGATCACAATGGCGGATCGCCTCGGTCCTTCGACTGACGATCGAGACAAAACCCTAATCAAAGAACACTCAGATCCAGCAAATAAACCTTTAGTGGTTTCCTATGCAGGGGGTCGTAAATACCCTCCTGTCAGAACTGCACAAGTCTAAAGCGAGAAAATACCAATTCACTCTCGTTTAGGACCTGTGAAGACTCCATACCCGCAAAAGGATGGATTTAAGAATTCAACCTTGGATCGCCCAGAGGTGGCGACTAGTCGTCCTGTGCATGTTAACAAGGTTCAAAAACAAAAGATAGGTTGCTCAAATCACAATAACGATGAGCTGTACTATCAAAATAATAACTCAAGAAAAAGAATTGTCCGAGAAGATGAGTCTCACTGCTCCTGCGAGAGGCTTATTAAGGTAGTATTGACAGAATGCGGTTGCTCCAAAACTAAGTCAACACGAGTATCCGTATTTCAAAGACTTTCCACTGAAGCGTCAAAACCCAAAATGAGGCGTTTTAACAAGAAAAAACCTACAATTCGGCGAGATGAATTCCCTGAGGTCACTATTAACATGACCGGCAGAGGAAAGCAACTATTAGTCAGCCCTGACCCTGATTTCTCTCTGGAAGGGAGAGTTGAGTGGGGTCTATCTTAAAGAATGTCGCGGTTACAAAGAAGAGCTAACCGACGTCGAGACTATAAGAGAATGCACGAGGGGTTATCTTCAGAGGAGGAACTGTCAGATACTTGTTCTGCTGTTGCGTCGGACGATACCACGTCCAGTGTTGGGCGAGCCAGAGAATCATTCGCAATCACGCCAGATCAATTGGCTCAGCAACTGCAGGAAGCGTTAGCTAAACAATGCGATGAAATTAGAGCTGAAATCAAAACCGAGATGGAGTTAACAATGCAGCAGATGCGAGATTTGCAAGCTCAACAACATCAACCAGAATCAAGCCAAAAGGCAGAATCCAGCCAGCGTAACGTTATACCTGTACGTATAGCTAAGGTGGATAATGAAGAAGATGAGACTATCTTTGCTGATCATCCTCTAGATAAAGACAATTCCAGAAACAGTCCGGCTAAATCATCCACTCAACCTCCTCAAATTTACTTAAAGAAGAGTGAGGAAGAAGACAAGAAGATGCAAGATCTTGAGAGCAAAGTCAATGCTCTGATGACGGCCCAAGAAGTGAAGAAAGCGGGCATTCCATACCCGTACCCGAGGGAGTGGGATCTGATTCCTTATCCCCCAAAGTTTAATTTGATTAACTTTACTCCTTTTGATGGCAGAGGTTCACCAACTCAACACTTGATCTATTTCAGGTCGCATCTTGGCACTATATCCGGAAACGAAGCTTTGATGGTTCGGTCATTCGTAGGAACCCTTCGTGGGCCTGCCTTCGATTGGTACCGACGTCTTAAACCCGGAAGTATCACTAGCTGGGAGGATATAGAAGGATTGTTCCTCACTAATTTCTTCGACGACGACACTGAAGTCTCTATTAGCACCTTGTTGGACGAGAAGCAGAAGGATGGGGAGTTAGTTGATGTCTTCGTCAAGCGGTTCTGAAATAAAGCGGTAAACTGCCGAGATCCACTCACAGAAGAGTTTATCCTATAGACATGTCATAATAACTTGTCGCTGGATGTGTTAAAAGTCATGGGGGTTGTGCCTTCTAAAACTTGGAAAGAGTTAAAAGTGAGAGGTGAACAAGCTGAGCGCTTTCTTAAGAGAAAGAAGTTAGAGAGAGGACTGCCACAAGATAATCCTCAAAAACAGAACTTTAACTCTCGAGGCAGAGGAAGAGGGTCCGGGGCTGCTGTTGATGCGCATCAAATATCACAACAGCCACAACAACAACCACAGCAGTCATCCTTCCAATTAGCACCGAATCAGAATCAACAGCCTCCGAGGTAACCTAAGACTTCAGAGCCCAGATTCCCGAATGAGTATTCTTTCAAGGATGATGAAGTACCAGTTATCTTCAAATATCTATTAGATAACAATAAGATCAAGCTTCCACCGGTCACAAACCAAGAAGAAGTGAAGAAAACTAATGATCCGAAGTATTGTGCATATCACAGAAGGGTCCACCATCCCACTAAGGTGTGTTATGTCTTAAAAGACAAAATACAAACCTTAATCAATGTTGGTATCGTGACACCGAAACCAAAGGAGAAGAAGGTAGGTGCAAATGCAATGTCTATTAGCTTCGGATCGGTTCATTTATCCTAGTTTCAAGCCGAACCAGTATCAAAGGTCAAGATGCAGACCATCAACGATGACCCTCATGGACATCACCAAAAATGGCTTGTATCTCACACAACCCCCAACGGCGAAATCCTTTGGGTTCATCCGGATTTGCTTGAAGATGAACAGTGGACGACATCCACATCAAAGAAGAAATTAAACGTCAAAGGAAAAGAGAAGTCTTGTTATGGAGCCTTGGTAATTCCTGAGAAGAATGACGAGGAAATTTCAGCTTTACCGTTCTCTGAGGAAGAGCAAGAATCTTTGGCTACAAGGGGTGGGAATGAATATCATTATAAATATCCTAAAACCTCTAACCCGAACGCTAAAACTCTTACGGAGTTGGGGTAGTTGCAACTCCCTCTGTAGCTGTTGAGAAGCCACAACAACCATCTAAACAAAAAGAAAAAGAACCCCAACATAAAGAGGTTCAAGTTCCGAAGCAGTCTCGTTTCAATCGACCGATTGGACGAGATAAACCGGAAAGATCGAATACTCCATACCGCTTCGATGTCATGACTCAGTTGGCTAATATCCCAGCAAGGATCACGCTATATGAGTTATTACGCCTCTCAAAAGATACCAGAGAAGCTTTACAAGAAGCATTGGCTGACTCTGAGGTATTCCTTACTCAGATTAAGCCAACTCCTGAAGAGCCAGAGTCATCAGTTCAGCATTGTAATCTGGCAGCCACGAAATTTCCTTGCATCGCTTTCACAAAAGAAGATATGCAAGTCAGGAATTCGAAACATGATAGGCCTCTATATTTCACCGGATATATTAGATCGAGCGTTGTCAACCGGATCCAAGTTGACCCGGGTTCCGCTGTCAGCATTATGCCGCTACGATTGATGTACCACCTCGGAATTCCAGCCAGCAAGCTAGCCTCCACAGGAACTGTCATCTACGGATTCAATACTAGTGGGTCAAGACCGTTGGGAAAAATTCGGGTGAAGTGTCAACTCGAAGACTTGAAGTCTGAAGTCACCTGCTATGTAATTAATGCAGAGACTTCCTAAAATTTACTGTTGGGTCGCCCATGGATCCACAGTAATCTTATAGTTCCCTCTACCCTCCATCAGTGTCTGAAATATGTCGACACTAATGATGAGGTCAAGACGGTGGTCGCGGATAAGCAACCATTCAAGGGGTTAGAAAATTACTTTACTGACTCTTTTCTTTATGGTACCGAATCCGATACCGAACCATCGCCCCATGACACGGACATCGGAGAAGAAGCTGATACCGATGATACCGAAGCTGAGCTCGATTATAGTGAAGGTCTTGTGCTAAATGACATTAAACCTCTTGTAATCGATCTTGACGGTGGTAATTCGTCGGATGAAAGTTGTAACTGGCAACTTGCCGATGAAATAATAAACGATGATTTAGAGTACTCGCATTGTCTCGATAATATAATGCAGGAATTGTATGATGACCCTAATCTACACATGCCACTTCGTTCGTCTTGTACGACAACGAAACACATCCAAAGTTCATTCGGGACGACTATGATCCTACCCGCAAAGACAGGGGGTGAAAAAGAAATAGTCTTTGAAAAAGGGGAGCCATCCCCTACCTCAGATCTTTTCTTAGACACTAATTCGGATGATGAAGAACCCGGACGACATTTCTCTCGGTACAGTTCACAAGCGAATGGTTACATAATGAACCAAGGCTATGACCTCTCGCTCAGTGAAGGTCTTCATTTTGGTCAAGGCGTCAGGGTTCCACCCCGTCCTGCCTATGTACCAAAAGGGAGACCTGATAATTATTATAGCTATAAAAGGGGTCTAGGTTATGTTTCGTCATCTGATGATGAATATTGCCAACAGATCATTAGTCAGCTAATAAGTAAAAGCGGGTATTCGTCCGATGCGTCAACCTGGGATTCTGACGTGAGCATTAGAGAAAGATTTAAAACCCTAATGTCGAACATGGCGACAGTTGATCCTTCCACAACCAAAGGAGACAATCAGTTGCCCACTTGGGAAGACCCCTGGATACACTACATGAATATCCAATACGGTGATCGATTTGAGCAAAGGGAACCTCCTACTAAGGATAAAGTAATCCAAGTTAATATGGGTGACGAAAGTAATCCGAAACCTATATTTATTAGTGGTGATCTTCCGTCGGATGAAAAAGAAGAATTAATCGCCCTCATTAGAGAGTATATCGACGTTTTCGCATGGAATTACAAAGATATGCCAGGACTTGATCCAAATGTAGCAATTCACAGCCTTAACATTAAACCGGATGTCAAACCCGTTAAACAACAACAAAGATAGTTTCGTCCGCAAATTATGGAGGCAATAGAAACTGAAGTCAAGAAACTGATTGATTCAGGTTTTGTCAGAGAAGAACAACATCCCGAATGGCTGGCCAATATTGTTCCAGTCCTTAAAAAGAATGGAAAGATCAGAATCTGTATTGACTTCAGAGATCTGAATACCGCCTGCCCTAAAGACGACTTCCCCTTACCAATTACAGACGTCATTATTGACAACACATGCGGATTTAAGAGAATGTCATTTATGGATGGATTTTCTGGATATAATCAGATCAAGATGCACCCAGACGATGAAAAGCATACAGCATTCAGAACACCCCTTGGTGTCTTTTGTTATACTGTTATGCCTTTCGGTTTGAAGAACGCCGGTGCTACGTATCAACGAGCAATGACGAAGATCTTTTAAGAACACCTTCGAAAGACAGTCGAATGCTACGTTGATGACCTGGTCATTAAGAGCCGTGATAAAAACGATCACATTAACGATTTGAAGACGATGTTCGATCTTATGAGGACTCACCAGTTAAAGATGAACCCAACTAAGTCCTTTCTTGGAATGTCCAGCAGTAAATTTCTTGGGTTCGTCGTCACCACAAAAGGTATTCATATCGATCCTGATAAAGTAAAGGCGATACATGAATTACAACCCCCGAGGAATCTTAAAGAACTCAGAGGGTTGTAAGGTCGATTGCCATATATCCGTCGGTTTATATCAAATCTGTCTGGAAAATGTCAACCATTCTCTAAACTCACAAAGAAAGGCGTGTCATTCGTTTGGGATGAAACATGCCAAAAGGCATTCGAAGATATTAAAACATATCTGGCGAATCCACCTATTCTCGTTGCACCAAAATCGGGCAGACCGTTTTTGATTTATGTCAAAGCGACGAGCCATTCGTTAAGTGCATTACTCACACAAGACGACGATAACGGTCACGAACAAGCTGTGTATTATCTGAGTCGTACATTGGTAGGAGCTGAGTCTCGTTATCCGATGATTGAGAAAGAATGCCTCGCCTTGGTATTCGTAATCTAGAAAATGCGACATTATTTAGTTGGACAAACAATTTATGTCATTTCCAACATAAACCCAATCCGGGTATTCATGACCCAACCGGTCTCCATGAATTGGCGTTTAGCCAGGTGGACGATACTCTTATTGCAGTATGATTTGTATTTCAAGCAACAAAAATCAGTTAAGGGACGAGCTATTTGTGATCTTCTGGCGGAAAACCCTACGAAAGATGCAGTCGAGTTGTACGACGATTTGCCGAATGAAACTCACGAAGTTAATACCACTTCACATCAACAAGTGTGGCAATTATACTTTGATGGGGCTTCCCGCGCAACCAACGTGGCGAGCGCGCCCGGATGTTCTAAAATCTCCTTAGGAGTGGGGGTCGTTTTAGTTTCCCCGGAAAAGCATGTCTTACCTAGAGCATACTCATTGACCGAACCATGCTCTAATAATGTGGTCGAGTACAACGCATTAATAATTGGACTTAATTTTGCCAAAGAGCTGGGGGTCGAATACCTTGAAGCTTTTGGGGATTCTCAATTGGTAGTTAATCAGATACGAGGAGAGTATGAAGTCAGAAATCGAGACCTGATTCCATACCACTAGGTGGCCATCGAGATGGCAAGCTCATTTGAAGAATTTTTTATCGAGTATGTTCCGCGTCTCCAAAATGCATACGCAGACGCATTGGCGGCATTGTCGGTATCTCTGGCTCAGCCTCCCGAGACAGAACAATTAATTACAGTGAGAACTCACCAACTTATTGTTCCAATCTACGATTCGGTTGCCAAAGAAGCATACTCAACAAGAATTGAACCCGAAGTTCGAGATTGGCGTTTTCCTATTATCGATTATGTCCTACATGGTATCTTACCCGAAGACGTAAGAGAAAGGGATTCGATTCGGCGGAGAGCACCGAGATTTTACTACAACGCTGAAGCACAAATGCTGTACCGATGGTCGTACGATGGTCTATTACTCCGCTGTCTATCCAACAAGGAAGCGGAACAAGCACTCAAAGAGGCGCATGATGGGACATGCGGTGCACATCATCCCGGTCCTAAACTCTGCGACCGACTTAAGAGAATTGGATATTACTGGCCAACTATGGTAAAGGATGCAGTTGACTACGCCCGACGATGTCAAGTGTGTCAATTACATGCAAATTATATGCACCAGCCTCCAGAGCATCTGCACCCGTCAGAAACATCATGGCCATTTGAAACTTGGGGAATGGATATTGTAGGTCCTATTTTTTCACCTTCGGTTAAAGGGGACCGTTTTATTCTAGCAATCACCGATTACTTCTTAAAATGGGCAGAAGCGGTTCCACGTAAAGAGGTGAAGACGAGTGATGTTATCAAATTTATTAAACACCACATCATATATCGGTATGATGTCCCGAGGCGAATAGTGCACGATAATGGTCCTCAATTCGTTAGCAACGTATTTATCAAATTCTGCGGTAAATTCGAGATTAAGGACGTTTCATCAACTGCTTATAATCCCACAGCTAACGGATTGGCCGAAGCTTTTAACAAGACCATTATCAAGATTTTGGCAAAACTTGTGAAAACCAATAAACGAGATTGGGATGACAAACTCGGCGAAGCCCTCTGGGCTTATCGTACGACTATCCGCACGCCAACAGGAACAACTCCATACTCCTTAACATATGGGTGCGAAGCCGTCCTTCCATTGGAAATACAAATTCCTTCCCTCCGCATCACTCTCGCAACGGGAATGACGACTGAAGAACAACATCAGAAATGACTCGAGGAATTAGAAATGTTAGATGAAAAACGCTTGGAAGCTCAGCAACAGATCGAGTTTTATCAAGCTAGAATTTCCCGGGCTTTCGATAAAAAAGTCCAACGACAAAGTTTTAAAGAAGGAGATCTGTTTCTCGCCGTTCGAAGACCTATGATTCTTAATTCTAAGAAGAAAGGAAAATTCCAACCCAAATGGGAAGGACCGTTTGTGATAGAAATGGTCTATTCAAACGGTGCTTATCGCCTGATTACACAGGATGGTAATAAATTAATGATGCCAATAAATGGGAAGTTTCTGAAAAAATATTATCCGTAATATGTTCAGGATAACCTATGTAAAACGGGAAGTTCCTAGGGAATCCTGTATAGGATATTTCGGGATAACCCAAGATCAGTCGATTGTTCTAAATGAGAAACTGATCATTCGAATATTCTATTTTTGATTATCATAAAGTTCTTTTACGGCTTTTGGTGAGATGAGATTCAGATCTGTAAACAGTTAATCTTTCCTCACAAAATCCCTCACCGATCAAATAGATCGACGAAGGGTCCACTGAAATCCGTCATGGATTAAAATCTTTTAAACTCCCATTGTATCTGTTTTCTAGCATTCCCAATGCTGAAATTATGATACAATGTCAAAATTCAGGTTATCGGCCCATATCAGTCGCCGAATCATTTCGTGTCAAATTCTTGTGTTTGACATCAAAAGTTCCCACTGAGTAGTTTGTACAAGTCAACAAACTCATTGTTATTTGTACCCCACTCCCATTCATCACTTGGTCAAACCTTACTACAGTTAGGACCAAAACCAAAATCCCTTCTCGATTCTTTCAATGAACGAGAGGTCCACAAATCAAGCGATCAAACCTGCCTACAGTTAGGATCGTCTTAAAACTCCCACTTGGTCAAACCTTTGTTAGACCCTAGAGGGGGGGTGATTAGGGTTTTATGCTAATCTAATCCGATTAAATGCCAATTAAAACTAATTAATGAGTTATCCTAGCAAGTATGAAATACAACAAGAATATAAGCTAGGATAAGCAACATGAACAATAAGATATATCCTATATGATAGAAATATATGCACGGATATATAAACAACACAAGGGTAAATAATCTAGACAAGATAGTGGATGAAATAGATAATGAGCTAATGACAATGGCGATATAAGATATGAACATAAATATGAATGAACGCCAAAGCACACTCAAACAAGCAATATGATCACGGAGTTCGGACCTTCCGTCCTACGTCTCCGCTCCCCACTCCCGGGGAGAAATCCACTATCAACCGGGTTTTCTACGTTCACCCGAATAACGTTTACACCTCACAGTATCGGTTTTCAACGCTCACCGATCAACGTCACTCCTCACACTCGGTTTCTAGCTCACCGAAAACCTCACTACACACTCGGTTTCTAGCTCACCGAAAACCTAACAATCTCACAATGTAACAAATATAAATTGTTCTCTAATATGGATGAGAACACAATAAAAGCCCACACTCAATGTTACAACTCTCACAACCCTAATATATTATGAATGCAAATACAATAAGCTCAAGTGGGTGTGTGTAAACAATGAGTGAAATCAAAATCAAAACTAAACTCAATTAAAATCTAGCATATAGAAATTATAAACAAAATAATAAATAGCTAGAAATGAGTTTAGAGATTCTTCTCTGAATAACAAGATGGAGAGATGGAGATTGAAGCCCAAAAAAACCCCAGCCAACGGTAACAAAAACTAGCCGTTGGAAATAGTCAGACTGAGCGGCGGTCGACCGACGAAATTTTCGGTCGACCGATGAAATCATTCGGTCAACCGACGGAAATTCCGATCGACCGCTATCCAGGTCGAAAACAAAAGAAAACAAACAGACATCTTCGGTAGACCGGTGCGGTCGACCGGTGCGGTCGACCGATGGAGCTCTCGGTCGATCGGACCGGTCGACCGATCAACTCTCTGCTGCATGCTGACGAAAGGACAAACAAGCGGTCGACCGGATCGGTCGGCCGAAAACTGATATGCAGAAAAACAGGTTTTGGAAGCTGATTTTGAGGCTTTGGAAAATATGTTAAAAATAACAAATGAAGTCCAAAAACAATGAAACTTTGGGAAATGTATATAAACATGTAAATGAACATGTTACAAAAAGAATTTTCCAAATTGCATTTCCCATTTGTGAAAAATCATCATTTTGCAAAATAGTTCAAAACACGAGAAAGTAAACATGTGAATTTTGATATTTTGGCTAAACCATGTTTTGAAAGTTTGCACAATGATTATATAGACTTAATAAAGTATGTATATGATTATTGTTAAGTCCAAAAACTAAGAAAACAATATTTTCACAAAATTGCATATTCTATGCAATAAATACCAAAACACAATAGTAAATATGAAACATGTGATTTCATATTTATAAACATGAAAACTCAAAACTATGTATGTATATATATAAAACTATATATATATGCATAGAAACCAAAACTTGTGTATATATATATAACTATATATATATACGAAGAAACCAATAAATGTGTGTGTATACGATATTGAGCTTAGAGTATCTAACACACATAATATAACACCTAAACTAAAGTTACCCAAGCAATGATCTTGATCTTCATTGTAGCTCAACTTGGTACACTTTGCGGATGAAGCTAAACTTGGATCTTGAACTTGAATTACATAAGCTTCACCGACATTCCACCAATCCTCCATTGGATATCATCGTTGAAGCTCTATTCCATCCATCCTCCAACAACGTTGTTTGTCTACAATACATAGGAATGCACAAACACTAGACAAACAACATTAGTAGTAAATTGTTTGTAAATCATTATCAAAATAAGAAGGCCAACAATCTCCCCCTTTTTGGTGATGACAAACAGTTTACAAAAAAGGATATATGCATGAAGGAAATGAATATATAAATTATAATTCACATGCATATAACCACGAAAAAGTATACTCACAATATTTCTCCCCCTTTGACAACAAGGGATTGCTCCCCCTATCAAAAAGTCATATAGAATATATGCAATGAAGGATCATGGCAAACATATGTGAGCAAGCATAAATGCAAAACACAACTCACATACAAAAAGATAATGAGAACATATATGAATGTCAATATAAAAAATAGTGTCTCATTAACATAGAAAAATATAAAAACCATATAAAAGAATAGATTTATGAAATCAAAAGAAAAGGAAAACATGAGAACCATGAAAAAAGTTTTCAAGTGAAAACAAATCACTCAAATGAAATCATAAATCAAGATTTGAGTCCAAAAACAATGTTTGATCAAAAATCCAACCAAAAGAAGTCATAAATCAAAGTTTATATTCAAAAACAATGTTTGATCAATAAAGAAAATTTTCTTTGTGGGATTTGATCAAACCACATATGGAATACATTATAAGGCACGAATAGATGATCCATAAGCACAAACATATAAATATCATCATATAAGTGAAATATAATGAATTCAAAGCAACAAGTCAAAACAAAATCTTTGACAAAAGAATTTCAAGAGAGGCAACAATATATCAAGCTCTTAAGCTTGTTTTAACCCATATAATCATTCTAGCATCCGGTAAACATGGAATAAACACCCAATAAAATAAATCCGGAGGGTTATATAAACGTAGTCCTCTCATGAAAGCAAATCAAATAATCATGAAAACAAAAGATTTGATCAATAAAAGGAATTGTTTTCATAAAAATTTCAAATACATTTTTCGAAACCAAGAAAAAAAAATACTAAAATTCTTGGCTTTAAAAATTATTTTGGCACCCAAGTATTCTTGGTGCCGGTTTGTTTAGGGACATGACCCCTATCATTAAAGCTCAAAGTCCTAGGGTTATGAACCCTCTTGGACATATATGGTGCACGGGATCGGTCATAGCAATAATTACTCAAATGACCCTTCCGATTGCAATATGTACAATGGAAAGGAACCATTTGCTTAAATAATCACTCAAATGACCCTTCCGATTGCAATATGTACAATGGAAAGGAAGCATTTGCTTATGTTGACCATTAAAAGGTGCACGTGGAACATTTGCAAATAAAGATGGTCTTTTAAGATTATTTTGCAAATGAGAAACATTTTGAAACAATGTTGGTCTACTTGAAATATTTTGCAATTTAGAAACTTTTCGCAAATCAAAACAAAACTTAGCTAAGTGACCAACTCTACCACAAAAATCACAATGATACACATTATCATGCTTATGATGAACAATGGGTGCATGTGTGTGTACATGTGATGATGAAGAAGCCTTATGAGATGCACATGGAGTATTAGCAATCTTAGGTTTGTGATGGCCTTTACGACCACAAATGGAGCACTTGTAAACTTTGCTATACAAGTGTGCATAGTGTGTAGGTGATTTTGTAGCACTAGATTTAGCACACTTGTCCATAAGTTTCTTATGGTTATCAATGCATGTTTTTAAAGTTGAATCTAAGCATGATATGCGTTCCTTAACAAGATTCAAATCATCATTATGCACAACATCATTGATAATAGAAGTAGAGCATGTATGGTTATCAAAATCATTTCTGATAGCTACTACTTCTAGCATGACATTATCTCTTTCATGAGTTAACTTAGCAAAGTTTGAAAGCAAAGAATCATGATCCAATTTTAATTTTTCATTGTTTTCTTTAAGGATCATATTTTCATTAGAAATAGTATCAAACTTAGAAGATAAAGACTCATGATCGGATTTCAAATTTACATGCTTGCTTTATAAATCAATGAATAAATCAATAAAATTTTTATGCAATGAGTTATAGGCATGCAACAATTTTTCACTAGCACAAGCAAGTTCATCACTAGATAAATCATTAGTGGTTTCAAACTCGCAAACCTCACTAGGGCTATCGCCTAATGACCATGTGCATGATGCTCCACATAAACTTGAAACCGGATCCTCCAAAGCTTGTCGGATCGCCTCCAAGTCCCCTTGATGTGCTTCTATAAATTTTTAAAGTTTGTAAGCACTATCAAAATGAACAAACTTGTTAGACATAGATGAATTAAAAGCATTTAGCAGATATTCTAACAAGATATTATTCATTGTAAACATACGAGATCATATTTATTCCACTTGGATTTCTCCAAAATGGGCACAATATAAGCATCATCTATAATTTCCCATAAATCAAAGTGTTTAGATTGAACAAAAAGTTTAAATCTAACACACCATTGGGCATAGGGGAAATTATCTAATCTAGGAGCAATATTGATGGCATAACCTAAATAATGCATATCCATAATATAAAAAGCAAGCAAGATACAAATAAAGCTCAAAATTAGATTAGCACAATAAGCTAACTTGGATCTTTAACTCAAGGCGATTAGACCTTAAATCAAAGAGCACCAAGCTCTGATACCAATTGTTAGACCCTTGAGGGGGGTGAATAGGGTCTTATGCTAATCTAATCTGATTATATGATGAGATATATCCTATATGATGAATATATATATGCAAGGATATATAAACTAACACAAGATGATATATCCTATCAAAGAGATATACAATATGATATATGTATATGCAAGGATATAAAACTAACACAAGGGGTAAACAATATGAACTAGATAGTGGATCATATAAATAATGAGCTATGGACAATGGCGATATAAGATATGAACATAAATATAAATGAACGCCAAAGCACACTCAAACACACTATATGATCACGGAGTTCGGACCTTCCGTCCTACGTCTCCGCTCCCCACTCCCGGGGAGAAATCCACTATCACAACTGGGTTTTCTACGTTCACTCGAATAACGTTTACACCTCACAGTGTCGGTTTTCAACGCTCACCGAACAACGTTCACTCCTCACACTCGATTTTCTAGTTCACCGAAAACTTCACCACACACTCGGTTTCTAGCTCACCGAAAACCTTACAACACTCATAATATAACAAATATAAATTTATTCTCTACAATAGATGAGAACACAATTAGGTGCAACTCAATGTTACAATCTCTCACAACCCTAATATACTATGTATGCAAATACAATAAGCTCAAGTGGGTGTGTGTAACAATGAGATATAATAAAATCTAACTCAAATAGCAAACTAGCAATAATAAGAATGTGAAAATCAATAATGAAATTAGAGAAAAGAGTTAGAAAACTTCTCTAAGAACACAAAGAAGAGGATGAAGGGGATTGAGAATGAATCCCTCAATCTGCAGTGAAAACTTCCTCCTTTGTAAACAGAAACCCAAACTTAAACAAACAGTAAAAACCTTAAACCCTTGTTTTAAAACCTTGTTTAAAAACTTCTTAGATATTGTTGAAAAAGAACAGCAATAGGGTATTTATACCCACTTTAAATCTCAGCCAAAACTCCCAAATCAAAAGACCAAAAACCCCAGCCAACGGTAACAAAAACTAGCCGTTGGAAATAGTCAGACTGAGCGGCGGTCGACCGACGAAATTTTCGGTCGACCGATGAAATCATTCGGTCGACCGACGGAAATTCCGGTCGACCGCTATCCAGGTCGAAAACAAAAGAAAACAAACAGACATCTTCGGTAGACCGGTGCGGTCAACCGACAGAGCTCTTGGTCGACCGGACCGGTCGACCGGACCGGTCGACCGATCAACTCTCTGCTGCATGCTGACGAAAGGACAAACGAGCGGTCGACCGGATCGGTCGACCGAAAACTGATATGCAGAAAAAAGGTTTTGGAAGCTGATTTTGAGGCTTTGGAAAATATGTTAAAAATAACAAATGAAGTCCAAAAATAATGAAACTTTGGGAAATGTATATAAACATGTAAATGAACATGTTACAAAAAGAATTTTCCAAATTGCATTTCCCATTTGTGAAAAATCATCATTTTGCAAAATAGTTCAAAACACGAGAAAGTAAACATGTGAATTTTGATATTTTGGCTATACCATGTTTTGAAAGTTTGTACAATGATTATATAGACTTAATAAAGTATGTATATGATTATTGTTAAGTCCGAAAACTAAGAATATAATATTTTCACAAAATTGCATATTCTATACAATGTTTTCAAGAACACAATAGTAATTATGAAATATGTGATTTCATATTATAAACATGAAAACCAAAAACACATGTATGTATATATAACTATATATATGCATAGAAACCAAAACTTATGTATATATATATATATATAACTATATATATATATACGAAGAAACCAATAAATGTGTGTGTATGCGATATTGAGCTTAGAGTATCTAACACACATAATATAACACCTAAACTAAAGTTACCCAAGCAATGATCTTGATCTTCATTGTAGCTCAACTTGGTACACTTTGCGGATGAAGCTAAACTTGGATCTTGAACTTAAATTGCATAAGCTTCACCGACATTCCACCAATCCTTCATTGGATATCATCGTTGAAGCTCTATTCCATCCATCCTCCAACAACGTTGTTTGTCTACAATACATAGGAATGCACAAACACTAGACAAACAACATTAGTAGTAAATTGTTTGTAAATCATCATCTAAACAAGAAGGCCAACAACCTTACTATAGTTAAGACCACAACCAAAATCTCCTTTCGATTCATATTGCGAATGAAAGGTCCACTTTTGAGTTGAATAGTCAAACCTTATGACAGTTAGGATTATTCAAACCAATCCAGATTCTTTAAGTAGAGATCCCACTTTGAGTTTCTTATGCACCAGGAGATAGAATATAAAATTCTTCCTCTCCGATGTCGGGTTCATCTCTACCAACAAACAAGAGACCAGGAGATAGAATATAAAATTCTTCCTCTCCGATTTTGGGTTCATCTCTACCAACAAACAAGAGACCAGAAGATAGAATATAAAATTCTTCATCTTCGATTTTGGGTCCATCTCTACCAACAAACAAGAGATTGAAAGATAGAATACCCAATTCTTTCTTTATAAGTTTGGGTTCATTTTCCTACATAGGAAATATAACCTACTTACATTTTAAAATCCATGTCGTTCATGCATGGGGGATTTTATCTCAATCCCTTATTAGAGATAAGCCTACATCTAACACATGTAGCCTACATATTCAATATTGTAGTTCAAAGTCTAAAAGAGTTTAATTCTTTTAGCACAACGTTATATGTGAAACGGACTTAGATAATTCACATACTAGCCCGATTTAAACGGTAGTCGGTAAAGGCATATCAAATCCGTTGATGGCTGAGGATTTGCTAAAAATCCTATAAGTATTATGGTTATTTATTCTAAACGAGAATGAGTAGTCATAATAAAATCTCAATGAGCAAAAGAGTTCAATATATTTATCAAAGGCGTTCAAACAAAACCACATAAAAAATATACATATTCTCAAAATTACAATAGTTTGTAATGAAGGATTTGATCCTCAAGATTAGAGAGTTCTGTCGTATAAGCATGTTCAAGCTCAGCTGTCAATTTAATTTTGAAAACTTCTTCACTAACATTCTGAAGTTCGACGACCTCTTGTTCCTTTTCAGCAAGTATCTTATCCTGAAGATTCAGTTGCTGAAACAAATTTTCTTTAGCTTGAGTTATCTCTACCAAATCAGACTCCAAAATTTCATGAGCATCCTTGGCCTTCGCAAGTTGCTCTTCCAAGCGGGCTATCTCGGCTCGACTTGACTCTAAGTCCCGATACCGGTCGACCTTGGCCTGTGTCCTTTTGGCAACACTCACCCTAAGTTGATTACTGCGGGCTCTTAGCTTTTAGAGTTCGAATTCAGCCGATTTCTGAGAATCACGCCACGCCTATAACCTGGAGTCCATTTGAGAAGCAATATAGGAGGGTGCGTCTTTGATGCGGAGATCCTTTAGAAATTCAGCATGTTGTTTGAAGTCGGCCAAATAAGCGTCAATGGAATCAGCTAATTCACCATATCCTTCTTCTCTTATTTACGATATGTAACGATCAAGAGGTCTCTTAAAATTCTCAAAATACGATCCTTTGAAGAAAATGCGATCGACCATAGCGTTCAGAAAGGAGATGAAACCTTGGAGATCAGAGCAAATGTCAGCCTTATCCGGGTCTTCGTCTGCCAATAAAGCTTGGATTTGATTTGATAATGATGAAGAAGGAGCTGCGATAAGGACAAATATGTCAGTATAAAATATATATGTGCATACATAACAACGAACGGAAGTATACCAAGCTTAATGAAAAATTCAATGACTTAACTACCTTGACTTGTCGATACCGGAGTGGGCTCTACAACTACTGGAGTTGGTTCAGGAATGATACTTGTCGACGCACTCGCTACATCAGATGATTTTTCGACCAAAACCTCAGAGAACTTCGGGTCCAAGTTAATAGGCCTTTTGGGAGAGGATTCTGCAAACAAGAGAATCACAATGAGTATAATGAAATATTGATCAGAAATTTAAAACAAATGATTGATATAAAACTCACCAACTCTAGTCACAACAGCTGCCGATGTACCAACTTCTTCAGTTGGTCTCATTTTTGTTGCAACAGGACTAATATGGGAAGTGACATTAATTTCTATCATCATGGGGTCCACAGGAGTAGTAGGTTGAGGTTCGAGAATTGATGATTGAAAATCAACTTTGGTTCTTGCCCATGACAAGAGGTCACGACCCTCAGGTTGATCAGATGTTCCAATGGTCATGGTGGTATCAGTTCTAGCAGCTGGTCCTATAATTCGAACACTTACATGATTAGGCAAGTTTTAAAAAAAAAGAAGAAGAAAAATACGGAGTTTACAGAACAAAGGCCCTACTCTCAGAAGGACCCGCTTCTGTTGAACCAACTCCAACAGTGGATCCGATGGCTGTATCAGAAGCTTTCCCTGATAATAAATCGGAGATATACTGATGGTCACCATCTGAGAGATCGAGGTTATGCTCGTTGAAATCCTCGACCTCTGTTGCATGTGTGGCCTCTCCTCCAACAGATTCTTTCATTATGGCATCTACAGAATGTGTTGAGTCATAAATAACATATAAATTTAGACGAATATGCTCAAAACGAAGATTAATTTTACCTTTGTTGACCGGGACGGATTCGAGAGCTCCACTACCTGCACCCGCTTCTTTTAGCTTGACTAAAAGGAGACAAAGCGCACAAGTCATTAGAGGAGGCACGTGTTCTGACTCATTCATTTCTCGAAATTGTCTTCCGAATGGAGAAAGATCAGTACCTTTGTTTGAAGCCGATGGATCAATATTAGAAGTTGGTGGAACACCAGCTGTTTCATCTTTCAGAGCATCCTGCATTTGTTGGACGAAGCTGGACTCCTCAGCCTCCATACCGTCAGGAGAAGCGGTTTCAACTTGAAATTCTCCCTCTTCTTGACTCCCTACAAAGGTTGAGTGCGAAATAAGCCTGAGCATTAAGAAATATAAGAGCGATAAAGACGGATTGTTACCGTGTTCATCTGAAGAAACACCGCGGGCAGATGTCTCTTCTAAAGCGGGAAGACGAACACGTGGCTTAGAAGTGGCCTTCTTTCGTCTTTTTGATGGACGTGATTCATCTCGAACCTCAGATCCTTCATGACGATGTTTGGTGTGCAATTCAGCTCCGGGAAGGACTTGGGCTTGAGTTTGAGTGGAAGATTGTGATCTTCGCCGATGAGTAAGAGGCATTGTATCCTCTTCCTCCTCTTCATCTCCACTGAGAACCTCTACCGTCATCCGATTGGGATAAGTCATAACGACCCTCTCCCTCCTTCTTTTCGGAGCGTCTTGCGGTTGGACAGGAACAACAGGAGGGTTTACAAGTCCTCTCTTAAAGAAAGAATCAGGAAGACCAACTGCTTCCTCAGAACTTGAACCAGTCTTACCTGCCCCCTCAGAAGTTTCTATTTCATCACTATCAAACTCTTCTTCACTATCAGTTGGGCGGGCTAGTTCCTTTCCTTTTTTGGACGATTCGGCGACCTCTGTCCTTCGGGGTGATAACATAGTTTCACGGGTCACCTCTGTCGTATGCTGCGGAGCTGCCTCTTCTTCTGAGTCTGATATCCGCCTATTCCGAGTGACAATATTGGCAGCTATCAGCCACTTACAATAAAGGAAGGTCATCCTTAGAGGCGGCAATTCCAAGGGGAGATCGAACTCAACATTGGTACAACCGATGACGCTCCAAAACCAAGCTCTCGCCCCCATCAATAAGTCTGCCTCGAACGCTAAGTTGACGGTTCGGATTGCCGACATACAGTTGGTCATAGCCGAATTGGCGAGCAAATCGACATGGAAAATAAGGTTCAATGTGACAAACCTCTTTCACCCTGAGCACTAGATAACCAGGTCGAATGTTCATCAGCCATCTGAAGCACCCGACATCCAAAACGGTGCGATTCTGCCTTGGTTCTTCAGCATCCAATAAGGTCGTATTGTATGTGCCGGAGAATCGAGGGAAGCAAGGGAATAATTCCCAACATTTGTGAACTTTAAAGTGCCTCGTTATATCCATCCACCGATGTTTAACCCATTTACAGCCCTCAAGATTTTGTAACAAAGGGAGGCTAGGGTCCACCGTCTCAGGAGCTTCCATTAAATCTGGCTGGTGAAGTACTAACCAAGTCATCAAATAAGTATAAGGTAATTCCAGCTTCGGAACGAATACGCCGGTGGAAGATTTCTTTCCCTCTTGAGTAAGCACGGAAACTAATTGGCGTAATCCACTGTGGATGCCGGCCACCATAGCAGGAAGCAAGGATAATTTACGACCTGTAACTAATTGGACGGCTGGATACAACACCTCGATCGGCATCGAATCGGAGGGTTGATGAGGAACGACGCACCTTTTCAGCCAGAAAGCCTGCCAGCAGGGTAGTAGGATGAATCGGAACCCCAGCTTGCCACAGATAAGACGAAATTTAGTACTATAAGGAAACCCGTCTTCTGAATGAGAGGTATAAGATTGTGCGTTCGTTTTCTCTAACAGCCGGTTGATCTCATTCGGAGTCAAAGAAGATAATCCACACACCTCTTCCGAACGATTATCAAGGTTCTTGAACAAATAGTCGGCGAATTGTTTCAAGCTAATATGGGGATATTTCTTCTTAGCTTTAGTCTCCATCTCAGCCATGGCTATGTGATAATGACAAGTTAATTCCCATAAAGTGTCATGGGTCACAGCTGACCGATCTTTCATCTTATTCAATTGACTGGCGGTTGGGAAGAATTCTTGATATGGGACATCACCTATAGGCAAACCAGACACCTTCATCATTTCATGTAATGGTAACCCGAGTTCCCCATTCTTGGTGAAGAATGTATTCGTGTCAGGGTTGTAGATCTCGAACAAACAAAGAAAATGACCTACACTGATCTGCAAACCATACATACTGGCACGGATCGGGACTGACAACCCTAATTCTGCCAATTCTCGCCCCCAGCGATTCAACACATATCGGGTCATTCTGGTCCACCACTTGTCTCCAAAATAATGGACCCATCCATAGCATCTGAAATTCTGGTTGGGTAATTTCTTTCCCAATGCAGCTAATCGATTCTTCACGGTGTTTGCCTACGCTGTCTTTTCGTTCTGAGGTATATTATCTTGACCTAAGATACCCGGATGAAGTCCTCGCACAAAAGCCCTGTCACTGGAACCCGGGGTGGCTTCCTTCCCAATAAAACCACAGTGAATACGCTCGTGGTTTTCAGTCAATCTCTAGAACATTTCACGTCCAACTGACAAATTTTTGAACTTTAAAAGTGAATGCTCCCGAGGAATCCAGGGCAGATACAGGAATAATGACCTACTCTCATATAACCACTACGCAGGTCTACAAGAAACGATCGTCGGATCTCTTACAGAGTCACTAAACAAGAAATCTGGCTTCCTTATGCACTGGTTTGAGTCTTGCTCTGAAATTAAAGTTGCGTCCGTGATTAACCGTCGCAGAATACGACAACTACCTCACCGAATCAACTCTCTGGCCCCTTCGCTGTAGTCTGACTTGAATTGAGGAGCTGATTCAACTAATAGAATCCCCTCATAATAAGAATGAGTGACACTACTTTGGCCCGTAACCTCATTAGCAGTGAAGATTGCAGAAGGAAAAGGGACTGATAAAGAAGACATACACATAAATTGTGTAAGAATAGTCCTAAAATTTTAGAGAAGACGGTATATCTTACTCCATAAGATATAATCGCCACCTCATAACAGGTGCGACGATTTTCTATCTACCACATGTGTAAAAGAGATATGCGTTACTATGCACGAGCATTATAACGACATATCAAAACCTTTCAACACACATGTGTGTAAAAGAGATATGCGTTACTATGCACGAGCATTATAACGACATATCAAAACCTTTCAACACACATGTGATGATACGAAATCGCCCCTGTATATTCTAAAGTGTGTTTTGTCCAAGCAAAACAAACACTTTCTAGCGTCGATCCCCTCAAAGGAGGATACCGGCTCTTCTTGAATGTATCTCAAAGAATGACAAGCGATGGTTTGCATACAAATACAGATATATACATATGAAATTGACAAAATACAGTGTTTAAATTCGTGAAAGGGTGAAAGAAGTGTACCCCCATGCGAAGCAGCAACGGGAGCAGCCCCCTCAGTGGTCTGAACAGTAGGATGACCCCGGGGAACTCGAGATCTACGCGGCGACATGATGAAAATACGAGCTACATTGAAATCCAACGAGAAAGTTAGGGTTTTGAGCATGGAATTGACAAAAATATCACAAAATACAGTTGAAATACGCATGCAGAGGAAGGAATTAAAGAAAATCGAAATTTCAAAAGAGGAAAGGGAGAATAGACCTCCAAACTTCGAATGAAATCCCTCCAAACAAGAACCCTATTCAACTCAAGGGCAAAGAGAAGAAAAAGAGGTCGAAAACTCATCGGAAATCGCTTGAAAATCGCCCAAAAAGATCGCTAAAATCGACGTGAAAAGCCACCAAAAAACCCTAAGTCGGGGTTTTATAACCCGACTTCGCCGAGCGAGACAGACTTTACTGTCTCGCACCGCGAGATAGCATTTACTGTGAGACAGTATAAGCTGTCTCGTATCACGAGACGGTAAAGATTGTTTTGAGTATAATAGGCGATATCACGGTGTTTCGATACACATGAATACTCCAATAGGTACACGAGTCTAAACTGTTTCCCTACCCTCAACAGGAAGTTTCTGGAGAATATTACTCTGAATATTCTTAAGAATAACCTGACGAACTCTCAACGGGTGTATAAGTATCAATTTGATGACAAAAGCTGAACTCACAAGTACAAATACCAGCTTCAATTCAAAATCTCGACAATGGTCAAGCGATAAACACGGTACCAGAAGGATATTAGCTATTCTATAAAGAACTGAATAGACTAAAGGAAGAAGAGATTGGGAGTTGAAGACATTTACGGGTCCTTCTACACGATCTACTCAACCAAGCATTGAAAGGATCATAAGTAAAATCTATCTTATCCAAAGTATCCCAGACTCCTCTATAAAAGAATGAGTCTGGAATACTTTAGAGGGGGTATCTGTAGACATCAAAAAATACTGATAGATATCTAAAAATCACAAGAATTGACTTCATACTGTCTTAGAAAGATTAAGACATGTATGGACTGTCTCGCCAGCGAGACGGTGTTTGCTGTCTCGCCAGCGAGACGGTGTTTGCTGTCTCGCCAGCGAGACGGTGTTTGCTGTCTCGCCAGCGAGACGGTGTTTGCTGTCTCGCAGCGAGACGGTGTTTGCTGTCTCGCAGCGAGACGGTGTTTGCTGTCTCGCAGCGAGACGGTGTTTGCTGTCTCGCAGCGAGACGGTGTTTGCTGTCTCGCAGCGAGACGGTGTTTGCTGTCTCGCAGCGAGACGGTGTTTGCTGTCTCGCAGCGCAGTTACAGCAAAAACTGCCAGGCAGTTGGATTTTCCGAGACAGTATTTACTATCTCGGAGGCCGAGACAGCAAACACTGTCTCGACCGCCGAGACAGTAAACACTGTCTCGCAGGCTTAACTTTGTCGTTTGTTGTATTTTTTCAGTTACGTGTCCCAAAGGCTATAAATACCCCCCTAGGGTCACCACTGACGGGGATCGAGCAAATTGGAGCATATCTGAGCATAGAGAGTAGAGAGAAAACAACAAGAATTGAGTTCCTCGCGTGATTCCTTGAGATTCGAGCTTTGACTTGATCTTAAGAAGAGTGATCATCTTACTTTGATAAGATATTCACTTAAAATTCCTACTTCGATAAACGAAGGAAGAATCTTTAAACCCCTCACAATCTGTGATTGGTGGTCCACGAGTCAAAGCACTCCCAGCACAGGCAAAGTCCCACAAAACAGGAGTCGATAAACGATTTCTGTGTTATTTTCCAAGAGAGTTGTAATTTGCTTATTTTTCATTGTAATTCTCTGTAAACAATTTAAGTTTTAATGGAATCTACGATGAAAACAACTTTCGACCAAAACAATCACTTTATGCGGGTTAACCTTAAAGATAACATTATACACTAATGTAACATATATGCCCATAATTAGATTTAATCCAACAATCTCCCACTTAGGCACTATATGTTTCATTAAAACATGTACAACCTTATGAGCTCAGAATTTGCTATCACAAATAAGGGTATTTTCGAACAATCTCGTCTATTGACAATATCAATATAGGATCAAAGCGGCATTCGTCACATTTATCATGACTAAACCCATCAATGGTCACATATACCAATACAATCAAACGACATAGATCAATCATAGATGTGCAGCATAAAAATACATGCAATATGATCAGTACATGTTTATTTTCAACTGGTCCTACTTTAAACTTTAGTGAGGTCAAAACCAAACATAATGAAATAAAGTATCTTAACTGAATACTTTATTCTGATCAGACAATACAACCAAACACAAAGCACCAAAAAATTACAAACTCCTACTAAATCATGATATCCTCGAATAATACCACACCTATATGAGCAGTGTGCTCATGAAAGACCATGGGTGACAACCCTTTAGTAAGAGGATCTGCTATCATGGAGTTTGTCATAATGTGATCTATAGATATCTGTCCACTCTGTTCCCTTTCTTTCACAACAAGGAACTTAATATCAATATGTTTTGACTTAGTCGAGCTCCTGTTGTTATTAGAATACATCACTGCTGATTTATTATCACTAAATAACTTAAGTGGTCTTTCAATATTATCCAGAATGCGCAGTCCAGTGACCAAATTTTGCAACCATATTCTATGATTGGATGCCTCATAGCAAGCTACAAACTCTGCTGCCATAGTGAATGAAGCTACACGTGTCTGTTTGACACTTTTCCATGATATAGCTCCTCCTGCTAACATATAAATGTAGCCTGATGTAGACTTTCTACTATCTTAGCATCCAGCAAAATCAGAATCAGAGTACCCAATGACCTTTAGCTGATCTAATTTTCTATATATGAGCATGTAATCTTTTATTTTCTGAAGATACCTCATAACCCTTTTGACTACTATCCAATGATCCGTACCAGGGTTGCTTAAGTATCTGCCTAATATCCTAACAATGTACGCAATATCTGGACGTGTACATACTTGAGCATACATTAGACTTCCTACAGCCGAAGCATATGGAATCTTCTGCATTTTCTGAAATTCAAGGTTACCTTTAGGGCACTGATTGAGACTGAATTTGTCTCCTTTAGCAACAGGGGTTTCACCTGGTCTGCAATTTTGTATGCCAAATCTTTTGAGTACTTTATTGATATAGATCTTTTGTGATAATCCAAGTATACCTCAAGAACGATCTCGATGTATCTGGATTCCTAATATAAAAGAGGCGTCCCCAAGATCTTTCATCTCAAAAATCTTTGATAGAAATCTCTTGGTTTCATGTAACATGCTTATATCATTAGTAGCAAGTAATATATCATCGACATACAGAACCAAGAAAATATACTTACTTCCACTAAACTTGTGATATATACAGTCATCAACAATATTAATCTCAAAACCAAACAAGATAATTATTTGTTAAAACTTGTAATACCATTGACGAGGAGCTTGCTGGAGTCCATAAATGGATTTTCTTAATTTGCAAACCATATTCTTCGGGTCTCCTGACACAAAGTTTTCTAGTTGCACCATATAAATCATCTCATCAATATCTCCATTGAGAAATGCAGTCTTAATATCCATCTGATGTAACTCAAGATCAAAATGAGCAACAAATGCCATGATTGTTCTAAAAGAGTCTTTCGATGAAACCGGAGAGAAAATCTCTATATAATCAATGCTTTCCTTTTGAGTAAAGCCTTTAGCTACAAGACGTGCCTTATCTCTCCACATTACCATTTGCATCCTGCTTGGTTTTAAAAATCCATTTACAACCAATTGGTTTTGCACCTATTACCATTTGCATCCTGCTTGGTTTTAAAAATCCATTTACAACCAATTGGTTTTGCACCTTCTGGCAATAGGACAAGTTCCCAAACCTTATTGTCTTGCATAGACTTGTACTCTTCATTTATAGCATCAATCCACTTTTGAGAGTTAGAACTTTTCATAGCCTGAAGGAAGTTGATTGGATCATCTTTTATCATTCCATTATTTTCTTCATGTTCTTGGAGAAATGCAATATAATCATCCAGAATAGCATTTCTTCTTTCTCTCGTGGATCTCCTTAATGGCACTGGTTCCTGAGATTGTTGAGTTTGTTCTTCTGGAATAAGGAGTTGATCAACATTGTCATCTTGAAGCTCTAGATTTACTTCTTGATTAATAATAGGTATAAGAACCTGAATATTATCAAGAGTAACTATATGGATTGGATCTGAAGCCAATTTTTCCTCAAACGCAATGTCTCTAACCTTATTTCTCCCCCCTAAACTCAACATCCTCAAAGAATGTTGTTGTCCCCGTCTCAAAAATATTCCTGAGTGTGTGATCATAAAACTTATAGCCCTAGAGCATTGAGAATACCCAATAAAGTAGTTGCTAACTGTTTTGGAGTCCAAATTCTTTTTATTTGGCCTATAAGGCCTTGCCTCGGCTGAACATCCCCAAATATGTAAGTGCTTTAAACTGGAAATTTGACCAGTTCATAGCTCATAAAATGTTTTAGCAACTGTTTCACTTAGTACTGTGTTTAGAATGTAAGCTGTTGTTTTTAGTGCTTCTCCCTAGAGTGACTCTGGTAAAGAAGAATGAGCAATCATACTTCTTATCATATCCTTAAGAGTCCAGTTTTGTCTTTCAGCTACACCATTCATGCTAGGTGAACCCGACATAGTATACTGTGGGATGATATCGCATTCCTCTAAGTATCTAGCAAATGGTCCTGAACGTTGTTCACCTGAACTATCATATCTGTCGTAGTACTCACCACCACGATCAGACCTAACGATTTTAATTCTTTTGTTGAGTTGATTCTCAACTTCAGCTTTATAGGCTTTAAACATGTCCAGAGACTCAGATTTTTCATGAATGAGATATAGGTACCCATAACGTGAGTAATCGTCTATGAATGATATAAAGTATTGTTGACCATTCCAAGATGTCGTAGGGAATGACCCACAAATATCCGTATGTATCAATTCTAAGATGTCTGAAGATCTTTTGGCACCTAATCTCTTAACTTTGGTCTATTTTCCCTTGATATATTCGACACATACGTTGAAATCTAAAAAATCAAGAGAATCTAAAATGCTATCAGACACAAGACGCTCAACTCTACGTTTTGAGATATGACCCAAGCGCTTATGCCATAATATCATCGAATTTTCTTTATTTAATTTACGCTTAGTTCCACGTGATTCCACATGCAAAGTTTTATTATAAGAAGCAATTGTATTAAGCAAATATAGGTTGTCATAAGTACTCAAGTAACCAGTTCCCATAACATTTGAATTAAAAGAAAAACTGAATTAATTGTTTCTAGATGAACAATAATAATCTGATTTGTCCAATACAGAAGCAAAAATAAAATTCTGTCTAAAAGACGATACTACAAAAGTATCTTTCAAACCCAAATAAGAACTAGTTCCTAACAGCAACCTAAAATGCCCAATTGCTTCCACATCTACCGATTATCCATCTCCCATAAAGATGTGTCTTTCAACATCACTTGGCTTTCGATAGATCAGGCAACCCTACATAGAAATACTTATGTGAGTAGTAGCATCAAAGTCTAACCACCAAGTGTTTCTAGGTACTGAAGCTAAATTAACCTCAGAACAGAACAAAGTAAGGAACATACCCTTCAAGTTCGCCTAAAGTGATCAACAAATCTAGCCTAAAATTGAGCATCAAAAGCTCACCTGAAATAGAGGTAACCGTCATCCCCTAAATTCCGTATGTTTTCACGCACGTTCTCCTGCACGAACACCCCTTAGGGTTTCGTTCTGAACCGTCGCCGCCGCTGCTTAAGCTCCTAACCCTAAGGTTTTGAAACCCTAGGGCTTCCTGATGCCGCCATCCCTGTCTTCGTTTGACAGCGGGCCGCCAGCGAACATCGCCGACGAGGAGCGAAGCGTTCGATGACTAAATCACAATTGATTTCTTGATTTCGATTTTGAATTTTAATCCAGATCTAAATCATCGAATCAAAAAATTGATAAAGTTGCACACAATATGGATTGTAGGTTGTCTAAAAATCATAATAGATAGCTGACCCCCCATCAAACACCGATGATGAAAGTTACAATCTGACGACTTTCACACCCCAAAACAGCCAAGGCAAAGATCACTCAACAATGGTCTTTACAACGCTCTACAGAAGAAGTTATAAGTTATTAGCTCCTTCTAAAACGCGAAATGCACCTTCGCATTTCAGTTCATGAAACACAGGCGACCCCCACATTTCTAACCCCCAGCAAACAAAACGCGGACAACCCTCGCATTTTTCAACATCCAGCGGGTGACCCTCGCATTTTTTAACATTCAACGGGTGCCCAACTCCGCGTCTCCAGTCTAAAACGTGGAGTTAGGGTCCTGAACACCAACTTAGGCATTGTTTGACTCATTCAACATGAGCTGAACGGTTCCAAAACCATTTCCCACGATTTGGGGGCGGTTATACCCCCACTTAGGAGTGATTTAAGGGGCGGTTGCACCCCCTTAATCCCCTATAAAAACGAGTAAACTCAACTGAGTTTGGGGCTTCTTTTTCGGCTGGGTTTTTTGGATCTTAAACTTGGCAGCGAAGAGGAGATCTTCGGCTTGGCAGTAAGGGGGAGATCGATGGGTTTTTTGGATCTTAAACTTGGCAGCGAAGAGGAGATCTTCGGCTTGGCAGTAAGGGGGAGATCGATGTTCATCCTTCACAACGTTCGTCAACAAAGAGATTTCATCCTTAGCTATAAACCGATTTCGGTTAAATTAACTCTTTCATAGAGTTTCAAACTCATTCAAAGTTATCAACTCGTCCAGAGTTCTAAAACTTGCTTTGCAAGTTCTCCACAACGTCAAATCGTGAGGAGATGTCCATGTTCCAGTGAAACAAGATGTTCGGATCGTTAACGGAGAGCAAACTCGACGCGAGCATTCGAGGGAGACACTCCATCGCCACCGTGAAGAACCCAGAATTCAAACTCGACGCGAGCATTCGAGGGAGACACTCCATCGCCACCGTGAAGAACCCAGAATTAAACAAAGGGAAGAATCCAGATCATTCTCCTCTCTTTCGCCACCGTGAAGAACCCAGAATTAAACAAAGGGAAGAATCCAGATCATTCTCCTCTCTTTTATAATCAGAAAATCCAATTGTAATCGATATTGAGAGGATTTTAATCATTCTTTTTCTAAGCAGTTAGAGAGAATAAATCAAATACGATTCTTACATTCTTTTTACTATAAATTTTCCATCAAACAAAAGATGGCGGCTTTGCTGGGGATTAGCTTCTCTGACGAAGAAAAGGTGGCGTAATCCGACGTCAAGCTCGCTGGAACGACTATTGAAACTCTGATCATCGAGTTCAATCAAGCCAAGTTTGAGGAGGCCCTCTCCTCCGGACCCCTTAGCCCCAAGGCTATGTGTAAGATCCATAAAGTTTCTAAGGAGACTAAAGCTCCAGTTGTGGCTGACTCATCGAAGGACTGTCTCCCTTGGGGGTTGCACTGTTCATACAGTCCCCTCTTTGAAGGAGAAGACTTAGCTTCAGCACAGCAACAAAAAAAGCCGATCCTCCAATCAACACGAGCTTCGTGTTTGTGAGCCTCAACACGAGCTCTGCATAAGCCAAGTTAAATGCAGCCCTAAGGGGTGCGTTTCTCAAATAAAATGCAACCCTCAGAGGCGCGTTCCAATATCAAAACGCAGACCTTAAAACTGCGTTGATCTGGCAGAACGCAACTCTCATGAGTGCGTTCCAGAACCAAAACGCAACTCTCAGGAGTGCGTTTCACAAATTGAACGCAACTCTCAGGCATGCGTTTCATCACCAAAACGCAGACTTCAAGATTGTGTTTCATCAGCAAAACGCAGATCTCAAGACTGCGTTTCATCAGCAAAATGCAGACCTCAGGATCGCGTTTCACCAGCAACACCTGGAGCTCAGGCACACATTCAGGTAACAAAATCCAATACAGAACCTGGTGTATACCGTAGAGCTTCGGGGCGCTACCCCGAACCCCGTCGGGGGGTAGTCCATCCCCCCCGGACCCCCGGCCAGGGGCGCGCCGCCCCCTGGACCCCCGGCTCGCTGATATAAAAAGTCCATGGATTTCGTTACCCGAATGCTCTGCGTAGCACGACTAGATTGAGGGGTGGATATAAAAAGTCCATGGATTCAAGGTATCTCAACCAGATCCATGTTCACTAAGAGCCAGTCCTGTCCAATCATGGACTGGGGGTTCCAATTCAAGCCTCACGGTCAGTGAGTAACTCTTCTCGAGTTTCTGCAATAGATTTGAGAGAGTTCATATCAAGAGAAAGACCGATGTAACAAGTTATTCGTTCATTCTAATGTGAACGACTGATTCTTACGGTCCTCTCGAAATGTCAATGCTGCTCCTATACGGCCAAACCATTGGTGTTCGACTAATTAACGAACGTTGCCTTGCCTAACCAACGACGACGTTCGCACAAGGAGAAGTCTCCAGAGACCGAATATCCTGGTGTCACTATCAATGTGATCGATAGAGGGAAAGCCTCAGGTCCTAGTTCCGATAACTCTGAGACAAGTCGTTCACTGACCGTCAGATAAATCGCTAACGAGTTTGAAGGAATCTACCAACACACTCGGACGCGAATATGAGCCATTCCCCCTATCAACTATCGGAGGTTAGCCAGAGGAACTAATTCCAATGATGAACACTCAGCCATTGTAGAGTCCCAATCATCAAGCTCTTTTGTTGAACATGAGAGCTTCGCTTATATAACGAGAAACCATGAAGATCTTGTGAAGAGACTTGATGAGCAGGAGGCCAAGCTCAAATCTCAGCAGGAGGCCATCAATAAACTCTTAGCCCTGATGAATCAAATCGTCGCAGACAAGGCCAAATCTCAGAAGATAGATTCTCCACCTAGGCAAGAATCTTCCCGAAGAGGAAGAACATCTTCATCCCGACTTCACACAAGCAAAGGGAAGGAAAAAGTGGTTGATGGTGCTGCTTCTGATCAAGAAGCTCATAACCTGAAATCTTCCTATGATGAAGGAAGAGAGACGGAGAACGAGCAAAATCTCTAATCTGCCAAAATGGAAGAATTAGAAGCCCGCCTTAATGCCATTGCCAACAGAAGCGAGCTCCAAGACGAGAGAGTTGTCAGACCCTATCCTGCCGAATGGGATGCAGCCCCTTATCCTCCAAAGTTCGAAGTCCCGATGCTACAAACTTTTGACAGCACGGGATCACCGAACTAATATATCTATCATTTCAAGTTACAGACTGGGAATGTGATATCAAACGATGCCATACTGACTCGATTGTTTATTGGTACCCTCAAGGGAGTTACCTTGGAATGGTTCAGGAAACTGTCTGCGGGATGTATCCAAAAGTGGGCGGATCTAGAGAGACTCTTCCTATCGAGATTCTTTGAAGAGGATACAGAAGTCTCCATCCATACCCTTCTCGCCACTAAGCACAAGAAGAGGGAATCCGTCAAAGCCTTTGTCAAGATGTTTCGAAGCATGGCTCTCCGATGTTCGTCAAGTATGACACAGTCTATCTTAGTGGAGACCTGTCGACACAACTTGCAGACCGACCTTCTAGCACAAATGAGGGTTACAGAATGCTGTTCCTTGAGACAATTAATCTTTTAAGGCGAACATGCTCAAAAGATTATTGTCAGGATCAAAGCTGAAGAACAAAGTAGGTAGGATCAACCTGAGCAATCGGACCAAGTCCAATCTTCTTAGTCAGAAGGGGAAGATACTCCGGCCACTGAAGCCAATCCTCTTCAGTAGGATGGCGGGTCCAACAACTATCACGTTAACGGTTACCTCTGATAGTCAAACTTGTTAGATAGTGGCCCATTAGGCAATGTGCTATGTCTGCTCCTTTTCCCCTCTGCACTTGTTCAAGACTGGGGGTTAGTTTATTTGTAGTTTATTGGATTATGAATAATAAATTTTCTGAGTTGTCATGTTCAATAGAATACCTCTGTCAACCATAAATCTACCAAAACTATTAAGTTAACAATACACCTCTGATAGTCCATTTCCCCTAAATTCTCCCACAAATCCTTTTTAAGTAGGATGGTGGGCATATCAAAACTATCACGTTAATGATCACCTCTGATAGTCCATTTTCCCCAAATTCCCCCACCAATCATCTTCAAGTAAGATGGTGGGTCTATCAAAACTATCACATTAATGATCACCTCTGATAGTTTATTCCCTCCAAATTCTCCTATCAATCTTCTTCAATAGGATGGTAGGTCTATGAAACTATCACGTTAACAGTTACCTCTGATAGTCCATCAACTTGCCAATCTTCTTTAATAGGATGGCAGGTCCATAAGACTATCACGTTAAAAGTTATCTCTGATAGTCAAACTCATCAGATAATGACCTACCAGGTGATGTGCCTCTATTCCGACTTCATGGATAGTTCCCCACAAGGCGATGTGCCTTGTTTATCTCTTTTTATTCTCCTGCTAAGTCTTAATCAAGACTGGGGGTTGGTTACTTGGAATCCACTGGATTAAGAGTAACGAATTTTTCACATCGTCGAGTTAACATTACACTTCTAACGATCATCACCCCCACAGAGTATGAATGCAACTTGCATCACTCATAATTTGTCAAGTTAACAATATATCTCTGGCGATCAACTTATCAATCCTTGTTAATAGGATGATAGGCCCTCAAAATTGCTCAAATCGCAATCTTCCCCAACAAGACACTAAGTATTCAAAATCTTGTTCAAATCACAAGTATCAAAATTCATCGCTTCTGGTGATAAACTCACCTAGCAAGTTTCCCCAGCGAGACTCTAATTCCTAAAATCTTGTGCAAGTCATAAGTACAAAATCCGGTCACGTTAACACTAAACCTCTGACAAATTCACTTATCAATCCTCTTCAATAGGATGATAAGTCCATAAAGTTGCTTCAATCGCAACACAAATCCTATCACATTAACACTAAACCTCTGACAAATTAACTTATCAATCCTCTCCAATAGGATGATAAGTCCACAAAGTTGCTCCGATCGTACACTTATCAATCCTCTCCAATAGGATGATAAGTCCACAAAGTTGCTCCGATCGTAACAAATTCTCTTGTCACGTTAAAACCACACCTCTGACAATCAACTTATCAATCCTCTCCAATAGGATGATAAGTCCACAAAGTTGCTCCAATCGCAACACAAATCCTGTAACGTTAATATTAAACCTCTGACAAATCAACTTATCAATCATCTTCAATAGGATGATAAGTCCACAAAGTTGCTCCGATCGTAACAAATTCTCTTGTCACGTTAAAACCACACCTCTGACAAATCAACTTATCAATTCTCTCCAATAGGATGATAAGTCTACAAAGTTGCTCCAATCGCAACATAAATTCCCATCATGTTAACACCAAACCTCTGACAATTAACTTATCAATCTTCTTCAATAGGATGATAAGTCCACAAAATTGCTCCGATCACAACAAATTCCCGTCATGTTAACACCAAACCTCTGACAATTAACTTATCAATCCTCTTCAATAGGATGATAAGTCTACAAAGTTGCTCCGATCATAACAAATTCCCATCATGTTAACACCAAAACTCTGATAATTAACTTATCAATCCTCTTCAATAGGATGATAAGTCCACAAAGTTACTCCGATCACAACAAATTCCCGTCATGTTAACACCAAACCTCTGACAAAATCCACTTATCGACTCTCTCCAATAGAGCGATAGGTACTCAAAATTACCCCGATCGTAATATTCTTCTTGTCACGTTAATATCACACCTCTGATAAAATCAACTTATAGACTCTCCTTAATAGAGCGATAGGTCCACATACCCGTCAAGTTAATATCACACCTCTGACGACCAAATCAACTTATCGACTCTCTTCAAAAGAGCGATAGGCCCATAAAATACTGTTAGGTTAACATCACACCTCTAACAGTCAAACCCTCTCCAATGAACTTGTTAATCCTTTTTCAACAAGAATAGCAAGTTTTCATCATAAAATCCCAGTGGATTAAAGATTTTCTAGAATTATCCTAGTGATAATAAAGAAAATTTCTGAATTCCACTCTAAGTGAAAATTCATGCCAAGTTAATACTACATCTCCGGTGCTTCCAACTTTCTTTCAGTGTTTCAAGTAACACAGGAAGAAACAGTAATAAAGTCTACGTATTCAATATCGTAGCCAGTGATTATCATTAAATTAATAATCTCTGAATCCATACCTTGCATGTATGGGGAATTTTATCCTGAATCCTAAGTAGGGATAAGTCAACGCCTAATACGTGTTGCCGGTTAGTCTTTGACCGTAAGAAGGATAAAAACCCACGTATTCAACATCATGACAGGTCGTTATTAATAACGCCAGAATCCATACCTTACACGTATGGGAGACTTTATCTTGATCCCTAAATAGAGATAAGTCTGTATCTAACACATGCTGTCGGGTAGCGTATTCCCGTGAAAATAGCAAAGCCCACGTATTGAACATAGTGACAGGTCGTTATTAATAACGCTAAAATCCATGCCTTACACGCATGAGGGACTTTATCTCGATCCCTAATTAGAGATAAGCCTACGCCTAATACGCGTTACCGGTTAGTCTTTTCCCGTGAAAATGACAAAGTCTATGTATTCAAAATCATAGCATCAAGTCTAAGAGGGTTCATTCTCTTAGCACAATATTACATGTGAAACGGATTCAAATAATTCACATGCTAGCCCGACTCAAACGGTAGTCGGTAAAGGCTTATCAAATCCGTTGATAGCTAAGGGTTTGCCAAAAATCCTATGCATGTTTACAGGTTCATCAACTTAATGGATGTGAACCGAGACTTGAAACAGATGAGCTAAAGACAAGTCTTAAAGACTTAGTCAAAAAAATGCATGAGAGCCACCTCCACGTCTCAAGTCGAAACGCCAAGGTCAGACCCGCGTTGCAAACACCAAAACGCCGAGGTCACACCAGTGTTCCAAATTCAAAATGCAAAGGTGAGACCTGCGTCTCAAGTTCAAAACACAGGGGTCCACCCCCATATTCCAGAAGCAAGATTATGACGCATACCTTTATACAGGTCCTGCGTGGCAAATCCCTTCAACCAAGATGCCTTCGAAGCGGGTGTAGAGAACGACTCCTTTATGACAAGGAATCAACAACTCCAAGATCAGAGTTGAGATCCAAAGTATTCCGAAAATTCGTCCCAATCAATCGCGAACTTTCGAAAACTTTGGAGGGGGTTCTATAGACTGTCTAAAAATCACAATAGATAGCTGACCACCCATCAAACACAAATAATGAAAGTTACAATCTGACGACTTTCACACCCCAAAACGGCCAAGGCAAAGATCACTCAACAATGGTCTTTACAACGCTCTACAGAAGAAGTTATAAGTCATTAGCTCCTTCTAAAACGTGAAATTCACCTTCGCATTTCAGTTCTTGAAACACAGGAGACCCTCGCATTTCCAACCCTCAGCAAACAAAATGCGGATGACTCTCGCGTTTTTCAACATCCAGCGGGCGACCCTCGCATTTTTTAACATTCAACGGGTGCCCAACTCCACGTCTCCAGTCTAAAATGCGGAGTTAGGATCATGAACACCAACTTAGGCGTTGTTTGACTCATTCAACATGAGCTGAACAGTTCCAAAACCATTTCCCACGATTTGGGGGCGGTTATACCCCACTTAGGAGTGATTTAAGGGGCGGTTACACCCCCTTAATCCCCTATAAAAACGAGTAAACTCAACTGAGTTTGGGGCTTCTTTTTCGGCTGGGTTTTTTGGATCTTAAACTTGGCAGCGAAGAGGAGATCTTCGGCTTGGCAGTAAGGGGGAGATCGACGTTCATCCTTCAGTAACGTTCGACAACAAAGAGCTTTCATCATTGGCTATAAGCCGATTTCGGTTAAATCAACTCTTTCATAGAGTTTCAAACTCGTTCAGAGTTATCAACTCGTCCAGAGTTCTAAAACTTGCTTTGCAAGTTCTCCACAACGTCAAATCATGAGGAGAAGGCCACGTTCTAGTAAAACAAGATGTTCAGATCGTCAACGGAGAGAAAACTCGACGCGAGCATTCGAGGGAGGTACTTCATCACCACCGTGAAGAACCCAGAATTAAACAAATAGGAGAATCCAGATAATTCTCCTCTCTTTTGTAATCAGGAAATCCAATTGTAATCGAGATTGAGAGGGTTGTAATCATTCTTTTTTTAAGCAGTTAGAGAGAATAAATCAAATACGATTCTTTCATTTTTTTTACTACAAATTTTCCACCAAACATGGATCAAACAACCAAATTGATCCAGATTGAACCGAAAGAAAATAGAAACCAAAGCATGAGCTTTTACTGTTCATTCGTGCACGCTACAGTGCCACGAACAACAGATTTTAATAATACAAGATTAAGATAAAAAGAACCCTAATTTCATAATCTTAAACATAAATCTCAAAGAATTAAACACAGTTGCTCTGATACCACTTGTTAGATCTTAATTAAAGATCTAATACATAAAACTATGATTAATTCAAAGAGTTTAATAATAATTAGCGGAAGCAATAACTGAATCCATGACGATTTGAGCACGGATCTGAATTAGGGTTGATCTTCTAATCTGAAAGGTTTCTCTTTTGAGAATTCTCTTTAGATGGGGATTAGAGAATGGAGAACGCAACCTTTAGATTAGGGACCATAACCCCTTTATATAGATTTACAATTTTCTAATTTAGCCCCTCATAAAATTAGAATTACAGTTTGGTATCTGCACAATTCGCCCATGACACATTTAAATACCCATTAACCCAATTGACTTAATTGATCACTTTATGCGGGTTAACCTTAAAGATAACATTATACACTAATATAACATATATGCCCACAATTAGATTTAATCCAAAAAGTAAGCTCGCCCCCTATTTTTATCCATTCTGTGGAGAAAATGCAAGAACCTTTCCTATAACCCTTTTGTCAGTGCCAATATTGAACTAACTCGGATAGAACAATATTGTAACAAGAAAAACTGCTGACTTTATCAATCGATGGAGGAACCTCAGCTTGCATTGTCCACATTAATATCAAAGGTAGAAGCCGTGAGAATGTGTATGAATAATTTTTAGCTAGATATAACAGTTCATTTGCAGGGAATTCGTCCGCTTACATTTGAAGAGGATTCCTCAAAGCTGCCTGACGCTAAGAATTATGTGGAGCGAGTTGCGAATTAAGCGCTTCAATAAAAGGAACCAAAACATTAAAACGAAGTTTCAACCACAACAAATTAAAAGGAATCTTCACCTTTCAATGACAAAAAGAAGAATGTGATAGCAACACTAGTCAAAGCAGAAGCATCAAGAACCTCAACAGGGCCATCATAATCCAAAGACCGACGATCTAATCGATGAAGAACTTGAAAAAATACTGCTAGCTAGATTACTAGATATATAAAGCTCATTCAGCTGCAGATAATTTAATTAAGCACAAATCTCATCAAAGATCCAAATAATCTAAGCACAAATTCTTGTCAAAGATTAATTGCTGGGCATTCAGAAAGCTCGTCCACAGAATGATCAACGACGACAATCGATCTCAAGAAATACATAAAGGAAAAGGAAGTCATACATATGCATGGCGTCGATATCATTGCTTCCCCAGTGAAATGAGAATGAAGACGGAGACGAAGATTCAGATCTATTTCACTTTCTCAGGGAGGCACTCGCCATCCAGGTTGTGGAAATAACAAAAGTCGGCAATCGTTTACAGCGAGAAGAGCAGCATTTCCACCTCAAGAAGTCTGGTCTCACGTCAGCGGCAAAACCTATATACTGTGAGCATCACCACAAGTATTGGTACGACATTTGACAATGCCGCTTGCTCAAAGATATCACTCGCAGATGATCGCGATGAGATGCACTGTAGAGTCTCACCACACTAGAAACTACAACATTTGGATTCTTAATTATGGTAAGAAACATTTTTTTTACAAACGCAAATCCGATGTCTGGTTAGTTTCAAAAGTATAAGGATTCCATATTTTGTTACTAATTTTTTTTTGGGGTCACTACAAGTATGTTTCATTGCAAATTAAGTATATGTTTGTCAAAATTGTAAAATAATAAATATTCGGGCTGAGTTGTTATAACTAACTTGATTATACTTCATATTTTTAATTGTCTTATTAATAAGAGAACTTGCTACATTTGTTGCAATAGAAAAATTTAGGCTAAATATCATAAAACTCCCCTTAACTTTGGACAATTATCATAAAATCCCTCTTAACTTTTAAAATATTAGAAAACCCCTTTAAGTTTATGGGTAATCACAAAATCCTTTTACTTTTTATTTTATAAAAAAAATCCCCCTAAATTATTTAGACGGGTTTTTGGTAAAAACTTAAAAGTTAAAGAGAGTTTTCTGATAAAATCTGAAAGTTAAATGGAGGATTTGTGACAATTCTATACTTAAGGGTAGGCTGATAATTTGGCAGTTAAGGAGGGTTTTCTGCTAATCCTATAGGCCCCGTTTGACAAAGGGTTAATGAAGAGGGGTTAAAGAGAAGGATTAATATACTTAGCCCATTTGATAGTCCGAAGGACTAAATTATTAACCCGTTAAATAAGTTTTATTTTAGCCTTTATGATCAGTTTTAGTGTTTGGGAATAACAATGATTTTGACTATTTTCTTTATAATTAGAAGGGTTAACTCTTATTCCATCTAAATAGGAGTATTAGTAAACCCCTCATTTTGAGGGGTTAACTCATTTTAACCCCTCTAGAGGGGTTAACTTAACCCTTCTATATTTTTTATGTTTGGAAAATTATGGAGGGTTAACTCACTTTAACCCTTATATAGATTTGTTGTGTTAGGCAGGTTAAGAAGGGGTTAAGTCTCCTTAACCCCTCTCTTAACCCTTTGCCAAACGGTACCATAAAGTTTTTTTTTGGCGTTTTTTTTGTTCGTTTTTTTTGGGGGTGGGGAGGTTCTGATATTTACCCAAAAATTTTCCGCAGCAATGTAGATTCCTTCATCTCGGCCGTCCGCTCAGAAACCAACGATGGATGAAAAGCTTACGATGTCACTGAATCTTTTGTGGACCCCATCGCCCTTCTAAATTAACCCCTAGGACAAATTTTCAAAACCAACCTTTTTGATTTTTTATTTGTAAAAAACGACCCATTTTCAAAATATTTGTAAAAACCGACCTGGTTTCAGCCTCAGCGCTGAAACCAGGTCGGTTTTTAAAAAAAAGTTTCCGAAACTTCACGGGAGTTGAACTCCCGTGAAGTTTAGCAGCTTTTAATTAAGCTGCTAAACTTCACGGGAGTTCAACTCCCGTGAAGTTTCACAGTTCAAAATTTTTTTTTAACTGTGAAACTTCACGGGAGTTCAACTCCCGTGAAGTTTCGGAAACTTTTTTTTAAAAACCGACCTGGTTTCATCGCTGAGGCTGAAACCAGGTCGGTTTTTGCAAATAAAACTGAAATAGGTCGTTTTTTACAAATAAAAAACCAAAAGGGTTGGTTTTGAAAATTTGTCCTTAACCCCTGTACCAAAGTATGTCTCTCTCATTTTTAGCACCCTCTCATTTATTGATCTCAGATCTCTCTCTCGAAATCCTTAAAACCCTATTTGATTTCGAGCTCGTTTCGGTATCAAAATCTCGACCTCGATCTCGATCCGATGGTCGTCTGCAAATGTCGCAAGGTAAAATCGAATCCAATCTCCCTAATCTTCATCAATTCAGTCAATTTTTTTTTTCTTCCACTGATGAATTTGACTCCGATTTGAAGAATCTAGACTCGTTTTAGGGAATTCATCTCGTTTTTGTGATCCGGCCGATGAACTTCAGTTGAATTGGATTGAATTTACCAGCAGAGATCAGTTCTTTTGATTTTGGGATTTTTTTTTGAATTTTTTTCTTTTTTGTGATTTCAGGCGACCAGGATTTATTGCTTCGTGCACAAGGTTCCAGTTTGCGGGGAATGCATATGTTTCCCTGAGCACCAGATTTGTGTGGTAACAATTTAAAACTTTTCTCTTGCATTTTTTTGGTTTTTCGTGAAATCATCACCACTGTTCTAGATGCTAATTTTAGCTCCATTTACAGTTCTGAATTGCGAGTTGTAGTGAGTGAAAGTGGAGTCTTTTTATCTTTATACTTGGTTTTTTTTCCTTTGTCAATTACTTTCATATGATTAAAAAATCTGGATATTTGATGTCCAAGAGTCTTAGCCATAATTTTACAAAAGAAAATAGTGCGAGAATTAAGAATACATATAAGAAAAAAAAGTTTATTTCATGAAAAAGATATTTCAGAAACCGACTGCAATGGAAGTAATCACATGAGAAGATCTTAATAACATTGGCTTCGAATGAGAGTAGTTATTAGAGTATTGGAGTTGAGACATGAAGAATTGATTACCAAAATTCCGAATTATGGATAGATTTTAGGTAAGCACTACTAAGGTTGGAAGGCTGGACAAAAAATTTGAAGGAAAACACTTCTCTAATATTCACATCTTTATGACTTTCCTCAATCTAGAAGGGATAATACACAGGGTTTGGGTCAATAAAGAAATCCAATAATGTTGGTTGTCGTGTTTATCTGCTTTTCATACCTGAGAAAGGGAGGTAGTCATTGTTAAATTTGGATGATAAAACTTATTCATTATCTTATTTGAAAGTTTGGGATAATTTCTTTTTGTTGTTATCCTTACTGCTGAAATCCTTACTATTTGACTTCGAAGGTTGTGTATCTCTCCAGAACCCTAACAAGCTGACCTATTTAATTAAGAAGCTAACCCATAAGTATCTAACTAAAGTGAGGATTGTTTAGTTGTTAATTAGCCTGCTAAACTTAACAACAGATCAATCCTTTCTCTTAATCAATCTCTATGGATAGTGGATATTCTTTCATCAGCCTGATTATATCATACCTTAGACCTAACCTTATACAGAGTCCTTCAGCTTTTGGGTTCAAGGTTGATTTATAACCCAAACCGAAATAAATGTGAAATTGTAGCAAAATAGTTAAACTGTAATTGGTGAGAATATGTAATATTTGCAAAGTTAGTTGTAATACTTTCTCTTCATTCTATTTCCGCAAGATCATGTGTGATCCGTACATATATTTTCTTAAGTTCAATCAGATGTAACCTGATCCTCCGATTCAACCCAATCAAAGTATGATCTGGCTCGATCCAATTAATCCTTTAAAGGTTTGGTGGGAATGTGGGATTTGAGTGGTTATTTCCTAATCTGATAGTTGAAGTGGCTTGGGCTAGGATCAAGATTTTAGAGCTTGTATTGAGTTAGGATTGACTCTTTACCCAACCAAACTCGTTTGGATTTCATGTCTGATAAATTAATTCTGCAACATCACTGTCTTTAGGAATTGAAGGTCATAGGACAAGAAAGAACTTCAATAAATCTCTCACATGATGTGATACCTAGGAGCAAATCTGTACAATGAATGATGTCGAATCAAAACAGTGTGATGATAGTGATTTATTTAGTGAAAAATTAATAGCCGATTAAAATGGAAGGAACACTAAGATTAAAATCTTTAACTAGACTATCTTTTTCGCAAAGTACATGTAGACTTTAGGGATACATTCATTTGGCTTGTTGCAAGACAGGTAATGAAATATTGGTAGAAGTTGGATGGGAAGAGTAGTGGTGGTTAAAAGCTAAATGAAAACTACATGAGTGAATAGGTAGATAATTGAGACATAGTAGCTTTCTCTCTCATACCTCATCTTTCCTTCTTTGTCCTTTTGCATGATTAACTGTTTTTAGTAAATAGAATAGTGAAATCCAGCATTGCATTTAATGAGTGGAGGTTTGAAATGTATTTTTTAAGATAGACTTGGTCTATACGCATTGGTATCTGCAGAACCACATTTTCATTTATTCTGAAATGATCCCAATAAAGTTAAAAAGTACAAAACAAATTGAAAATAAAATAAATATTAGAATAACATTGTTGTTAACATTAAGTACCTACATTTCTTTTATTTCAAAATAACGTCAATAAAAATGAAACAAAATTAAAAACAATCTAAAGAAAAGAAAACAGTAAATTTCATGCTTTATTGTAAGAGTAGCTTTAAGTCCTCTGAAGCCTGTTTTTAGTATCATATTCATGTAGTTGATGTGCTTAGGAATTACATATTCAACTTGCCTTTGCTAATTTCTCAGTTGTATATTTTCAGACATTATAAATCAATAGATAATGAAGTTTAACGAATTAATTGATGATTCACAACTTTTGTAATTCAGAAATAAAATTATGCTCATTCTAGTTAGTATAAACATAAGATTTCCTAGAGAAATTAGGAAAGTAGTAATGTGGAATGTACCCCTATGAGTTTTGATATGTCTAAATACCAAATGGTGTTGTCATGTGTCTACAGACAATATGTCATATAAAGTTGTCATGTGTCTAGATACAATGTATGCTGTGGTGCTAAATGTCTGGTCATGCTTTGATTAGCAGGTCAATTGTTTTGTAATGTATGTTTGACTCTACTACAAATAAGAGTTAATGAGGAGGGCTAATAAAACATTGTTCGCTATTTGTTTTTTCAACATTATCGCCCTCTATTTCATATGATACCAAAGCAAGCTAGCTTCAAATCCCATTGGCAATCATTTAAAGCGGATATAAAAATGAGATACCACTGTGCCATTCCATTTTTTTGCCCATAAAAGGGAGTGCAACCCATGGGGCATGTTAGAGTAAAATTATAACCCTTGGCTTTCACCAGAATTTCGCTGCTTTTGTGTAGTGGAATAGACCTTTAACATATGAGATAGAGTGAGGCAATGTTAAGAAGAAGAGAGAGAATGAGAGTTTGGTTAGCGCTCTCCCCTTATTTACAGTAACAATTGCACAAGTGATACAAAATCATTGGCCTTCTAATCAAGATATGACCACAATAATCAAGATATGACCAGTGACCAGAAGTTTAGCACAATGACTATGTCCATTGCGCCTTAATACATGACAATTCCACCTTATTATGTATTGTATCTAGACTCATTGTAATTCCACCATGTGATGCATGGTATCTAGACTCATGACAACTCATAAAAGAATATATTCCACCACACTACTTACCTAATATCCTACACCCACCTTCAAACCCTCAAGTTGTCTATTTGGTGACATCATTATGCTTGTGACCATATGATTCATGAAAAATGACCTGAATGCTAAATTATGAACAAGACATGATAATTTTTTATGATAGATCTGAATATTTTACCGTGGTACTTGTGAGTAAATTAGTGTAGTTTTTTAATTAAATTTTAGCCTTTTATTTTGTTTCTATTTTTGAAATCATGTCCCTATTTATCTATCCTCTGACCAAACTATGCCTAGAGAAAGGGAGGGCAGGGAAAGGGGTAGGTGAGTAAGTAAAAATCTCAATTTAATTATCCAATTTCTAATTGGACAAATGCAAGGATGCAAATACAACATTAATTGCAAATTGTTTATCTCAAACTACAATAAAATAAACCAAGCAAATGACAATTTGATAAAAGTCGAGAGAGATGGAGAAGGGCACTCTAGTATCCTTTTGACAATTGCTTACCTCATTACCTAAGTGCCTCCTTGTTAGAATTTCAAATCTCATTGGCTGCCTTTGTAGAGGATAGACTTCTTTTAGATCATCAATGACATCCCACTAAAGAGATTGAATTTCTCTTACAAATGCACTCTCCTTCCTGATGAGATTTTATTTCACCCAACTCTTATCTTATGTCTCAAGTACAAGAGCTGATCTGTTCTCTTTCACAAATTGAGAAACAATGTGGCTCATGAATATGAGATTTCTTTTAAAATCAAAGATCACACCCGACTTCTGAGGCTTTAATAGTAGAAAAATGAAGAATGGAGAGGTTTGGTACTTTAAAACAGAAAATTATTGTAAATCTAAAGCCAAGTGTCTCTAAGTCAATTAATGTGAAAGTTTAATATATACTTGTTGTTTAGGAAGTGTCCAAGCTATTGCTCATATTGAACCAACTGTTGTAGGTTTAGATTGTTTCAAAAAGTTCAATCTTAGACCGCTGAAAGATAAGTCAGATTTGTTACGCTTTCCATGATCCACTCCTTCACACACTGTTGTAACAGATTTACTACTGAAATGCCATACGCAAGCTTGAAACTGCACCTGTAGAAGAAGCTCAAAACCAAGATCTCAACTGAGATTTTAAATATTGGTTGGAATGAATAACAATACAATTTTAGACTTTTGAGTATATATAAACCAATTTTGTAACTTATACTAAATAAGATCATTACTAACTTGATCATTATGATTTCTTTACTCTATTTACCTAGTTTTGGGATAGACACTTTTCATCATTGTTTTCTTGCTTCACATCAATGGTGGATAGAAGCACCTTTCTTTCTGCAATACTTCTCAATGATTCTGTAATTGTCGTTCCTTTTCTGATATTATTTTATTTGTGACATATATCATCATTCTAGGTAAGCTGTGAGGGAGGGGTTGTATCTTTTCGATAGATGCTGCTATCTGTTTCTGCTGATTGGGACTTTAAACCTTCATGAGCATGCATCATGCACATGTTTAGAACATCATGCATACAAATATTTCCTTTACATTTGCTTTGAAGCATGCATGCACTAGTGTATTCATCGCTGTTTAGTTATATTTTATCTTTTTAAAATCAGTTTATACTGTTATAGTGCACTTATTTTCTCTATTTCAGGTAAAAAACTACTCCGATTGGGTAGTCAATGGGGATTATGATTGGCCTCCTACATGTTCCGTATGCAATATTGTTCTTGTAGCTGGAACAGATACTACTCGATTGGGTTGCTTGCGTATGAGATACTCTGTTCTATGCCTTACATTGTATACTGTCAGTTGACAGGAAGACATTTTACCTTACATGATCTTGCTTTCCCCCCCTCTATTCTCATTGTTGCAGATGTTATGCATACTACCTGCCTGGTGTCACATGCTCAGAGTTTTCCTCCTCAGACAGCACCAGCAGGATATGTTTGCCCTTCTTGTTCTTCTCCTGTAAGATACATTCATAAACTTTCTGTATTGTTTATTTGACTGCACTGTTCAGTACTCCGATTGTTTCTTTTTCAGTTAAACATAATTGCTCTATTAACTAGCCTTTCCTCTTTTGAGGGTAAACAAGTAAAATTTCACCCTTTTCCTTTTTCAGGGAGAAATTTTGAATGTGACTTCTTTCTGTCAATCATCTTGGATCTTATTCTAATATTGATGGTAGATCAATAAAATTGCTTTGTTTCACAGTGATAGTTCAGTTGGAGGTTTCTAGAATTGCGATTTGGTACAATATTATATTTTGTGAAAAGTTGTGAAAAGATGGTTTATGCAACTTATTGCAGAAAAATGCTTTTATCTGCAGATATGGCCTCCGAAAAGCATTAAAGATACAGGATCCCGCCTTCACTCGAAGTTGAAAGAAGCAATAATCATGGTAAGGTTTATCTTGTTAATTTTCTTAGGCTGTTGGTACATGGTACTTTGTATACTACCTAAAGGCATGAAAAGCTCATTAAATTACTTCCCAACCAGTAAGCCATTTCCATCTTCATGGATTGTTACATGTTCTTGTCCAGTGCCTTGCTTTAACATTTTGTATTTAAATGGGAACATTGGGAAGTGTTAAGGATTGCCTAGCACTTGATAGCCAAAGTTGCTAAAGCATATTATTCATGCGCGACATGTTAATCAAGCCAGATGCTCGAGCTTTTGAGTTTATCTGGATAATCATGTGCCTAATTCTTCAACACTTGAGGATGTTTAGCTTATCATGATTATAGGACCATCCATGACACATGTCTTGCAAATACGATTGGATATCTCATTGTAGCCACCAACCACTAAGTTTCTAAATGAGTCGATCTCTCTTATTTATTTAAACGTCGCCACAACCTTTTGATTTCCAGTTATTAATTGGAAGATAAGACTGAAGGTTCTCCTTTGCAGATATAATTCAGAGAAGTTTTGTCATTCTACTTTCGAGTATCATGTTGATTTTGGCATTTTATGTTGATTATAACAATCGGTCTATTCACATCATCAGATATATAACCAAGTAAATCATTGATATCCAATTTGAGAGTACACTATAGACTGCAATTGGAAAGTAGGTCATGATGAGGCTATTTGTTTTATGAAGGTTTGAAAATTGTATTTCCAATGTCTTGGTGACATTGGGTTGACTCTTTCTCATCTAGCATTTTCATCACTTAGTTTTCCTAACCTTTATTTATTTACTGTTTTTGTTATATCTGTTATATCACTTATATATTTGTCGTACTTTCTGAATGTTGTCCTGATTCTGATCCTTGCACTGATGGTCCTAGAGTGGCCTGGAGAAAAATATCTTTGGAAATCATCTGGTTTCATTGCCAACATTAGAGTCCCGTGCTCCCCCTCCAGCTTTTGATTCAGATCCGATTACCAACATATCCAGTGTCGAAGACAGAAAATCACCTGGTTCGAGCTCAGTCATAAATGCAACGTTACCATCTCCTTCAGTTTCTGTGGGGACTTTTAAACATTCAGAACCAGAGATAGTTGAAATAGATGGTCCCAGTTCTTTAGGGAGCCAATTTGTGGCAGACAAAGATCCAAAATTCGTGAAAAGTGGGAGTCTTCCAGGGGTAAGTTATATCTTAGCGACTAACTGACCTTTTCTAAATCTATATCTGGTGTGAGCGCTATATGATTTGTGTTTTTCTATTCATGGGCTTATTTGTATGCATTTAAAATAATGCTCTCGCTGTCTTCTTGTCTAATGCCATACAGCCTGGTGCTGCAACGAGAAAGGGACCTCACCTTGTTGAAAGACAAAATTCTGAAATATCATATTATGCGGATGATGAAGATGGAACACACAAAAAATATACTAGAAGAGGTAAGTCAGCACAGGTTGATCATGGATTATTTCATTTGTTTTTAGGCCGTTATCTAACAGAAGATGAAGTTAAAGAAACCATCACTTGCCAATTGCTGTAAGCCTTATGATTTTACATTTTTTTTTCTCTTTTCTACATTCGGCCATATTCTGGATCCCCCCTTAAGTCCCTTTAACATAATTAATGTCTACTTGGGATTTGTCCTCTTGCAATTATTGAGCCTATGATCTATACTTGGAGACTCCATCATTTGTTGTAGTTAATTGGCATGACCTGAAAGGTAACACTGGATAATTGACAGAAATGTGGAATGTTGACTACTAGATTGCAATTATGCCGTGATCATGCTGTGATCAACGGAACTGACTAAAGCATGCGTGACGTGCATTTTTGCAGCTGAGTTTCTGTTAATATTAAGTTATTAATATCTCATTCATGCAGTGGCATCTGGTACCGTATGAGTTTTTACTATTGCATTGTTTAGACTAGATACTACTATGCATCCTTAAATTATGTTATTTAGCTTTAATAAATTGCCCTCAACCAAGATAGCAACATCCATCTGGCCATTAGTCACACGACTACATCTTGCCTCTGTTACTAAGACATCTAAGTATTTTATGCCTCCAAGTGTCTTGTCTTTCTTGAATTCGACTTCAGTCATAGGTAACAAGGCTGTTTCTGTTTTAAACTCGAGCCCAAAGCTAAGAAAGGCTTCAAATGCTTGTTAGTCAGTTAGGTATGTAGCTGTCGAAGCAGATTTCAGATATTTTAGGCTCAATGTCTGAACAACTCATGCATTCAAGCCTTTTCTCGTTCTTGAATTTAGTGGCAATGTCATAGATAACAAGGCTGTTTCTACATTATACTTTAGATCAGAGCATACAAAGGCTACAAATGTTTGTTGCTCAGGAGTAGGCATTGAAGCAGGCTTGAGATGTTTTACCATCAAATCTGTCTGAATAAGACATGAATGATTAGCACTAACAAGATCCTGAAGCCTCTTCAGGTTTTTTGTTGGCCAGGTCTTGGGTTTTGGCTCAAACTGTGGACATCTTTACCGTAAATGGTTGTCCTTCTGCCTTCTTTGGCTTACAGCATGTGTTGAATAAAAGAACTATATATGTTACTTTATGTATACAACAACAAAACAGCAACAAACACTTTATCGTTCTTAATTGCTTCCGACCAAGTTCTCTTATGTCTACCTCCAGATTTCTTTGCCCCATTAACTATAATATTATTACTTTTCCTAACATGTGTACTAAGATGTCTCCGTTGTACATGACCAAACCACCTTAGTCAATTCTTTGCCAATTTTCCTCAATAGGGGTCATCTCTAATTTATTTATTGTAGATGCACTCATTTCTTATTCGATCTTTTAGATTATACACCTATGAGACTATCATGACATTCTCATTTCTGGTAAAAATATTTTTCTCACATGCTTTTTGATTGTCCAACATTCTAATCCACAAAGCATTGTTGGTCTTATAACTGTCTTATATGAAATTTTCTCTTTGGTCACATAGGAGTTCTACGATCATATAAGACTCCCAAAGCACTTCTTCATTTTTAACCATCCTCTCATCCTAACGAGTCTTTTCACTAGATGAGGTCTCTTCAACCAAATTTGAATTTGATCTTCTAAACTTTGTAGCTCTTGTGAACTCTAATGGTGCAATCTTCAAGGTCTTCAATAGTTTACATGGACACTGTGTTTTGTGTGCTGAATTCGTGTCTGACACGTGTCAGACACGGATTCGCTGTAGAACACGCTGTGGACATATGTGGTTCAAAGTAAAATCCAATTTCCCCATTGCTTATACCCTAAAATAGTTTTTTGATAATATCGGGTTCAAAACCAATAGGCTTTTGAACCCGATAGTCGAAACCACCCGTATTTAAAGATTTAAAAAATACCCATTGTATACCATGCAATAAAAACTTAACTTTTGTTGTTAAATCTTATTCTTAATTTAATTTGAGCTTTGATTCTTAATTGTTATATTATTATATATATAATAAAAAAGAAACATACAAATATTATAGGTATTTTACTTCAATATTTAATCTAATGTAAAATACTAAAATATATGTATACAATATACATAGTCGTGTCCCCGTATTCTACATTTAGTCGTGTCCCCGTATTCTACATTTTACAAATATGCCGTGTCCTGTGTTTGAGTTCGTACCACACCCACACCCGTATCCGTACAATCAAGATTGACATTATCTGCAAAACTCGATAGCGGGTTGGCGGACGAGGATCTCGCTTAATAAACTCAATCTTCATTTTGTCTTCAACTGGAAGTGACTCGAACTGTATCTTGATTTGATTCTGCGGCGCTGAGATTTCACGCTCAAACTCAGGCTCTAACTCTAGTTTGAGCCCTGGATTGGCTTTCTGATTTGGTTCTAGTTCTTGTTTTAACTCAGGCTTCTGGTTCAGAATGTGGACTCTATTGTTTGAATTTTTTTTCTTGATTAACCTGGTTTGATAGCATTATGATGAGGTCAGCATGTTAGAATATTCTAGTAGCTGAGGTCACAAAGTCTGGCTCATGCTCATGCTGCAATCTGACTCGAGGACATGCTTCGATTTTGACTCAAATCCAGAATATAAAGGTGCATCCGATTTCTTTTGAGGCACTGGTGGTGATAGTTCTTCAGGCTTTAATGAGACACAATATCTCGCAAATAGGGGGCATGAACACCTTTCATAAAGAAATTTTATGGACTTCCACGAACATACATATGGTCGATAAGAACAATAATAGTAATACCACCAATCTTTTGCTTTTCCCCTCAATTTAAACGTAGCATATATAAATATCTCCAAATCTGACATATCATAATAATTAAACAAATATTCTAATTCTTGCATCTATAGTTCAAAGTCGTATTTTTTGTCATATTCATCAAATCCATAAAAATAAGACACATTGCCAAATTTAGAAGGATTAAATTCATGTTATTGTGAAGGAGGAAACAAAACATGATAATTTGTTGATCGATGAACTTGCTCTAATACCAAATGATGCAGAATGGAAAATCTGCAAAAAACTTTGGATGAACAGCATCGTAAATAGTTCCATGAACATGAACTTTTTTTTGGTTATAGTAAATAAAAGACCAAATAAAGAAGATAAAAGATAGATAGGATAGATCGGATTCACTCATAGTATCTAACCTCTGAAAAGATGGAAGAGGCCAGTTTCATACATAGACGCCTTACCAAAAACAATATGACTTCACGCCTTTGAGAAATCACTCTTCAATTCTAAAATTATTCATCATAAACTCCCTGAATGCAAACAAAACCTACAACTCTTTATTTAGTGCTTCTAATGGTATCTCTACTAGAATTCAAAATACAAGTAAACTTCTAATCCTAATACTTGAAATCTAACTAATCCTATCTTGCAAAAATTTAAATGCTATAGAACTCTAATTTAAAATGTAAATAATATAAATCTAATCAATAATATCCTAACAACTTAACTCGTCCTCACTAGTCTTTTCATCAGATGACGACTCTTCAATCAAATTTGAATTTTATCTTCAAATTGTCCTACATCAAATAGCCCATTAACTAGAGGTCTATTTGCTATAGTCCTGTTTGCCCTTATGACATCGTTGGTCTTTTGAGCCCATAGTGTGCCTTAACAATCTTGTTTAGAGATGGCTTAATAGTTGGTATAGTGAAGCAACTTGGATGGCTTTCTGTTAAAGGGTTTTAACTTGTTTCAAGATATAACAACAGATCTGAATTTTTGTTTAATAAATAAGTTCAAATCATATGTTGGTGCTGTCTGTTATTTCTCTCACAATCCAAGAAAAAGGAAAGTTGTAGTATCTGTGTCCAAGAAGATAAAATTTCATTTAGAGTAAGCTATTTGAAAGATCATGAATATTTTTTTATCATTTTTTCTATGGAAGTCATATTTAACTCAAATAACTGCAATTAATTTGTTTGTTATATTTATCTAGAATAGTGTAAGGCAATAATTGAAACTTCTTACTTGAGAAAATACTAAAGTTTTCTTGCACTTCACGTTCTTGACTATGTGAAATGTGATTCGAGGCTCAAATTTTTTCTCAGACTTCTGCTAAAAAGTATATTTCCCGTACACTCCATGTTTCTTGCACTGTTTTGTTCTTCCTCTTTTTTTGGGGGTCATTAACACGTTAGTAATGCAATTATTTTTCTAATTGCTAGCATAAGTTGTATACAAGGTTGAAGTATATTGACATCCATAAGTCAACCATTTTGTATCCTATTTTAAGCATTGTTGGTTTTCAGCAGTCAAAGTGGTCGATACTACTGATTTTTTTTTGATAGTGGTTGATATAGTTCAAATTAGCTAATAAAGATAATACATGAATACCAAGTGTTGATTTTATAGTATTGTATTTGATTTAATAACTAAATTGGGCAAAAAATAGTAGAAGATATCAAATCTGTAAAAACTTGTGAATATCAATAATTTGATCTTAAATTGCTAGAATCATGGAAACACCCAATACCAGTACGAAAAAAGAACATCAAATCCATTATCAATCCTAACTCAACAATTACAATACTTCATATGAGTTGGACACAAATATTCTTAGAAACCATATAGATGATGATGTCCTCGCATCTAGACCCGACCACCAAGCCAGGTTTGGGCTAAGCCTAGCCAGAACCCGCTAGGCACGGGCTTATTCGGGCCAGGGCGGGCTGGATATAGCCCAAAATTTTATTGGTTTTTTATTTTTTCCTTTTTTTATTCGCATATTGGGTTGGCCTTGGATCGAGCATAGTTGGGCTTGGCTAAGCCATACATAGTTAGGTTACTAAAACCCGCTTTTATTTGGTGGATATTTCCTACCCAATCCATACCAAAACATGACCCAATTTAATCATTAAAATCATACCGACTCTCTTCCCCCTCCCCCCTTTCCCTTTCCCCTTCCCCCTCCCTCCCCTTCACCCTAATCTTCCATTCGTAGCCATAGAAAGGGGAAAAAACCCTAGCAGCTGGTTCTCTCCCTTTCTATTCGGTGCTTCCTCCCTATCTCCGGTGCTCCTTCCACCACCTCTACCATCTCTAGTGCTCCCTTCACCACCTCCACCATCTCTGAAGCTCTCTCCATCATCACCACCTCCGGTACTCCACCTCTACGCCATCCAGGGCTCCCTCCACCTCTGAAGCTTTCCCCACTAGAAACACCACATTGGAAGCTATATCCACCATCTCCGCCATCTCTGTTGGGCTCGGCCTGCAACAAAGAGTAATGTATTGTCATTCTTTTTAATCCTTAGTTCTTCTACATCAAAGAGCTCCTATATGTTCTCATCAAATAACATGATTAGATTGATTTTTGCATATAAGAAGCTCACAATTGGTTTCTTGCTGATTTTTATTTTTATTTTTATTTTTACCTGATCAACAGTCACAACTGATCCATTACTTCACCTGAGAATTAATGGAAGAATCTTAATAATTTTGATTATGCAAGCATATGCTTATGCATCTTGATGAAGAAACAAGATAAAGTTTATTGGTGATATTTACCCAGCAAATGCTCTGACTGGTTTAAAACTGATTAATGAGAAGTCTTAATACGAAAGTTTCCTTATCTCAAGTTTATTGGTGACAGTACTTTATTAATATTATGCAATTATTACACATGTTTCATGCTTAGGATCTGTATAAATCATCAAATATGCATTTGTAAAATTTTTAGATTTTTTTATAATTTCATTTTTAGAATATTTATATATATTTAAATTGGATCACTATGTGACTATGCGCTATTTGCTGCTGTAGGTGAAAATAGCCTTAGTTGTGTCTCACCGCTACATGACGCTATTCGTTATAGATAATATTGGTCAAATTTAAATGCAAAAAGTAAAGACAATAGTTTAAAGAGAAGAATAACTTTATTAATAAATTGATGAAAGTTTTACATAATTGTAGAAACTAGAAATTGAAGAGTCACATGTAGAAATTGAAGAGTTGCAACTTACATTGACTAGAAGTAAAGTTTTTATATTGAAAATAGAAAATTACAACACTAGGCACTAGTTCGGTAATACTTTGAAAATTACATATTAAAATTTGAAATGTCTTTTAACTCAAGAATGGTTCGGATGGACCCGCTGCCCCTATCGGTGGAAAATCTTCATCAAATTCACCACTATATGCAATTTCTTGTAGCCCTAGAGTCCGTTTATTTGCCTTTCACCGGTCTCTTGATGGTATCACCCTCTTCAATCAACATGACCCAATTTAATCATTAAAATCATACCGACTCTCTTCCCCCTCCCCCCTTTCCCTTTCCCCTTCCCCCTCCCTCCCCTTCACCCTAATCTTCCATTCGTAGCCATAGAAAGGGGAAAAAACCCTAGCAGCTGGTTCTCTCCCTTTCTATTCGGTGCTTCCTCCCTATCTCCGGTGCTCCTTCCACCACCTCTACCATCTCTAGTGCTCCCTTCACCACCTCCACCATCTCTGAAGCTCTCTCCATCATCACCACCTCCGGTACTCCACCTCTACGCCATCCAGGGCTCCCTCCACCTCTGAAGCTTTCCCCACTAGAAACACCACATTGGAAGCTATATCCACCATCTCCGCCATCTCTGTTGGGCTCGGCCTGCAACAAAGAGTAATGTATTGTCATTCTTTTTAATCCTTAGTTCTTCTACATCAAAGAGCTCCTATATGTTCTCATCAAATAACATGATTAGATTGATTTTTGCATATAAGAAGCTCACAATTGGTTTCTTGCTGATTTTTATTTTTATTTTTATTTTTACCTGATCAACAGTCACAACTGATCCATTACTTCACCTGAGAATTAATGGAAGAATCTTAATAATTTTGATTATGCAAGCATATGCTTATGCATCTTGATGAAGAAACAAGATAAAGTTTATTGGTGATATTTACCCAGCAAATGCTCTGACTGGTTTAAAACTGATTAATGAGAAGTCTTAATACGAAAGTTTCCTTATCTCAAGTTTATTGGTGACAGTACTTTATTAATATTATGCAATTATTACACATGTTTCATGCTTAGGATCTGTATAAATCATCAAATATGCATTTGTAAAATTTTTAGATTTTTTTATAATTTCATTTTTAGAATATTTATATATATTTAAATTGGATCACTATGTGACTATGCGCTATTTGCTGCTGTAGGTGAAAATAGCCTTAGTTGTGTCTCACCGCTACATGACGCTATTCGTTATAGATAATATTGGTCAAATTTAAATGCAAAAAGTAAAGACAATAGTTTAAAGAGAAGAATAACTTTATTAATAAATTGATGAAAGTTTTACATAATTGTAGAAACTAGAAATTGAAGAGTCACATGTAGAAATTGAAGAGTTGCAACTTACATTGACTAGAAGTAAAGTTTTTATATTGAAAATAGAAAATTACAACACTAGGCACTAGTTCGGTAATACTTTGAAAATTACATATTAAAATTTGAAATGTCTTTTAACTCAAGAATGGTTCGGATGGACCCGCTGCCCCTATCGGTGGAAAATCTTCATCAAATTCACCACTATATGCAATTTCTTGTAGCCCTAGAGTCCGTTTATTTGCCTTTCACCGGTCTCTTGATGGTATCACCCTCTTCAATCTCTCATTGCTCAAGTTTGTTCTCTTCTCACTTAATACACTGTTGCTAGTAGAAAAAGCACTCTTAGAAGCCATTGTGGATGCTGGAGGGGTTAGTATATCACAAGCCATAGTAAAGAGCTTAGTGTAAGTTTCACTTTTTACATTCCACTAGGCTAATATATCTAAACTAGTAGCCTCTTTATTTGTTGGACCATCTAAGCAGTCTAGATAAAAACCAAGTTCATTTACATCTTGTGAGGTTCTTTTCTGTCTCATTAAGGTTTGAAATCCATGAGATTGAGATACTATAGATGAAGATTGTGAAGTCGAAGTGTGAGTTCTAGGCAGAGGCTCCAAAATAACTTGCATACAAGTGATATAATTTATCCTTGACATTTTGCATATATTGATCTACTCTCAATTCTCTACTGTTTATATCTGATTTTATAGAGTGAATTGTATTTTCACAACCATCCATTTTTTCTTAGATCTATTATTAGAGCAAAACTATAAAGTAAAGGTAGATCTTCAAAATATTTATTAAAATTTTCTTCCCTTTTCTCAGTAATTTTTGATAAGAATGGGTCACGTCAATATGTAGCAAACATGTGAGCAATTGTGCTCTAAAATAAGGTTTGTAGTTGGATAATGACTACTAGATAATTTTCTAGTTGCTTCTTCAAATGAGCCTAAAATATTAACAATTGATGAAACTTGTAACCATTCATCATTAGTCATAATAAGAGATGAGTGTGGCCCTACTGCACTGCTAAGATATAATTAAATTGGTTGTCTATATGGAATGCGTGTGCTTAACATTTATAAGTAGAATTCCAACGAGTTACACAATGTAGAGCATAGTTCGTCAAATCTTTGACCCTTAACACCACCACATTTAATATGTTCTAAGCAATTCTAATCTCTTTAATAGCTTGTTCTATAGGATGAAATCCACTTTTGCACACAAAGATTAAATATGTGGCGCACACACCGAACATGAAAAAATCTTCATTTAAAACAAGATACATAGATGATTCAAGTTGAGGTTTTGTAGCAATATTCTTAAAAGCATTAGCAAATGAAATAGTATGATCTTCTTTATTATATCATACTCATTTTAAGTATTTAAAATGTTAGTAGAAATACCATCGACATTATGAGGAGGGGGGAGACGTTCAAGAGCAATAATTTTTATTTGTTTTCACTATCCAATCATTATCTATCCAATGAGTAGTTATACACATATAAGAATGAATGTTAGTACTAAGTCCAAATATTAGAAGTTAATAAAACTTTACTTAAAATAGATGATAATTTAGCAATTAAAACAACTTTTTCTTTCATCATAAATGCACTAAATTTCTCTTTTTATAGTGTGTCTAGGAACACGTTTATTAGGTTAGAGTGCTTTTTGAACAAATTCTTTAAGAACTAAACTTTCAGCTTTAGAAAATGCATGCTCACCTACAGTTATGTACTTTCATTTTGTTTCATATTTATATTTTCAAGTAGATAACGTTTCCCCCGGTGTACTAACTTGTGCTCGTGTTTTTTCCCCTTTCAGCATGAGTTGTAAAATATCTCATTAAAGTTTGGGACCATCTTTTTGAGGGCATTTTAATTTTCTTTGAGCAAGTATTACAACTGCCTACTCTATTGTTACCTTCACCTTTCGTTTTGAAGTGCTCCCATAACCCTGCCTTTTTTTGCCTCTTATCATTGTCTGAACTTGTGATTGAGTAGTAGGTGTTGGAGCCGAAGTGGTTTGTTATGTTGGTGAAGTTGACACTAGAGAAATCTCATTGACGTGTTGTCCTCCAGAACCGATAGAAGCTGTAGGAGAATATAAATGATCCAGTATGTTTTTGAGAAGTTTCTGAGAAGAAGATTTTTGAGAAACTTGAATTGAGAACTTGACTTGAGAAATGAAAACCTGAGAGTTCAAAAAGTTTTGAATGTTATGAGAAGGGAATAGGAGGAGAAGATTGTTGAGAGGATGAAGTGAGGGGTTAGAGGGGTATTTATAGGATTTTTTTAACTTTTTTTTTTATTACAAGAGGCCCAAAAAACCCAAAGCCCAATGTTGTGGGCTCTCTGCCCGTTTCCCAACGGGCGAAAATTCAGCCGTTGACATCTCAACAGTTGAATTTTCGCCCATTGAGGGATGGGCTTGTCGGCCACTTTTTAGTGCCAGTCGGTTGACCGATTGAGTTTAGTGGGCCTGGCCAGCAGGCCAGACCCACTTATAATGTTTTTTTTAAATTTTTATTTGGCTAATTTTTTAGGCCAAATTACTATGCCCATTCAATGGGCTGCTATATTTTTTTTACAGGCCAAACTAATTGAGCCAAAATTAGTTTGGGGCCTTTGGGCAGCAGGCAAAATTTGGGCTTGGTTCGGGCCCGGCCTGGGTTTGATCCCTGGTTTTGGACCCTTTGCCTAACCCACCCTGCCTTTGGAGCGGGTTCGGGCTTGGGCCCGGCCCGATTGCTAGCTCTATTCGCATTTGGAACTTAACACTTTCCCATGGCCTCTACTCCAATTCGTGTTAGAATAAGGCATTTGTGCCATTGAATCATATCTACTTCATTGCCAAAGTTTGTCACTGTTTTATCTGTCTAAAGAACGTAACAGTTGATATGGACTGTGTCATTTCTGATTAGTTTTATATGAACAAGGCTCTCTCTGTGCAAAATATTTGCATGACATGCTAACGATGCATGAAATGCTATAGAAACCTCCATATTATTAAAAAATTTGATACCGCATGCTGATTTGACATGGGTTACCATGGAAGGTCACATACTAATAAATAACACAAATTGTAAATGCAGGTTCCCTCCGTCACAAGTTCTTGAGGTTCTTGCTGCCATTCTGGTCTAGTGCATTGCCGACCCTACCCGTGACAGCACCTCCACGCAAAGATAGAATTAACCTAGATGATGCTACGGAAGGACGTGTACGGCAGCAAAGATCATCTAGGACGGACCCCAGAAAAATTTTACTAACAATGGCAATCATGTATCTTCTCTAGCTCTTTTACTGTCTCCATTCTTTATCTGATTATGGTTATTAAAAAACATAACAGTCTGCTTTCGTCATAACTGATGTGATCAATGCTAATGACTGAACCTCTACTTATGACTTCTTCTTTTTGGTTAGCTATACTAATTAGTATGGAGTGGTTTTGTATAAAATAGCCTAGGATGTGCGAATTATCCATGAAGCTTTTTGAGTGCAATAATTAGGTTATGGTGAACCACCATTCAGCTAGGGTTAGATGGTTTATGATGGTTTCTTTGCAATCAAAGGTAGGATTAATTTGTTATTCAATGGAGATCTTTCAGAATTTGGTTATGAAAGCGAGTTATGGAATGACAGGAACTGTGTTAGCAATTGGGCTGAAAATAAATCATGAGGAGGAAACATTTTTCAAGTTAGATTAATAGGTATCTCATTTTCTGCTCAGTTTCTTAACTAAATGAAGAAATCTACCAAATCTCAGAATTGATCTGAAGCCTCGTGTTCCCATTCGTTTGATTGATCTTTGGGAAAAGGGGTAGCACATAAACGAAAGGAAAGAAAGATATCTCCTCCCACATTGATCTTTCTTCTGACTTCTGCTCTCATATATCTTCAACCACTTTCTGTATACTCCATTATTCTTACATCGTTGTGAGGTAACCTTCGTACTTTCATTAGACCCTTGGTCCAAAGCATCATGGTAAAGGCTTCAGACCCTTGTGGTGGAAAATCTATAGGCTGATTCTTCCAATGTAGGGGAATTTAGGCTGATCCATATAATTGAATCTCTAGATATATGTTAATTTTGTTATTCATTGATCAATTGTACAGGTAAAATTTTCGGCTGGCTTTGGTTTGAATCTAGCTAATAGGCCTCAGGTACAGGGCTGTCGTCACCTATATTTTGATTTTTGACTTTGATTAATTAGGACTTGGGACTACTATGTATCCAGAATATTGATCAACTGAGATTGGATCTTATGTTGCTAGAAGTCTAGAATGAAGGGGGTTAAATTGCTATGTACCTAGGAGTGCTGGAATTTGGTTATCAGTGTTATTGTAGATGCCAATAGGCAAATAGTAATCTGGATGTACGGTAGCTCCTGAAGGCGATCATAATTTTGTAAGAGTAGGAAGCATATGTCTGCTTTATCCCTATCTGACATTCTTCATGTTTCTTGAGCTAAACAAGGACATCCTTTGCCAGTGTCATATATCTCTACTTAGTATGCTTCTTGCGAGTTGTAGTGTGACAAAGAATTGTCAGTTTTCAACTTATATTTTCCTGGAACGTGTTTGATCTGCCTTGTCTCAGCCTTGTTCAATTTATTGACCTGCTTGATGGGGGAAAAAAGACAGTACAGATAGGAGCAAGAAATCAGAGAAGGAAACAAAGACTTTTTTTCCCCATTTTCCTTTTTTAACCTTGAGCTTTCCTCTGGTTTCTACCTTACGCAAACTCTTCAAATCTACCTTCTATCTATTTCATCCTTTGCTCCTTTGTTTTGCAAAATAACTTTTGTAGTTTCATGGGTCCCACTCTCTTACTTTGGAACTATCCCAGTTGGCAGCCGTAGATCTCTCGTGGTGTTTTACCTGTTATATATTGATGACATGTTTTTGATTGTTGTCGTTGTCATTTCTTTTCCAAAACTTCTGATGACTACTCGGATACTTAACTGAACTTGAGTTTGCACCACTAACTTAGCTGTTTTCCTAGTAGATCATCGTTGCTTGGCTAATGTTATTCAGCTTGGTGAACCCCTTATCCACCATAATTTACCCACTGATATGCTTCTTTCAACATTAGCCAAATATTTTGGGTTACGTAAATTTTTATAATGACTGAATGGTTTTAGTATCATCAATTTTGAGCAAAGCGCCATTAGAGAATTATATATAATCCTATCCTCATATTTTGGCCAGTCGAGGTTGGGCAGATGGACACTATGATGCACGGATACGGATACGGGACACGGATATGACACGGACACGGATACGGGATACGGCAAAACCTAAAAAAATAGGATACGGGGATACGGCAAGGAATTTTTTTAAATTATTATTATATATAGAAAAATTTATAAAATTCAAACTTTCATACTAGTATATTGCATCACTAATAACTATATTACTAAATTAAATTTTCCTTCTTTACAGGTTAGGTTACAAATGGCGAATCAAGTTTCAATTTTCAAGTTAACTAGTAGCACTACACCTAGCTCAAATAGCAAGAATCAATACTCGCAGTCGCAGTCTCGCACATGAAATCAAATACTAGCACATTTTCAATAATTATGACTGATATGTATTAATAAGAAGCAAGCAATTAGTCCTTAAATCTCTCTTTGTAAGTTAGTTAACATTTCAACAATCATATTATTAATTAAAAACCAGTCAAGCATTCAATTATTCAAACATATATATAAGTTGTCATTTCTCACTTCTAAACTCTAATAAAAAGTAACTGAATATTTTATAAGAAATTAAGGCACCAGTGTATTAACTATTAAGGATGGTTAAAAAGTAGTCTTCTAACAAGTTGGGCAGACGCATGCACTAGTGAAGTTAGAAAAGATAGCTGGTAAAGTCATTACTGTCTTCCGGAATATGAGCCTACAGTATTGAAGTTTAAAATACAGCCGTAGAAATAAGTGATGTACCTAGGAAGATGAGTACTAGTCAAAATCTGCATTATTAAATTAGAGCAATAGCTGTAAGAATATTTAATAACCCTAAAAATGAATTAGTATCACAGTAAAGTATTAATAGCCTAAAAATATGGGCTACTAAGCCGTAAAAGTATTTAGTAACCCTAGAAAAACGAGTTAGTCAAGAGACTATTCAAAGAGAGAGAAATAAAGGAGAGCAAACGACAGTGGGGTTAAAAACAGAGATCGGGACTGCTAAAGTTCCAAAAAGAACTATAAAAAAAAGAAAAACGATGGGTGGAGAAGAGGACGAGATCGAGGATGACGGGAGGAGAAGAGGACGAGATCTGAGACTGAGAGAAGACGAGGACGAGCAGCGGCGGCGGGACGAGAGGACTAGCGGCGACGTCCGATAGAAGAGATCGATGGATGAAGACGAGTGAGAGAGCGGCGGGACTGAGGTAAGTAAACATTAGGGTTTAGTTTTGGCCTTTTGGGTTTGGGTTTCGGGTTGTCTTTGGCGTTTTTTTTTGTTCCGCGAATCCAAGCCGTGTTTAGCCGTCCTTGACCGTGTCCCCCCTTGGTTTGACCGTTGACCCGTGTCGGACACGGATTGACCGTGTCCGACACGTGTCTTGCACGTGTCGTGCACGAATCCGTGTCTGATTCGTGTCAGACACGGATTCGTGACCTCCGGGGGAGTATCCGTGCTTCATAGGATGGACATACTAGATACCTCATATTTTTGCAAGTTGAGGTTAGGCAGATCAACCTAGTACCTCATTTTTTGGCCAGTCAAGGTTAGGCAGGTCAGGTTGACATAGTAGATAAAAACTTGACACCTTAACTAATGTTTCCTTCTTTATATTAACTCGTATCCTTGTTCAAGCAGGCTGTGAAACCTATACGGCCTATACCTCATGCCCTCTGCAAAGAGGGTTTCCACTAAGCTACAACTATGAGATGGTGCTTTTGCTCTTAAGTGAGGTTTTAAAAGCCCACAATTTTCATCTTTATTTCTTGATTGGTCAGGATCAATGTTACCAGCTTCATGGCACACTTGGGTCATGGTACCGATGCTTGATCCACTGCTTTCTAGGTTTAACAAATTATAAAGTTGAGCACTTTTAAAGTTATTTTAATAGTTATGCATGTGTTAGATGTGTCCATGTTGACAAGACGAGGCATGCGTATACAGTTGAAGACATGTAACACTAGGAATTATGATAATATAGGGAGCGTTTGGCAACTGAGACGCTTTTGTCGTTTTCGTTTTTTTGTCAAAAAAACAATGAAACGTGTTTGGTGAACGTGATGTTTTTTTGGGCTGACCCTTTACAAAACCCAAAAAATAAACGTTATTCTCAAAACACCAAAAAAGTGTTTTGAGATCCCGTGACTTCTTTTTCCCCCAAACCCAAGCCGATCCCCTTTTCTCCCCCTTAACTCTTAACGGCCGTTGCCGCAAACTTCGAATCGCGTGGCCTCGGATTCAGCCGTTGCCACCTCCGACTTGTCATCAACAGTCGCCTTCCAGCCGTCGCTAGCACCTCCTAGTAGTCGCAGCTTGCCCCTCACATCGTCGCTGCACCTCCCGGTTCGTCGCTGCCCCTTAACGAAACGTCTGCCGCCCACTCCGAAACGTCACCTCCGATTCGTCGCTGCGCCTTGACTCGTCGTCGCAGCCGCCTCCTGCGTCGCACCCTGCTGAGTAGGGTTGGCTCTAACAGCCTAACCACGTCCGCCACTTCCAGCCTCTACGGTCGCCTGAAACTATCTCCTGGTCGCCGTTGCCGCCTCCTCGTCGTTGCCTCCGGTCGCTGCCGCCACCTCCGAGTAGCCGTCTCCAATTTTGATCAAGGTATATTCTCGTCGCCGCCTCCGACTCATCCCCTTTTTTGCTAATAATATTTCCTCCTTAGAGCTGCATTTGGGAACTTTGATTTGGATTTGGGAAGTTGATTTAAAATCAAGGGATTTTAAATTTAGGATTTGAAATCCATGATTTAAGAAATTTTTTGTTTGGATATCTTTATTAAATGAAAGGATTTGAAATCTTTGATTTCAAAATCTAGTGTTTGGGTATTTTATTATACATGAATTTGAATTTAAAATTGATAAAAATTTATTCTCTTAACCCGTCTTGTTTACGTCAAATGCAATAGAGATGTATAAAATAGTAACCAAAAACACAAATTTAGCTAATTTTGACGATGATAAACCAAAATGTCGGATAAGTGAGACTGAATAAGATAAGCCCATTCTTGTAAGTATAAGTAAAGATACAACAACTCACACAAAGTGCTTAGGAAAGACACAGAGTAATAGCTTGCACAGAACATTACCTTGTTCTTATGATTGCAACTGCTGTTATACAAATCAAAAGAGACCACGATGAAAGGTTTACAGCAACGCAATTATACAGGCGTACACCTGAGCTATTATAAGAAACACAACATAGAACATTTACCAACATATTAAATGTGTTTTCCAAATTTTGAGTCGATTCTTCACGTTATCTTTGTTCAAGGTGCTATTAAATGATTTTAGTGCATCAACCGCAGCTTGATACACTTGAGGCTTCCAAGTACCGTCGACTTTTAATCCTTGGTTCATTTGATCGTACAACACATTGGCTAAAGCTGAGTCCATATCACGATTCCGACTTTTAATCCTTGGTTCATTTGATCGTACAACACATTGGCTAAAGCTGAGTCCATATCACGATTCCACACAACATATGATCTTGTTCATTTGATCGTACAACACATTGGCTAAAGCTGAGTCCATATCACGATTCCACACAACATATGATCTTGACTGAGATGCAATTTGTTTCCCTTTCGTTGTCATCCTAATACATACCAAAGTGAATAACACAGAATGATTAATGTTTACAGCAAGGTGAGGCTCCTTGGAAACAGATAAGATGTAGCAAATTTGCACTAGTTAAAGCCACAGAAAACAGCCAAGATGTAGTGTCATGGTACAATTGCAATCAAATATCTTAAATAGCATCAAAATGAGCATTCCAAATGATAATTAAAAAACTGAAACTTTTGCAATTAAACAGATAAGACTGGCATGAAAGAAACAAGGCATGGACTTCTATGCATACACACCAAAGCATAAAGTAAAATGCGACTAAATATCACGCAGTGCAAAAAACTAATAGCTTACGAGTTCACTTCCAAAACACAAACACAGAAAACTTGATCATATGAACATGTCATAGATAAATGACAATAAACAAAACATCATAAACAATTCAGCATCTTGATACAAAAGGAGGCAGAGGTCAATACAAGATATTAAGTTCATCGACAACATCAAAACCAACCAGCTGATAAGATCAGTTAGCACAAAAATGTAAAAAACACACCTCGTATAATTGATCAGGTAGAAATATATGTGTAGTAAAACACCCCCCAAACACTAGCTGGTAGATTATGTCTGTGAGGATTTGGTTTACATACACATACATGCACTAATCTCTTTAGTTACGGATGTTATACAATTTACCTATAAATTTTACAGTACACCACCCATAATGGAAGATCCCAAAAACCAACAGTCTAGCAATCACAATCCACATTTAAAGTTAAGATTGTATCGGTGTTCATTGATTCCCGCAGCAATCTACTCAACAAGTTCTGAGCATGTATAATGACCTCTACAGAATTCAGATGAGAAAATGCAACCAATTAGTATCATGCTAAAATTAAAACATTTACCCATTCTTGCATCTGGAACATTGATTGATTCAGCACTTGATAATCATGTATTCTTGGGAAGCTGAAACTTGTTCACACATATAAGTACACATCTTCTCTAGCTTTAAGCTTAACCATCACTATCAGCTTAATTTCCATTAAGTATTTCCTGAGAGAATGTGTTTGTTTAGAAGGCACTACCTGGTCACACAAGATCAGTTATAAATTAATCCTAAACACCCAAAAGGGGAAACTTAACTAAATCCCATAATAAAGTAGCCCTCACCAAAAATAGCAAACAGATAAAGAAATCAGTAAATTACCAGAGTAATGCACTTGACTAAATTAACCACACTGCATAAACAGAAACTACATTGCATAGATAAAAAACATAGCGACAATTTCTTCAATCGTGACATGTCTTGTTTATACTAATCCCCCTCTAGTACATAGAACATCACATAACCTCTTAAACGCTTGAGGATTCATCCTTAGTTGTTCAACACAGTTATTTGCATTGCAAATAAGATTTCGAATCCAAGACTTTCTAAGGTATGTCCTTTCATCCTCTTCTTCGTGTGTTCTTAAACTCTCTTTCAACATGTGCTTTGTATAATACCAAGCACCAATGGTTGCAACTATAAAACTAACCACTACCATAATAATTTCCTCATCCTCTCTCCTCTCAAATTCTTCTCTTGTATGTTTAAGTTGGATCCTTGAATCCCTTTCATCATTTATCATGTTTAACCTATCACATTAAAAGGAGTGATAATCCAGTTTAAAAGGCAAACATACCCAAACCTATCAAGTTTAATCAACAAAAAAATATGTAACTTTGATGTATACTTAAAAAATATACATATATTCATAAATTAGCTCTTCAATTGTGATGCATTCATTCTTCATTTATAATTCATGTATGGAGATTATATATTGACTGAGAAATTTAATCTCCAAGCTCTGAGGCTTTTTTATTATTTTGTTTTCTAAGCCATAAACTATAATCAAGCCATATAGCAATTTTGGATTTCTTGTCTACATGTTATTGTCAAAGCGAAAACACATACTGAAATGGTGTGGAATATTTATTAAGATGGAATGAATAAAAAAGAAAAAAAAAGAAAACCTTGTAAATAGACATTGCTTCAGCTAAAAGCGCTACATTAACAGTAGAACAAAGAGTCCTATTCTTATTAACCCTTATGATTAAGGGAAAAGTTATATAAGTTTTGTAAATCATAGGGTCAACAAGAAAATTTTTACAGTGGAGAAAATTTTCATTTTGGCTCAATAACGCCAAGTTAAACCCTCAAAATCCAATTCGAGGGAGAGGTTTCTTAAATTGATATTTTTCGTAGATTGCAGCCTTTAATTCCTTGAGTGAGAGAAAAAAAATGTTGGTATTGTTGTAAACTTAAGCTAGTTGGATACTTGTTTTAAAGTTAAATGTTCTCCTGCACTTTTGCTCATCACAATTGAAGAGCTAATTATAAATATACAGATCAAAACCATCAAATCCACGGATCCCAAGCAATCGAAACAGGCCAAATCAAGAAACAGAAAGAATAAATTACCTGAGTGTTACATTTGACGACATCGATAAGAAACCCTAATGCATTCATAATGAAATCATCAAAAAATTTAAGATCGCGACTGAAACCCTAGATCAAATCTAGGGTTTTGACGAGAGAGGAGAAGGGGAGAGAGGAGAGATACCAAGGGGAGAGAGGAGAGATACATGCGTTGAGAGAGATTCGAGATCGCGACTGAGAAACGAGAGAGAGAGAGGAGGAGTCGGGATTGGGACTGAGATATAGGAGAGAGGAGGAGGAGTTAGGATCTGGATTTGATAAATACGAAGGGGCAAGGTGAGATTTCAAATTCGTGCATTTGGGTTTTCAAAATCTTCTCTTTAAAATAAATGGATTTGAAATCTCAGCCTATTTTGAGGCCCAAACTAGAGATTTGGATTTGAAATGCCTTGGATTTTAAATCCAGGATCCAAATCCAAGTTTCCAAACGTAGCCTAGAAGTAATACCCCTTACCTTTATTCACCAAATGACTGCTCCTTCCAAATGACTGCTCCTTCTAGATTTTTTTTTTTTTTTAGGGGGGGGGGGGGGGGGTTGGATGTTATGATTAAACTACATAAACCAATTTTGGGTACCGGGTGGTTTAGACATCGAATGAGTGGAGAAGGGGGCATAGGAATCAAGCAAATTATCTATTTTCGCTGTTATTTTTTGGTGAACATTAGCTCTTTAATTGTTAATATTTATTCTTTTTATTTGTTTCACATATATATTATCAATGTCATTAGAACATGTTGAACAATTATTCATCATTGGACGTATTAGAATTTTTAAAAAAATTTGAATTATAGGCATTGAAAAAAGCTCGCGAATGGTGGTTGACCGCCACCACCCG
>NC_033796.1:56606640-56637000 GCF_001876935.1 Asparagus officinalis
GGTGGTGGGAAGTGGCAACGGGCGAGAGTAAGGTTAAGTGGTTGGGTGTGACTAGTAGTTGATTGGTATCATGTGCTATATAAATGGTCAAAGTAGTTTGACCTATGACTTTCAAAATGGTGTTTTTAAAACACTTTTGAAAAAAAAGCCATGACATGTGTTTTTCTACAAAAACACAACAAGAAAATCACTTTGATTACCAAACACCCATAGACTTATGTTTTGTCAGAAAGTAGAAAGTAAAAGACTTTAATTAAAAACTGATCATAATTCTAATTCTGGTAAGAAGCAAAATTCTGGTAAGAAGCAAAAGACTTATGCGGGTGAATTGTCTTTATTTTCAGGGCATGTCTGGCCACAATGGGCATATTGTATTACAGATTAGCACAGAGTCTTGCTGGCGACGTACTAGAAGATGAGCCTCAATGAGTAAGCTGTTGATTCCATTTCTAATGGTGTCATTTTGTACTTTATGCATGCACAATTTATTTGTACTGCAGAATTGTTGATTCCGTTTCTAATGGTGTCATTTTGTACTTTATGCATGCACAATTTATTTGTACTGCAAAGTAATTCTGAGCTTCATGCAGAACACCCACACTACAAATTGCTGCTACTGAGTGCTCTTATGTTTCACTAAATGGGGGAATTTGGAAGAGAATTTTGCTTCCCGTCTTCGTCTTCTCATCTATTTTGTTGTTATCCTTGTGCTTTCAGTACAATATGAAGCTTTCTCATATTTACTGCTTGTTGTATCCAAGGCTCAGAAGCATATATTGTTCAGAATTATGTACAATCTTATGAATGAGAAAGGCAGTTTGAGATTTAGTGGCCTGATTGATGAACTTGAATGCACTGGTGACGGTGACATACGAGTGTGAATTATTTTATGAAGTGATACTAATGGTCTTCTTAATGTCATAAAATTAACTTACTAGAAAATTTCTCCAATCAAAGCGTTAGGGCGTCTAGGTCAATGCTTTTCCTTCTTCAGGCATTGCTGTACTAGGGATGTAGTTTTTTGTGACATTGACTTAACATGCCTGTTGAGAATAGAGGCCACGTACATTATTTTTATTATTTTTTATTTTTGCTGATCTGGGATTCTCTGTTTTTATTTATTGTCAGATGTTCCTTATTGTTCGACAATGTGAAGGTTTATAATCTAAATTTATTTATTTATTTGATTATTATAATAAATAGTCTCAATTGTATTAGTGCAGGGTGTAGATAGTTGTTTTAAAAGAGGTATATTCCATGAGAAGTAGTATTCTATACGTGTGAGCATCTGCAGTTGATTAAGAAAAATTATCATGATTAAGTTGCCCTAATGACATCTTATATTATGCTGATGACGTTTTGAATTTTTTGGATAGGCCAATCAGATTTCTAAATGACTGGCATTAGCTGTTAATTGAATTGTTGCTAACCGTAAGCTCCCTTGTTTTCAATGTTGTGCACTGATGTCATTTGTCTACGCTTGCTAACATTTCAGTCTCTTTCGTGTGTCCTGATTAGGAAAGCTAATTGTGGCTGCTGTCTTTGGTTCAACTTATATGTTTATTCATAGTTTTTTCAATAAATATGACATCCCATGTTTTAGTTGCGTGTTTTCTGTAGATGGTGGACGTTTTGCGACAAAATTTCCAGTGTATAGTTACGTGCAGCATTTTTTTAAATAAATTAGCACATTTTTAGGAGTATATGGAACTTCAAAGATTCGAACGAGATCATTGAAGATAAGAAAGCTAATTGACTTTTTTACATCTTAGGAATGCAGATGACAATTGTTTCCTGTAAAATTCTTTGACTCACAAAAGCAGAGGATAACCGTGAGAAGTTGTGCTTTTATTTAAGTTTCTTATTTTTAGTTTTATTTTTTATTTTTACTTCTGGGAATTCTACAGCAAGCTGAAGGTGAGGAAAATAGTAAGTATTAATTAGAGAAGATCTTAGTTTATACTTCCTGATTATTTCATCTTTAGAAATAGGTGAAGGGAAGGAAATTAATTTATAATTCTGACTATTCCTAGGGGTGGCAAATGGGTCGGGTCGGGTCATAGTTGACCCGATCCGTATAAGTGTGACCCGATCCGACCCATTTAATAAATGAGTCAATACAATCCGACCCGTTTATTAAACGGGTTACCCGACCCATATAATCCGAATGACCCGTTTAATAACTTATGGGTTTTTTCCACTTGAATAATCAAATCTTTAAACCTGAACGACCGATTCAAATTGATATTTGTCATTTATTGCTCTTAATATCATGAAGCACCCTCCCTCTGCATCAAATCTCCAATATTTCACAAGTTATTAAAGGGAAAATAGGGCACATATTTTTTTTGCCCCATAGTAATGTGTCTTGGAACATCACCGTGAAAATAAAATAGTGATCTTATAATAGATGAGTAAAATGTTTCATGAAGTCTTTTGTAGTTTGATGTTATATTTTCCACTGTGATTCATCTTTCAATCCTCGTACTTTGTATTTTTTTATTTTTCGTATCAGGTTTCATAGGATACTTGATGATTACTAGAAATACAAGAGGGCAGGGTCAACATTCGAATGAAAATACGAGCGGTTTGGGTTGCCTTTCCCTGTCAAAACAAAAAATAAAAAACCAAATGGGGATACTGCTGGAATAGTAATAATAATTTGCCCTTGAACATCCAATACATATTATGTAATAATATTGTAATGTTAATAAATTTAATTGTTACACATAATTTGGGTATTATTTATATAATTGTTATATATATCCTTAGAAGTTATTTTGTTAGATCATGCACTGGGATGATCACTTGCTTGGAGATATGATCTAACTTAGAAATTTCTTAAATTTGTGCTTAACTTATAACTAGTAAAGGATAACTTTTTTATAACAGGTTATTATGCATGACACCGATATATGAGATATGGTGGTGGGTCTCAACCATCAAGAATGGAGATTCTTCGGGTGTATGTCATAAGCACGCATTAGATGTGTGTAGCACTAGACCGTATTTGAATTATCTAGGATGAGTCACCTAAGAGATAGAGAGTTCAAATTGTTACATGGTCCCTTTGACTTGATGATATTGTCATTTTCGATTTGATAATTTAGTATGCTTTGATGTGATGGTTAAGCATGTTTAGCAAGCGCTACACAACCTGAAATATTGGGTTGCTAAATTTCATTTAGGAAAATGATGGATGTCTAGATAGGATCCAGTATGCTCATTATGATGAGTTAATTTATTATGCATTCCCATGAAGCTATTAAATTCCTGTCGGCAGGTAGTTTTGAAAATATATATTTTTTTAAAAATTTACTTTCTTATAAAAATAAAATATTTTGATATTTCAAAATGATTTTTATTTATGTTCATGGGAATTACAAATTTAGGCATGAGCAAATAGATGAGTTGTCCTGCTTAAAAAAGTTGCCTAAAATAAATGATACTGGAAGGGAGTGAATGTAAGATATTATTTAATCCCATATTATGGAAGAGCTTTTTTGAACAGTTGGTCGGATAGGAATTTGATTGTTAAATTAAAATTATTAATTTGATTAATAATTGGTTCTCGATATGGGACCCAATTGGTCTCACTAATGTCATTAGAAGAGGTATACATGCAATGCAATTCTATTTCTATCCTTAATTGTTATGGATAAAGTTTTTGAACAAATCTATTATATCCTTAATTGTTATGGATAGAGTTCTAGATAACTATGAATTGTTTAAAGTTAAAATCTCTAAGACTAGTATAATCCTATAAATAGGGTTCATATGTAGCCTTATGAGAAGAGATAGAAGAGATTGAAAAATCTTATGAAGATAATATGAAGAAATAGATTTTTGAGAACCTATCTCTTAGTATTGCTCCTCTACGGTGACGGGTGGATTTCAATTGGAGGCTTTTTCTCTTGAGGAAGCTATTTCGGATTGATCTCGGGACAGATTATTGTAGAAATTCGGAAAGCGTTTCAGGTATTCTTCTAATATTTAATTAATTTTGATTAATAGTCATGATATGCTTTTTCCGCTGCGTTGTATGTCATGTTTCCAATAGATACAACAACTCATCATGCGCAGCTAAGTTTATGTAAGATCTATATTTTGAGAAAGTATCAAACGTTTTAATCTGTGAAATTTTTCGGACGGTGTTTACCATCAGGAAGTTACATTTATACCCGACATCTATAAAAATAGATGATAAGGTTATTTATCAGGGCTATTAATGCTATCTTATTTATGAGAAAATTACTAGAATATTATTTGACACATTGATACAAAGATAATAACTATGCCTAAACTTACGCAAAGATGTTCCGCTGCAAGGAACTAACTTGGATCCTCTTCACTATAAAAAAGTAGGAGAGACCGCTACCGTTAATTATCTAGTGTGTGGCTATGATATGATCTAAATTTAGCACTCACCATAAATGCGTGTGCCCCTCTTGAAATTTTATTGTGCCTATTACCTAAAATTATCATCCAGACTTAATAAAATCTCAACCATCCAAGAGGTCCTCATCTCAATTAAATGAGAACCCTCCTGAAAGTTTATTGTGCCTATTACCGAAAATTTATCATCCAGCCTTAATAAAATCTCAACCCTTCAAGGGATCCTCATTTTAATTAAATGAGAACTAACAGCAAACCAAAAATCTCTATCATTGAAAGTCAGTCTATTGTCTCGGCTCTTCCCCACCCAAATGAACTATACACCTAAATTTGGGAGAGAAAAGTAGGTACAAGATGTTACTCATTATCCCCTCTAGTACAATTGCCATCATCAATCTAGGCTTCACCTGTTTGGCTAGTTCTTAGATTTCTAGTTAAATTTCTGAATTGTAAATCCATATCAATTTCATTCATATATATGTCAGATCTTTTGCTAGTGCATTTTGCTTGATAATTTTCATCTTACGCTTATGAAAGTTTAATATGCATGAAAAACTACTGTTTTAACTAATTATTTACCTTATCATATATATGATGTTTAATATGTATGTTTTTTTTTAGTGTATTTTGATTTGAATCACATCTTTCTACTCTTATTCAATATGCCTTCCCCTCTAGCTAGCCCGATCACACATCAACCATTCTAGATTCTTCGAGTTCATTCCCTAAACCCTTGTTCAGGTTTGAAAAAGTTTGGCTATCCCACCCTACCTTTAAATCCTTCAGCTCAAGTCCTCCTTTTCCTGTGAGGGAAATCTTGTAGAATCTTTCTCCATTAAACTCAAAATCCTTACAAGAAGGTTGAAGTAGTGGAAAATACATATTTTTGGAGCTCTCTATTTATCTAAGAAAAAAGCTCTTTCTTCCTTAGAGCATCTTTCCTTAATTGAGGAAAATATACCCTCGTCCTCTTCTAAGTCTCTCTAAATGTTTTTCTTTACAACATTTACTAAGGTTCTATCCAATGTTTAAAAAATAGGTCGATTTTATCGATTTATCACTGATGTATAGGGTTTGGGACATGGTCGATATGATTTTTGCAAAAAAGTTATCGCATATTGTTTTTGGCCGATTTGTCCTGATATATTGGTGTAAATCTGATAAGGCGGCCGATTTCTCGTGGATTAAAAATCACCCAATTTTCTACAATTTACATTCTAAGTCAACCGGTTCGGGTTTGGAGGCAAAAACCCTCCTTTTTCCATACTTGACCCACATCCACTAAACAAAAACCATGCTATCCTATTCTATTTCACATCCGCTCATTGCGTAACCTTAATTCTATCCGCCTCCACTTTTCTCTCCCCAAAATCACTCGCAAATTTCTCACTTGAAGGCCTCTTTTGATGACCTCTCTCGAAGACCCTCTCTCGACATTGCATTAAATGCACTTAGATTATATTTTAGGATATTATATTATATATGCTCACCATCCGATATGACAATCTGATTTTTAGTACTTATCCCTGATAACTGGGATCCAATATGAATTTTGGTCATCCGATATATTTCGGATAACCGATATGTAAAATGTTTCTCTCTCTCTCTCTCTCTCTCTCTCTCTCTCTCTCTCTCTCTCTCTCTCTCTCTCTCTCTCTCGATCCTTCCGAATTTGCCCTATAATCTGGAAAATCTACATTCGATTTTATTCTTCTGGCTCATGAGTTAGTTCATCACTGCACTTCTAAGAAAAAAAGAGGTTTTCATTATCAAAATAGATTTCATAAAGGGCTTTGATTGTGTGAGTTGGTCTTTGTTCAATTCTTACTCAAAACTAGAGGGCTTGGACCCTTTTGGTGTCATTGGATTGAACATGTATTATCTTCTTCCAAGTTCTCTGTAATTGTGAATGGGATCCCCACTAAAACCTTTAATTGCAAGAAATGACTTAAACATGAAGATCCCCTCTCTCCCATGCTATTCATTCTTATTGCAGATGTACTTAACAAAATGTTGCATAATAGGCGTATCTGTCGGCCACCTTTCAGAACTCCATCTCAAGGGAGAATTGAACAATCTCAAGGGAGAATTGAACAATCTTAGATCACTTTAATTTATAGATGATACTCTAATCAAGTGCAACACTCAAAATGCTGATATGTCTATTATCAAAACAATATTCTATCTCTTTGAAGATGTTTCAGGTCTAGGAATCAACTATGCTAAAACTAGTTTATTCTACTTTGAAAAATCTATCAATAAGGGGATAAATCTTGCGAATCTTCTCAATTGTATGTTGTGCGCAGCGGAAAATTCAGCAGCACCTCCGACGCGTAAGGTGCACAACAAGAGATTAGATCACAACGAAAATCTTGTTTCACAAAGAAAACAAGAACTGAAAGTAAAATAACTCAACAAAGTGAGATATTAGCTCTTCCTCTCATCGGTTCTAGGACTGACTTGTCGAGGGAACCTACAAGCTATACAAATCACGGCAAGAATATAAATTTTACGTGGTTCGGAAAATTGCCTTTGTCCACGGGGCAAGGAGGGAGAAGATCTACTATTAGAGGGAGAGAATACAACCAGAGTTTACAATCTCATAATTTAGACCCTCACACAAAATCTGCATCGCCAAATCTGCGTCTGCTCTTTCTGCTCTTGCGTCACCAAATATGCGTCTGCAGCAAAATCTCTCTCTGCTCTCTCTTGCACACGTTGCCAAAAAGAAAACCAACCGCTGCGGTTTTTCCCCTCACTTTTGCTCACGAATTCTCCTTGCACAAATTCCGAAACCCTGGAAACTAGGCTTTTATAGGCTTAATCTCGGGTGGGCCTCTTTGTCCACTGAACTAAACAAATTCCCCACAAGTTCACCTGCTCACGCGCTTTGGTTTCACCTGCTCACGCATTCTCATCATTTCCCGTGCATTCACAATTTCGTGGCCCCCACTTGGAAAGAAGAACCCACGTGTTCACAATTATCCACCTCGGCGAACGTTTTTCCCAAAACTGAGCTGACACTGACTACACCAAATGCCTCACTTGTTGCGTCTAATACACCATGGCAACAGACTGATAATAATGGACTCCATCCACAACAAGTTGAGACCCATACGGGAGTGCGATCACTCACCCAAAATAACAGTGTCTACTCACCAAATCGGCTGCATCATAAAGACTGCCTACGTATCCTCTTGTTCAAGGAATCAAGCCTTCACGTAGTTCACCCAATGGCCTCCAAAGGCCTTAATCTACTAGAAGAGTTAGTAACCCTTTTCTAATATCATCAACTCTGCGGCTAATAGCACCTCCAATGGCCCCAAACTAAAACAATCCAAACACCTCCACCTGAGATGAGCCAATGGCCATATTCAGACTCCATCTATTAGCTACACTCGAATCGATCAACCTATCATCTGCATCCAAATCAACACGATTCCTAATCTGTGTCACATCAGCTGGAATCCCAAAAGATGTAGTATGATCTGGAGTCTCTATCCAATGTGGAGTAGAATCACTCTCCACCCGCTGCGATGTCCCAAAGATCTGATTACCACTCTCCACCTGCTAAGAGTCAAACGTGACATACCTGCTCAGAACAAAGTCAGAAGCTAATACCTGATAATTAAATATACCTCTGACTCCCAAATGTATTATCGGATCAAATCTCACATCCACAATGTTACCAAGTGTTGGGTAGCCAAACATCCGACGTAACCCAAAATCTAAAGCAGCTCCACCAGATTCAAGATATCTACATGCAGCAGTCGGTAACCTATGCATAAGATGACCCAAACATATCGTAGCCCGCACACCAATACCAATGTTCGACATCAAACGCCGATCCTCCTCCAGAAAGGAACAGCTCTCCAAATCTGCCATCTCATCACGTCACCTCAAAATTTCCACACCAATGAAGTATCTCCTATTATTGTGAGCTCGACACAAATGTAAGAAAGAACCCTTACCATAATCAGAACGTCAAGTTACCTTTCTACCAACACACTTCCTCCATATGTTGTGTGCTTCTAGGACTTCACACTAACGGGACTTAGTTGTAATCCACCAATGCCTAGAACAATCCCTAACTGTGGAAACCACATACCTATTACCTTCCAATAATGCTCCTTTGAAAGGTCCCCGAATGCCTGAATGAACACCCCTCAGAAGACCTCTCGAATGATGGATTGAAGTACCAAACTCTACCTCGTTCTTCTTGCTCATACCAATAGGTTCACAGGACTTCAAACTATAGGTTAAAGCACTCCTCAATAACCTATGCACGGCATTACCAATCAAATAACCCAGTATCAAACAACACCATAGTCTAGCCGAAGCTGATGAAGTCGTCATCTCCCTATCAATCGTCGTGCTTCCAAGCAAATAATATAAATTGCTCCTTCTGACGCCATTCATCACAATCATGGACCCCAATGTGACCTTCAAATATGCATCCACCAAGATCACCCTATAGCCTGCTGCCTCCAAAGTTCCAAATGAAATGATGTTCATCTTTAATTGTGGAACGAACCTCACATCATCCACCTCTTGTATCACCCCGTCACTCATCTAATCCGAACAGTACCAATACCACTAATAGAGTATGCATGTCCATTACCCATGAGCACAACATTATCTATTTCCAACTTCTGAAAGCTGGAGAACCAATCACTCCTCGGGCAAACATGGTAAGAAGTACCCGAATCCAACATCCACTCTATTGAGTTGGCAACACAAACTGACGGTAGTGCAGACAACGAATAGCCTGAAGAATCCAAATCTAAATTGTTGCCACTAGTCTTGACAACATTCACCTCTGAAGCTTGTACAGCTTTCCCCTTATTCTTCTCGGCTCGATCTAAATTTGGGCATTCAGCTTTCCAATGTCCATCATCTTTATAAAAAGCACACTGATTCCTACGAATCCTACGATGTGCACATCTAGAATGTGACCTCCTGCTTTAGTTTGAACCACGACCTTGAAGTACTAATGCATCTCCCGATGCCTTCTCGGAGGACTCATCAACACTCTTCCTCAACTCATAATTCACCAACACTGAGGTCACCTCCTTATAGCTAACAGTAGTTCTTTCATTAATCATAGTGAGAACAAAGGTACCATAATCATCCTCAGGCAACAAACACAAAAGTAGCATCACATTGTCTTCATCCTCAACCATAATATCTACATTGGCCATGTCCGAAAGTAGCTTCGTGAAGTTGTTACTAATTTCCCTGATGGAAACTCCCCTCTTCATCTTGAGTTGGTAAAACCTTTTCTTCAAGTGAAGCCGATTCTTAATGCTCTTAGTAAGATACTTTTCATTGAGTGTTTCCCACATCTTCTTCACCGGCGTCTCGTTCATCACATCATAAATAAGATCCGACGTTAAGCATGACCGAATAACTCCACACGCCCTACTATTCATCTTCTTCCAAACATTTTCTTCCATATCAGCAGGTTTCTCTTGCAACTCAAGAGTCTCTTTCAAGTTTTGAGCGTCCAATGCATCCATCATCTGGAATCTCAACAAACCAAAATTGATCTTGCCTTCAAACTTCGGAACATCAATCTTCATGTTATTGATGCTCAAACTATGTACCGTCTTCGTAAGATATGAACCTGATGTGCTTGATTCTCCCATGTTGTCGATCTAACTCTTCAAATAAGAATCCAATAGCGAATCCTTTAAACAAGCTCCCAAGTCCAACCCGGAGCTCTGATACCACTTGTTATACGCAACGAAAATTTTGACAGTACCTCCGATGCGTAAGGTGCATAACAAGAGATTATATCATAACAAAAATCCTGTTTCACAAAGGAAACAAGAACCGAAAGCAAAATAACTCAACAAAGTGAGATATCAGCTCTTCCTCTCATCAATTCTAGGACTGACTTGTCGAGGGAACCTACAAGCTATACAAATCACGACAAGAACATAAATTTTACGTGGTTCAGCAAATTGCGTACGTCCACCGGGCAAAGAGGGGGAGATCTACTATTAGAGGGAAAGAATACAACTAGGGTTTACAATCTCACAATTTAAACCTTCACACAAACTCTCAGATCCCTCACACAAATACTCTCTCAAAGGGATGCTCTAAACCCTCAAAAGGGACTGTTCAAAATCTGCACTGCCAAATCTGCGTCTGCTCTTTATGCTCTTGCATCGTCAAATATGTGTCTGCAGCAAAATCTCTCTCTGCTCTCACTTGCACGCGCTGCCAAAAAGAAAACCAGCCGCCTGCGATTTCCCCCCTCACTTTTGCACACGAGTTCTCCTTGCACCAATTCCGAAACCCTAGAAACTAGGCTTTTATAGGCTCAATCTCGGGTGGGCCTCTTTGTCCGCTGAACTAAACAAAGTCCCCACAAGTTCACCTTCTCACGCGCTTTGGTTTCACCTGCTCACGCGTTCTCATCATTTCCCATGCATTACCAATTTCGTGGCCCCTATTTGGAAAGAAGAACCCACGTGTTCACATTGTATCCTTCATAAACCTCCTTTCAAATGTCATAGTCTTCCTCTTAAGTAAGGGTCCCTCTCTAAACAAGATTGACAACCACTCTTGGATGAACTACATACGAGATTATCCATGTGGAAGGGAACATAATTATCTATTAGAGGTCATTTAACACTATTAAACTCTGTCTTAACCGCTTTTCCTCTATATTTTCTGTCATTCTTTAGGTTACTAAATTGGCTTATCAAGGCAATTGATAAGATTAGGAGAAATTTTCCGTGGGGGACTTGTTCAAATGATTCTAAAGGGAAATCTTTGGTAAAGTAGGGAGTTGTCAAAAGTAAAAAAAGGAGGTCTAGGGGTGCTGAATGTTAAGAAATTGGTTTGGAAGTCCTTTACTTCCGATTCTTTAGTGGGCAAGGTTCTCTTCTATATATTCTAAAGGGAAATCAATTTCTACTATCGAGCTAGCTGCTGATATAGCACAATTCATTCTTTTTATGGACAGTGCATGCGTCCATGAAGAAGACTTTCCTTTGGTTGTTCTTGTATGGACAAATTTTCAAAACCAACCTTTTTGATTTTTTATTTGTAAAAAACGACCCATTTTCAAAAGGGAAAATTTGCAAAATAGACCGTTTTTATAAAGTAATTAGCGAAATAGACCGTTTTTAAAAATAATTAGCAAAATAGACCGTTTTTTGGCAAAAGAGGTCGATTTTGAAAAAGGGTTTAGAAAACATACGGGACTACTAGTCCCGTATGTTTAATCTCACTCAGAAAATATACGGGACTACTAGTCCCGTATATTTTCTGTTTGTTAACAAAACATACGGGACTAGTAGTCCCGTATGTTTTCTGAACCCTTTTTTAAAATCGACCTCTTTTACCAAAAAACGGTCTATTTTGCTAATTACTTTAAAAAATGGTCTATTTCGCTAATTACTTTATAAAAACGGTCTATTTTGCAAATTTTCCCTTTTCAAAATATTTGTAAAAACCGACCTGGTTTCAGCCTCAGCGCTGAAACCAGGTCGGTTTTTGAAAATCAAAATATTTGTAAAAACCGACCTGGTTTCAGCCTCAGCGCTGAAACCAGGTCGGTTTTTGAAAAAAATTTTTCGAAACTTCACGGGAGTTGAACTCCCGTGAAGTTTAGCAGCTTTTAATTAAGTTGCTAAACTTCACGGGAGTTCAACTCCCGTGAAGTTTCGGAAACTTTTTTTCAAAAACCGACCTGGTTTCAGCGCTGAGGCTGAAACCAGGTCGGTTTTTGCAAATAAAACTGAAATAGGTCGTTTTTTACAAATAAAAAACCAAAAGGGTTGGTTTTGAAAATTTGTCCGTTCTTGTATCTATAAGCTGGACTAGGTGGCTTTAACTATGTTTCTTGGGATGTTTTGATAGCTTATCTTAGGGCTTGCTTGGATATGGACCCAGTGAAGGGAAGTTAAGTGAATATAGGAGAAGCTAAGTTAAGGGAAGGTAAGAGGGAACGTGTAAAACTTGTTTGAGAAACTAGTAAAGAGAATTAAGGAGAACTTATTTCACCCCGTTTGGGAAGTTTAATGAAGCTGTAAAGAGAAGAGAAGGGGATATATGTAAATTTACATAAATAACATTACATGTTACTAAGTCATTTTATTGTTAGAAGTTAGATAAAAGGTAAAACAGTCTTTTCATAATTATTTTTTATTAGAAGTCCCCTTAAGTTCTCTTCACCCTAGCTACACCCCAAATTGAAGAGTAAAAAAAAACTTAGTTTTTCTCCCCTTCTCCCCTTCTTTACCTTCCCTTCTCCCTCGTTACCTACCAAGAGTTAATTCCCAAACAACGATAATGAGTCCCATAACTTCTCTTACCACTCTTCGCCCCCAATCCAAACAAACCCTTAGAGAACTTATGATCTAACAGTGTGTGATTATTTACTGTCGTTGGATTATGCAACGAATGACGTCTATGACCACTCTTCGTCCGTATCCATTGACATGTTGTTGATCTTAAAATTTTTAGTGATAGTTTCCCTTAGTTTAGCCATTTACATTAATATATTTTAAATAGTGCTCATCGCCTATTTTTCTGGAAAAAAAAGATAACGAGCTTAATGCAATGACTTGGATGTGTTTGATAATATTAGCACAAATGCAATTATTTGGCTATTTCAAGCAAGAAGCAATAGATATATATCAATTAGAGGATACAAATCTCTTTTTTTTGAGAAAATTGTCAAGAGGGAAGAGTCTGAATGTAAATTTTTTGGTTTATATAAATTTACTCATGCTACGAAATTTCAGTGCACTTTTATATGATATAACATATTTTAATTTTTAAAAATTATGCTTATAAATTTTTTGCCCTATCTGATTGAAAATCCTAGGTCTGCCCCAGATAAGAGGGATTACGAAAATATCAATATGGTAATTTATCTATTGTTTGGAGGATGTCAACATTTCTTTTGTGAAACTCAGTAAGTATTATCTGTATGGTCACCTTATAGGATCATTGAATTATAATTTTAAAACTTTATTACAACAAATGTCGGCATACTATGTAATGTTATTATTTGTATACCGGCCTTATTTTTCATGTTATATATCGATCATTGTGTTTGCTATAGATTATCTAGTAACTTATGTATTATATGAGGCTTGTGAGATCAACGTGCCAATGCATACTCTATAACGTCATGCACTGCTCTGAGGTTTGCTTTCTAATTTCAGATTATTTTATGATTTAGTAACATGTTAAGTTTCTAATTATAATAAAATAATCTTCAAATTGTCCTTACAATGAGGCTAAAAGACAAGCTCTATCACCCTATCAAAATTTAAAGCTTATAAGCTTATTATATTTATGTTATTTTTATTTGATGACGCGTAAAAGTTCGTGCAAGTTATTTTTTTAAATCTCTTTAACAAAATTAACTTTTAAAGAACAACCTTGTTGAATATTTATTTATTTATTAGGTGTCAACTACCCGTAGAATAGCATTTCCACTTGATTCATGCAGTATAATTAGCATGATTCTATATACTTCAAAAAATTACAAGCAACCCCAACTTTTCATACGAATTGAAATACTTACTTTCCATTTTGGGGAACACAATTTTTATTGAAATAGTTCTACAAACAATTTTCATTTTATGCATCCAAATATAATACATGCTCTCTACATTCAACAATTAATCAAATCTTTTGAGATGAAAGGAGGAGACTCTGCTTCTTGATGCTTTAATTATAAAAATTGCAGAGACTCATTAGACTATCTTCTCAAAGATGGATACACCTCATTGCTTCATGAAGAGGGGAAAAAAAAGAAAAAAATTAGCAAAAGGAAGAATGAAAAGGTAAGATCTACGAAGGATTATAAAAGCATGTGATATTTTGGTTTTAGGTAAGGCAAAGATAGAAATTTCATTCTAGTCTATACTGACAAGAGCTTTGTGTGTTTGGGGGAAACACCCAAAAATTATCATGGTCTGGTTTTTAAATAAACTTGTGAGGTGGATCAAAACAAAATAAGGTTAATAAACATTGTTCTCCTGAAAATGAGACTAAGATCAAATCTGATTCCATGTTGGGGAGTTGTCGAACATGTGTGTTTGGAAAGAGCCTATTTTTTTCCAAAGATTATGAGTTATGTTATTCTGGCTTTTGATGGTGTTTGACTTTATAATTAAAAAAACTTCGCAGATTTTGTGTGCAGAATGTAGGGATTTTTAGATCTCGTAAAAACTCCTAAAAAATCACCAAACACAGCAAATAAAATCACACAAGATTTAACGTGGAAAACCCTCAATAGGAAAAAATCACAGGATCAAAATCAATCCACTATCACCTTCAAATTATAATTTTTTTGCACGGACAAACACTGCCAAACCATCTCTCTCTCTTTCTCTATACATTTCTTCTTCTTAGTTTTTTCTCTAACAATAGAAGAATATATATAGGGAAACCAAAACCCTATCTCTAGCCTAACTTCCTAATTAGAATAGGATTCAAACTCCTAATCATAATGGAATCTAAACTCCTAATCATGATAGATCTCTAACCCTATCTAATTCTCATGAAGTTCTACAAAGAATTAAAACACTATACTAACTTGGAGTTTGAGTTGATACCCAACATATCCTCCCTCGATGAAAAATCTCCAAGTGTCTCAACGGCTTCAGAAAAACTCACTCTCTTTTTCTTGTTCTTCACTTCTCCATTGTGGACAAGAGTATGAGAAGAGTAATCTACACTATTAACGGATCACCCATCTAAATAGCAAATATTGTTGGCCTTTTTGTTTTGATGATGTTTAACAAACAATTTACTACTAATATTGTTTGTCTAGTGTTTGTACATTCTTATATATTAGACAAACAACGTAGTTGGAGGATTGAAGGAATAGAGCTTCAACGATCATATCCAAAGGAGGTTGGCGGAATGTCGGTGAAGCCTTGCTATTCAAAGTTCAAGATCTAAGTTAAAGCTTCATCCGCGAGATTACCAAGTCGAGCTCATTGAAGATCAAGATCTAGCTTGGATAACATAGTATAGGTTTTATATTATGTGTGTTAGTACTTTAAGCTCAATCATATACACACATACACGGTTTGGTTTTTGGTTTGATAGTTTTACTATGAAACAATTTAGTTATATATATAGATAGTTATATATATACATATATGTTTTGGTTTGATAGTTTTCTAGTTTTACTATGAAACAATTTAGTTATATATATACATAGTTATATATATACATATATGTTTTGGTTTGATAGTTTTCTAGTTTTACTATGAAACAATTGAATATAATTAGAAAACATATTTTTGTTTCATACTCATATGCATATATATGATTTCATCAATATCAATTTTAGTTAGTTAAATGAAATCATGTTTTAGTGCATTATATGTGTATTTTGATAAAATACTACATTCATTGTTTATAGACTTCATAACAATAGTTTACATCTTTCTTCAAGTCTATAAAATCATCTTGTAAAGTTTCAAAAGTTGGTTTAGGTCAAAACATCAAACTCATGTGTTTACATTTTCATGTTTTGGACTATTTTGTAAAATAATGATATTTTTCATTTGGGAAGTCCTTTCTGATAACATAGCATGTTTATTATCCTGTCTACAATCATTCCCCAAAGTTTTACATTTTTTGGAATTTATTTAATATTTTTAAACAGCTTTTTAAAATCAGCAAATCAGGTTTTTTCATGTGTCAGATTTCGGTCGACCGCACCGGTCGACCGATCATTTGATCTTTAGTTCACTGGGCTGACAGATAGCTGTCGGTCGACCGGTCCGGTCGACCGATGAAAATTTTCGGTCGACCGACGAATTTTCCGGTCGACCGCACCGGTCGACCGACGATTGTCCAGAGCTGATTTTCGTGCTTTTTCGCTTCATCGGTCGACCGACTGAATTTCCGGTCGACCGACAATATAGCTGTTGTCTCCTAACGGCTATTTCTGAGCTGATTTGTCTGGGGCTGTTTTGTCTTTTGGTTTGGGGTTTTTTGTTGAGATCTTGAGTGGGTATAAATACCCAATTGCTGATCTCTTTTCAGGTGATTAAAAAGTATTTTAAACAAAGTTTTAAACAATGGTTTAGGGTTTTACTGTTTGTTTAAAAGATTGGGTTTCTGTTTTACAAAGGAGGAAGTTTTCACTGCAGATTGAGGGATTCATTCTCAATCCTCATCATCCTCTTCTTTGTGTTTATAGAGAAGTTTTCTAACTCTTTTCTCTAGCAATATTATTATTGATTTTTATATTCTTATTGCTAGTTTGCTATTTGAGTTTAGATTTGATTCTAACTCTTTTCTCTAGCAATTTCGTTATTGATTTTCATATTCTTACTATTGCTAGTTTGCTATTTGAGTTAGATTTTATTTTACTCATTGTTACACACACCCACATTGAGCTTATTGTATCTTTCATACATAGTATAGTTGGGTGGTGAGAGATTATAACTTTGAGTTGTGCTTAATAGAGTTCTCATCCATAGTTGAGAACAATCATTTGTTATATTGTGCTTATTATGAGATTCACTTTGTAATACACTTGTACACCGAGTGAGGAGTGTGTGGTGAGAGTCGGGGATCGTCCCAAGAGGAGTGGCGTCGGTTGACGTGCCTAGGGAGAGGTTGTAACCGAGCACTTGAGGGAGACACGGCTAGGTCCAACACTTAGTGGGTGTAGAGTGTGATTGCAAGAGTGTGAGTTGTAGAGTTTTCGGTTAGCTAGAAAACCGAGTGTGTAGAAGAAGTTCCAGCTTCCAAACCGGATTGTGTTAGTGGATTTCTCCCCGGGAGTGGGGAGCGGAGACGTAGGACGGAAGGTCCGAACTCCGTGATCATATTGCTTGTTTGAGTTTGTCTTTGGCGTAGTTGTTTTTGCATTTATCTTATATCGCCAATTGTGCATTACTCATTTATTTCATCCACTATCTTGTTTAGATTATTTACCCTTGTGTTGTTTATATATCCTTGCATATATAGGATATATCTCATTGTATATTGCTTATCCTAGCTCATATATATTATTGCATTTCATGTCATATTTCATACTTGCTAGGATAACTCATTAATTAGTTTTTAATTGGCATTTAATCGGATTAGATTAGCATAAGACCCTAATCACCCCCCCTCTAGGGTCTAACAAATATGGTTGTCATTCTTCCCCCTCGCAAAATCAAATCACCATCTCTATACACATTGCACCATTCTCTTTCACCCACATACTTGTACCCACGTGATGCCATCTCACCCAACGAAATTAAATTAGCACCACATGACGACACATATCTCACATGATGAATAATTCCGACCTTCCCAGTGTGAAACTTGAGGCGAACACTTCCAACACATTCAACATTCATCTTCTCATTATTTCCAACAATCACGTCGTTAAATTATTCATCTATCTTTAATGTGTTAAAATAATTTTTATTATTGCAAACGTGAATAGAGGCTGCAGAATCTAACACCCAAGTGTTACGCGCATCAGTACCTGTACTCTGCATCAATAACACCATACCTTCATCACACACAACCACCAAGGAGTCCGCCTTCTTCCTATTTTCTTGAAGCTTCATCTGTCTAATACTCTTCAAATCATCACGCATCTGGGAATATCTGAACTGAATGTGACCCTTCTCTCCTCAATAACAGCACTCCTTTTTGTTGTCATCTTGGGCCCGAGATTTTGACCTTCCTCGATAACTATCACATCTCCCCGTACTCCTCCCTCGACTAGAACCTTCAAAAGCTAGTGTACTCTCACCACTATTAGATGCACTCTCATTTCCCATCATTCTTTCATTCTCACATAAGAGCGCTGTCATATTGTCGAACTTCAAAGTCTGCTTTCCTGTAATTATTGTCTGAACTAACGGCTTGTACGACTTAGGCAAGGAAGACAATAGGAGTTGCACCTGCTATTCTTCTTTAATCTTCTCATCAATATTCATAAGTTAGCAAACTAGCTGATTAAAGGCATTGATGTGATCTTGAATTGTCGTACCTTCTTCCATCTTCAACAAATAAAGCTATATCCGCAAACACAATCAGTTGGTCATCGACTTTGACGCATAAATCCCCTCGAGCCTTCCCCACAGCCCCCTTAGTGTGGTCTTTTACATAACATTATACTTGATCTCGGGGGCGAGTGCCAAAGGAATTGTGCTAACCTCCCTCTTTTGCATAGAACTCCATTCAACATCCTTCAATCCTTCAGGTTTCTTATCTTCTAAAGCTTGATCAACACCCTGCTGCACAAGAATATCTTGAACCGTGCACTGCCATACTGTAAAATTTATCTTACCATTGAATAACGGAATGTCGAACTTTGGACCCGAAGAAGTCATCATTCTCTAACCACAATCAAAATTTAAATCAGTTACTATAGAGATTAAATTTGATAAAACCAACATAAAAAACAAACTCAGTACGTCGAAAAACCCTAGGAACGACTCCTGGATCACCAAAATCCGCCTCTAAATCCTTGATCAAAAGATAAATTAACCTCAACCGTCGGATTTGTGTGAACAGTACTGTCGCGCCACTACAGTTTCCTGCTACAGTGTCCTTCTCGACTGCTACAGTATACCACTGCTATAGAAATTTTTTCCTGATGTCGATCATCGCGCTTCGACCGCTGACGCCTTCACGAATCGCGTACCGATCAAACCTCTACGAACTGTCGAACCCCGCTCTGATACTACTTGTAGAGATTTTTAGACCTCGTAAAAACCCCAAAAAGTCATCAAACGCAGTAAATAAAATCACACAAGATTTAACATGAAAAACCCTCAACAGAAAGAAACCGCGGGATCAAAATCGGTCCACTATCACCTTTAAATTATAATTTTTTGCACGGACAAAGACTGCCAAACTCTCTCTCTCTCTCTCTCTCTACACTTCTTCTTCTTAGTTTTTTCTCTAACAATAGAAGAATATATATAGGAAAACCAAAACCCTATCTCTAGCCTAACTTCCTAATTAGAATAGGATTCAAACTCCTAATCATGATGAAACCCAAACTCCTAATCATGATAAATTTCTAACCCTATTTAATTCTCATGAAGTTCTAGAAAGAGTTAAAACACTATACTAACTTAGAGTTTGAGTTGATACCCAACATAGAAATGTTAGTTGTTAGGTTGAATCTGTTAGGACTCATGTTTATGAGCCTACTTTCTAATCTAGTTTTGATGATTAACAAATAATTTATAATTGTGTTTTCTAGTATTTTTGTTTTCTCAAATGGGTATCCATGTTGAAAGGATTTGTATTGTATCGACGATATTTGGAATGAAGACGATGCATTTCAAGTCTAAGATTCAAGATCAAGCTTTATACACATCAACTTGGGTATATTAGTTTTAGGAATTATACTTTGTGTGTTTTGCTTAGAGCTCAATTTTTATACACACATGATGCTTCTCATTTTATCATAATATGAGTGCTTTTTAGAAAATATCGAGTCTTTGGATTATTGACTTAATAATAATATTTTATATCTTTTACAAAGTCTATTAATCCATTCAAAATAATATCCAAACGTGTTTAAAATCGTTTTGTCAAAATCAAGTGTTTAAACGAACTCGTATTTTTTTTTTGAGATTTTGCAAAATGATGAGTTTTCACAAACAAAAAAATGATATTTTAAAAATTTCTTTTATAACATGTTTATATTCATGCATATAAATATTTTCCCAAGTTTCTTAATTTTTAGAATTTATTTGCTATTTTTAAATACACTTTGAAAATTAGTATTTCTGTTCAAAATTGGATTATGCACGTTTTTCAGTTGATCGACACTGTTCATCAGTCAACCAAAGATGCTCTGTAATTGTGAAAAAGTTTATGCTCAGTCGACTGACTTTCATCAGTTGTCTGAATAGTGTTTTCAGTTTACCGACACTATGCATTACTTGACTGATAAACTACTCTGCAATTGCTGAAATTTTTTTGCTCAGTCGATCGACCTCCATCAGTTGACTGAATAGTATTTTCATTCGAACAATTGCTTGCATCAGTCGAATGATAGTTTTCTAGAATCAGCCAACAGTCAGCTCATCAGTCAACTGAACAGTACATCAGTCGACCGACGGCACTATAACGACTAGTTTTCCAGTCTCATTTGTTTATGGTTTTTGATTGGTTTGAGAGGCTATAAAAAACCTTCAACTCTCATTTATTTCTCTATGGATGTTTAAGTGAGTTTACACAAGTTTGTTTCAAAGTTTTAAGTGTGTTTTTATTTATACAAAGAGAGTTTATAAGAGGAGGAGATCATTTCGGTTTTGAGCATCATTCTTCGAATTTCTATCTCTCTTATTCGTAGAGAAGTTTTTCTAAACTCAATTATCTAGCTTGTTTATATTTAAATTGTTATATTTATATCTGCTAGATTAATTCGAGTTTGATTTTATTTTACTCATTGATTTCACACACAATCAATTTGAGGTTAAGTACTTCGACATGTTGTATATTTGGGTTGTGGTGAGTGAATCATTGAGAGTGAGCTTCATTTTAATTCTCATCTTGTTTAGAAAATAAATCTTGTTATTTGCACTTCATTGTTAAGAACACGTTGTAATACACAATGACACTTAGAGGAGTGGTTGGGAGAGACCATGGTCAATTTCAAGAGGAGTGGCGTTGGTTATAAAGCCTAGGGGAAGGTAGTAAATCTAAGCACTTGAGGAAGATAACACGGGTAGGCCAATACTTAGAGAAGTATATTGTGTATTGATAATTGTGTGAGTTTAAAATGTTATAGGTGAGCGTTGAAAACCGATTGTGTAGTTGTTTTTATGATTAGTGGAGAATCTCCTCGAGGGTGAGGAGTGGAGACGTATGTCGAGGGTAACCGAACTCCATGAACATATTCTTGTGTTTGTGTTTGTCTTTGGCACACTCTTATTGTCTCATTGTTTATATCGCCTATTATTTATTGTTTGTCCTTGCATATATCACTTGTGTATATCATATTGCTAGGATGTAGTTAATAAGTTTTAAATTGGCATCGTATTAGGATTAGATTAGCAATTACCCTATTCACCCTCCTCTAGGATACTTTCATTTGGTATTAGATCATGGTGCTCTTTGATTTGTGGCTTAATCGCCTTGAGTCAAAGATCCTCACTTTGATTTATTACTAATCTAGTTTTGTGATTATTTTTGCTTGCATATTTATCATGGATATGCATGTTACACCTAGTTTAGGCTATAACATTAATATTGCTTCAAAATTTAATAATTTCCCTTACGCTCATTGGTGTTTTAGATTTAAACTATTTGTTAGATCTAAAAATATTAAATTGTGGGAAGTTATTGATTGTACTTATATTGTGCCCATTTTGGAGAAATCCAAGTGGATCAAGTATGATAAAAAAATATTTACTATGAACAAGTGGAATTTATGCTTAATGCTTTTGATTCATCCATTTTTAACAAACCTTCTCATTTTGATAGTGCTTACACTTTATGAAAATATATAGAATCACATTACGATAACTTAGAGGAGATCCAACGGATTTCGGCGGATTTAACTTCAAGTGAGATTGGAGTATCATGCATACGACCACTAGGCGATTGCTCTTGTGAGGTATGCGAGTCTGATTAGAAAATGAATTATCTATAAATGAACTCGCTTGTGCTTATGAACGATTAATGTCTGCCTACAATAAATTACATCATAATTTTATTGATTTGAAAAACAAGCATCTAAATTTGAAATCCGATCATGAATCCTTAGCATCTAAACTTGATACTATTGCCTAACAATATGATCCTCAAAGAAAATAATAAAAAATTAAAATCGGATCACATTGAATTGACTTCCAAAGTTGCTAGTATAACTCATGAGAAGAATGATGCCATGTTAGAAGTAGAGACTATTATAAATGAATTTAATTCCTTTAAAATTATTCATGTTTGCTCTACTTTAAATGTTAATGCTATTGTGCCTAAAAAAGATGAGTTAAAAAATATAAAAGAACGTATTTCCTCTTTAGGTTCAACTCTAAATACATGCATTAACAATAAAGAAACTTGTGAATATGTGTGCTAAATCACGTGCAAATAATTTTAAATTATCTACTCACTATGCATACATGTATAGTAAAGTTTACAAATGCTCAATTTGCGGTCGTAAATACCACCTTGCTAAATTTTGCTTTGATGCACAAAAATCCAAGAATGTTAGTATTATTAATCCATGTGCATCTCACTGTAAAACCCCAAAAATTTCTATAATAAATATATGTGAATTATTAATAGTGAATAATTCTCTTATGATGAATAACCATATATATAAGATGTATATATTTATCAGTGTTTGGGAACCCAACATGTGTATATAAGTGAGAGAAATCAATGTTAAGGCCAGCATGTAAAATACCTAGCAGCAGGCATTTTATCGCTGCGCGGTCGACCGACGCGGTCGACCGTGGCGGTCGACCGCATCGGTCGACCGAACAGCGGTTTTAGAGAATTTCAGGTTTGGGTTTTACGGGTTTTTGTTTTGGTCTTTTGGGTTTCGGGTCGGGTTAGGGAATTGGTACTTATACTATTCCAACCCAGGAGAGCTCCTATTTTCACCTCAGACCTAAAACCCTAGCCCCCATTTCTCTTCTCTCAAAAACCCTAGCTGGACCAGTGATTTGAGGAGTTTGGACAGGTTCCAGGGGATTTTCGCAGATTTGAGTAAAGGAGGATCATCTCCAGAGCAGTTGTTAGCATCTAAGGCGAGTATCATCTCGCCCAATCCCTCACCCCTATTTTCTATGGTTTTATTTCAATTTTTCATGAGTTTTTGAAGAGCCCAACTGGTATTTTCGTATAAAAATGAGTTCTTTACATCATGGGTTGCAAGAATCGACATTTCAGTTTATGAAAGTTCACCAATGTTTTGTCTAATAAAGATCTAGATCTGAGTTTCCTTAAACAAGAGTTAACCATGTTTTACTGTCATTTAAAATATTTCTAATTTGTTTCTCATGTATTTTGAAATATTGGGAATATGGATTTCGTGCTTGAGACTAGTTATTTTTCTTCAGAACTTTAGAACTCTTGTTATCGTAGAAGTTTTGTCAAATTTTGTTTCAGGTTTCGAGCTGACAGAAACCCAGAATTTGGTTTCTGTCCGCTCGGTGGTCGACCGGTGCGGTCGACCGCTGGGCTCGTTTTGGAGCTGCGGTCGACCGCAGAGCCTCATCGGTCGACCGCGACGCTCTGTCGGTCGACCGCGAGGTCGCAGCGGTCGACCGACAGAACGTATCAGGGAGCGGTCGACCGGTGCGGTCGACCGCCATTCTCTCTGTTGCTTTTTCCCTGTTTTGTGTATTTCTTGAATATTTGTTCAGGTCCGAGTGATTACCTGGTTTATCTGACAATGGTATTTAGTCTTACTATGTGTCCATGCCTGATAGATGACCTGAGGGTATAAATTGGGGGCTTACACACTGTTTTGAGTATGGATTGGTATAAGTAGATTATTATATATATCTCAGCGACCGTTGCACGATTTCACAGTCCTCGTGTTGGGCTATAATCTATTTCAGTCCTCGTGTTGGACTATAATCTATTTCAGTCCTCGTGTTGGACTATAATCTATTTCAGTCCTCGTGTTGGACATCTGCCACCTATTCCAAGAGTTTGGAAATCACAGTATTTAGTTCCTGTTTTGGACATAGTTCTTAACCCTGCATATGACTATCTCACAGAAGATCACGATGTGGAAGTTATGTAGATTTTGATTTGGCACTGTACTTATGTTCTGAGATTAGTTGTATTTTCTTTTATTATTGTTGTCTGCACTAGAACCTCGGGTTTGGAGTTTAGAGATTTACAATTTGAGATACAAGGTATATACATGAGGGTTTCCTTGTTTGGATTATTTCGCTCGACGTACCTATGCTCGTGTTGTAAATTTCTAAATACTAAAACCCTCTATAGTAAGATCAATGATTTTAGATCTCTTATATATTAACTGTATTTTTGTCCCTCCCCCTTTTAGGTAACGAGCCAGGAGCCCGGAGAGTCGCAGGTTGACGGCGAGGCATTTTAGCTTCAGTTGTTTACTTAGATATATTTTCTTTTGGAGTTCCACCGTAGACTTTTGTTTAGGTATTTGAGAGTCTTATTCTAGAAGTTGCAAAGGCGGTGTGCCTTATTTCCTCTTGTCAGACATTTGTATTTGAGACTTGTGGAGTATTCCAGTTTATGTACTCAGATCTTGACTATGTATTTCTGTATGTTGGATGATGAGATATTTATGTGACTATTATCATTTCATCAGTATATCTTGTATTATCTTTTGCCTGTTTTGTACCTACACCAGTTGTTGACTCTACTAGACAGATGTTAATTGTGATGGTGAAACATGTTATTGCACGGTGTGGTGCATGGCAGGTTTGACATTCTTGGTTTCACCTTGGACTGTAGCATTGTGTGAACCCAGGGGCGTCACACTCACAAATCTAATTCTCATACACACACACATGCACCCAATGTTAATCACAAGCATGGAAATGTGTTTAAGTGTGATTATTGTGGTAGGTTTGGCTATTTGGCAAAGTTTTATTTTGATTTGAAAAATTTTCAAATTTGCAAAATATGTCAAAAAGAACACAATTATTTAAAAATGTTTCTCATGCACATTCATATGGTCATAAAAATTAAATGCATCCATTTCATTACACGTATTGTAATAGAATGAGTTATTTGTGTGAATATTGCTATGACTGGACCCATACACAAAATGCGTCCAAATGGAATCATAACCTTAGGGCTTTGAGCTTTATTGATAGGAGTCATGTCCCTAAACTCTCCGGTACCAAAAATATTTGGGTGCCAAAACAAGTTTAATTTTGTTTATTTTGAATTTTGATTTTTTTAATTTGTTGAATTTTGGTTTCATGTTTTTTGACAATGATGTTTGATTAATTTTTTAAATTAAATTGCTTATATTTTTCTTTAAATATTTAATAAAAGATTTTTCATACCTACGAAGATTCTAGAATTACTGGGAGCGCTTGCCGTATTGGTCGCTTGGGAAGTGCCATCGAAGTATAATTGTCACACCTATTGATGAAAGATAGTGTTGACTTTGTGAGTTTCATCTGGCAAATCTTCATATAATTCGGTTATATCCGCTGTAGGGTTAGCCGCTAGAAGATCACAAATCACATGTCTTTTGACCGACTTCTGTTGTTTGAAGTGCATATCGTATTGGGACAGGAGTAGAGCCCATTTCGCTAGTCTCCAATTCATAGAGATGACGTAGATTGTCTGTTGTAGGCTGTCTAAAAATCACAATAGATAGTTGATCCCCCATCAAACACCGATGATAGAAGTTACAATCTGACGACTTCTAGAAGGCTACAATTTGAGGACTTTCACGTAGAAGGCTACAATCTGACGACCTTCACGACAACTGATGAAAGCTCTAATTCAACAGCATTCACAATCAACATCGGGAGTTACAATCTGACGACTCTCATATTTTATAACAGGCAAAGATCAATAAGCAATGGCCTTTGCAATGTTATAATGGACGAGGTTATAAGCCAACAATCTCTCTCAAACGCAGAAATTCACTTCTGCGTTTTTCAAGTTCAAAACGCACACAAGTGTGCGTTCCTTAACAGGCGTCGAACTCTGTAACGCAGAGTTAAATCACAAAACACACGTAAGTGTGCGTTCCTTAGCAGGCGTCGAACTCTGTAACGCAGATTTAAATCACGAAACGCACACGTAACGTGCGTTCTTCGACAGACTCGACTGCATCCCAAACTCTGAACGCAGAGTTGATCCTCAACGTACCAGTGACTTGGGCGTTTCCAATTTTAGAACGCATACGGCCTGTGCGTCTCAAATCTCCAACAGAGATTTACCTCTGCGTCCTAAGTCTTGGACGCAGAGTTAAAGCCCAAACGTGGCCTGTGCGCCTGTGTTGCTTGAACTGCTGAACGCAGAGTTCAGCTCTGCGTTCTAACGCCCTAGCACAGAGAATCTGCCTGTGTGTTCAGCCACCAAGATAGGCCCAACTCTGCGTTTTTAGTCTAAAAACGCAGAGTTCGGGCCCTGAACGCTATTTTTCAGCGTTTGACTTGTTCAAAGCACGCAATGAACAGTTCCAGGAACTGTTTTTCCCCACGATTTGAGGGATTTTTGCCCCACTTAAGAGCGGATTAAGGGGGTAGTTACCACCCTTAATCCCCTATAAATACCAGAAACTCAATTGAGTTGGGGGATCGAATTTTTTGATCTCATCAACAGAGGGAGATTCGGTCAAGGGCTTTTTGGGATCTGAGACTTGGCAGCAAAGGGGGAATTTCTTGGAGATCGGATCATTCTCCAACAGAGATCATCTCCAAGTTCGGCAACAGGAGCATTCTCTTGGCTTATAACCGACTTTCGGTTCAAATCAACTCTTTTTCAAGAGTTCAAACTCGTTCAGAGTTATCAACTCGATCAGAGTTCAAAACTTGCTCTGCAAGTTCTTCTAAAACTCATTCAGAGTTATCAACTCGTTAAGAGTTATTTTCAAACTTGCCACGCAAGTTCTCCACAGCGTCAAATCGTGAGGAGAAGACTACGTTCCAGTGAATCAAGACGTGCGGATCGTCAACGAGAAGCAAACTCGACGCGAGCATTCGAGGGAGGCATCTCATCGCCACCGTGAAGAACCCAGAATTAAACAAAGGGGAGAATCAAATTCATTCTCCTCTCTTTTGTAATCGGAATCCAAATTGTAATTGATTTTGAGAGGAATACAAGTCAAATTTTTCTTTCATTGTCTTTTTACTACAAATTTCCAACAAACATCGACACCCGCAATTCTGGTTTAAAATGGTTTTTTGTCTTCAACCTGACCTATATCTCATACCAGTTTATAATTTTCTCATATCTCAACCACTGATTCTCCTCTAGAGTAATACTGGCCTTTAAACATCTAATATATATGTGAGAAAATTCCCAAAATCCCTCTCTTCTCATCTTTCCAGTCAACCTTTGCCGTAGCTGCTGGGACCCCTCAGTCGACCTAAGCCATCGTCATTCGACCAAAGAAGTCCCAGCCGAGAGAATTACTTTTGCTACTGCCGAGCTCTTTGCTTCTTTGGATTCTCTTCCGTTGTTTAGTATAACTTCTTTCTCTCCTATTTCAGTTGTCTATTTTCTTTGTCTAAGTTGTTTATCTAGAGCTTATTATTTAGGGTTTGTTAATTTAGGGTTGTTTCTTATCTAAAATCATTTAATACCTTTTTTATCTAATTATCATGTCCCGATCACATCCCAAAAGAGCTAGATCTAGTAGACCCGAACCCGCTTCCGCTCTCGTGCCCGAATTTGCTTATTATGAACGATATCTTTGTAGTCCATCTTTAATTAGCAGATATCGTGCTTATTGTCAATTCAAAAATTTTCCCTAGAGATTTGTTATGTTTGAAGATTTTGCTCAATTTCAGTTGCATACATATTTTAATGATGCTAGACTATAAGATTTGCTTACTCACACTAATCATCTTCCATATTATGCAAATCTTGTATGTATATTTTATACAAATTTGCAACTAGATCAAACCCGTACAACCCCGTGAATTTTAGAAAATAATGTGAATTATATTAATAAATGAGCTTTAATTATGATTAATATCATGTATGGATGAATGATTATGCTAACAATTGATTTGAGAGCAATTAATAATTATATGAGAGTATACAAAGGTTAAACATGCACAAAGAAGAAATCTGGAAAATTTTTGACCTGTTAAGAGTATATATGTATTACATACCGATACAGTTTGAATCTAGGAAACCTTAAAAGATAAAGGTTGTAGGTATATTCAATATCTTTCCAGCGCATCTTAAATCACCTCATTCCAAGGTCGAATGTAAAAGTTATAGCTAACATACCGAAGACTATTTTCCCAGTCTTACTAGGTTTCTTGTTTCAGGTTTGGGCTATTTTGATTCGTGTTTGTAGTTATATATATACATGTTTACACATGAAAAACACATATTTTTATAAGTATTCAAAACCCTAGCAGCCTCTCTTCCTCTCTCTCAAACCCTAATCATAATTTGTGAGATTTGGGAGAGTTCTTGAGGTGTTTGTCGAGAGGAAGGCGAGATTTTGCGACTTTGGTGAAGAGTGATCGTGCACGCACGTGTTTAGGAGTTCAACACGACGTTTGAGGAAAGATCATCTTCTTCCAAACCTTTCTCTTTAGTTAATTCAAAATTTAATATGTTTAATAGATGAATCTCATGTTTAAGCTTAACCCGATGTTTTAAAATCTTAGTTTATGATGTTAATCTTTAAACCAATGTGAAAATCTGTAGTTTTAGTTACTGTTTATATTAGTTTGATGATCATGATCATTAGGGTTGTATTTAATTTTATTTTTAACTTGTTAATTATGTTTAATCATGTTTAAACCCAAGTTTAATAAATATTTGAGTTCTCTTACTAATTAAAGAAGTCTAAATCATAGGTTGATGATACCTAAGTGATGTGAGCATGTTTAAACGAATTTATCTCTGTTTAATATTTAGAATTTATCATGTTTAATTAATCATATTTATAAATTAGGCTATTTGAGAAATTTTGGTTAATTGAGATGCTAAACCTTAACTTGATTAATTCAAGAGTGTAAATCATGTTAAGTTAATTCCTGTTAAGTAATTATGAAAGATTTAATCTTGTTATATGCCTTATATTGATAAAAATAAGTTTTTAAATAAAGTTACAAAATAGGAAATATCAAAAACCTGAATTTGTGTTTTTCTCTCTTGCAAGTCAACCGACCAAGACTAGCCGGTCGATCGGTGAGGCCCTGAGCGTGCACATTGTGTGCAGGTTGCTTTTGGTCGACCAACGCCTTAAGGGCGATCGACCGACTTGTGTTCTATTTGTTTTTGAGTGGTTGTTTTTGCATCGTTTGACCGTGAGTACGAGGTTCGAGCCGCACGATGACACCCGTACAATCATGAGCATACATGAATAGTATTGTAGCACACACAGATATCCTGGAGAGGATTATTACAGGTATTATTGTCAACCACACTTGGGATATGAGTTATTTAAATATTATATACATGTATGAATATCATTGATGATCACCGCTCAGTATTACTTGAGATAGTGTGTCGATATACCATTAGTACAGGTTATTGAGTTGGTTTTAGGATGCTTGATCCAGTAGTCCGTCTCACAGTAGATGCGATGAGGCTTGTGAGCAGTATATCTAGGATGCCTTGATTTGATAGTCCATCCCGCACGTTGATGCGATAAGACTAATGAGCCATGTACACTATTAGGATGCCGATTTGGTAGTCCGTCCCGTATGATAATGCGATGAATTAGCATTGTGATAATTATCTGATAGCCCGAGTCTTAGTGGACGCCATTATGAACATGACTCAACGCTGAGTTATATATGATCGATGTACTTTACTCTTGTGGGTATGCGGGATTATATACTGTTGTTTATATAATCTTCCAAGGGATAGTGGAAGATATTTTTGGTCTGATATTGTGATGACTTTACTTCCTTGTATTGCTTTCCTTTATTCCTAGTTTGGAATTGATAATTAGCGATTCATAATTTAAGACGTATAGTATATACATGAGGATTTCCTTGTTTGGACTATTTCGCTCGACGTACCAGTTTCGTGTTGTGAGTTTCTAATTATTAATTCTATTTAGATTATTTATTCTTAGTTCGGTATTGATATTTAGTTATCTATAATTTGAGACATATGATATATACATGAGGGTTTTCTTATTTGTATTATTTTGCTCGACGTACTACGTCTCGTGTTGTAGGCTTTTAAATATTAATTTTATTTAGATACAGGGTAAATGATCAAGGTAGACTATGTTTAATAGATAGAGCCTCCATCACATCTAGTAGCCCTTCCCCTGGGGGTGGATGGAGATGATCTTGCTGTAGCGCTCTGACGCTCTTGTTGTTTCTC
>NC_033796.1:56650648-56666294 GCF_001876935.1 Asparagus officinalis
TATATATGCAAGGATATATGAACACAAGGGTAAACAATGTAAACAAGATAGTGGATGATATAGATAATGAGCTAATTACAATGGCGATATAAGATATGAACATAAATATGAATGAACGCCAAAGCACACTCAAACAAGCAATATGATCACGGAGTTCGGACCTTCCGTCCTACGTCTCCGCTCCCCACTCCCGGGGAGAAATCCACTATCACAACCGGGTTTTCTACGCTCATCCGAATAACGTTTACACCTCACAGTGTCGGTTTTCAACGATCACCGATCAACGTCCACTCCTCACACTCGGTTTTCTAGTTCACCGAAAACTTCACAACACACTCGGTTTCTAGCTCACCGAAAACCTAACAACACTCACAATGTAACAAATATAAATTTGTTCTCTACAATAGATGAGAACTCAATTAAGCACAACTCAATGTTACAATCTCTCACAACCCTATCCAACTCAAATAGCAAACTAGCAATAATAAGAATATGAAAATCAATAATGAAATTGCTAGAGAAAAGAGTTAGAAAACTTCTCTATAAACACGAAGAAGAGGATGAAGAGGATTGAGAATGAATCCCTCAATCTGCAGTGAGAACTTCCTCTTTTGTAAACAAATAATCCAAACAAGGAAACCCTCATGTATATACCTTATATCTCGAATTGTAAATCCCTAAATACCGAACCCAAAGTCTAATACAAGAACAATAAAGAAAAGAGACAACCTATTACATTACGTAAAACAAATGTCATGTCGAAACCACATAAGTGTCATGTCGGAACCACATAAGTATCATGTCCAGCCTAAGTAGCTATCATATCTCAACTTCATATAATCATGTCATATCCTGATTCAGCTAAGTGTCATGCTCGTGGTCTAACCAATATCCAACACATGAACTGATTTGTGAATGTCCAACACGAGGACTGAAATGGATTATAGTCCAACACCGGTCGACCGACAAACTCTCTGCTGCATGGTGACGAAAGAACAAATGATCGGTCGACCGGATCGGTCGACCGATAACTGATACTTCAGAAAAACAGTTTTAAACAGATTTTTGGCTTTTGGAAAATTGTTAAAAATAACAAATGAAGTCCAAAAATAATGAAACTTTGGGAAAAATATATAAACATGTAAATGAACATGTTTGTAGGCTGTCTAAAAATCATAATAGATAGATGATCCCCCATCAAAACACCGATGATGGAAGTTACAATCTGACGACTTCCAGAAGGCTACAAGGTCACAAGGTGACGATCTTTGCAACGCTCTAGCAAAAGAGACTACAAATTGACGGTCTCTTCATATTAGAATGCAGATATCTCTCAAACCGTAAGGAATCTGACGACTCTCATATTTTCAAAGAGCCAAGACAAAGATTACAAGAGGACGATTTGTGCAAAGCTCTAGCAAAAGAGACTACAAATTGACGGTATCTTCTTATTAGAATGCAGATATCTCTCAAACCGTAAGGAATTTGGCGAAACGGAGAAAGCGAACCGAAGCCTTTGGCTCGGTTCGGATGGCCCCGTCTTGTCGAGATAGCCGATTTTCATATATAATTCGTCTAATTCCGACTTACGGTTTGAAAGTTATGACCTGTTCTTCGTAGCAAGTTATGTTCTGAAGTCCGTCTGCAAGACTGGACTTCGTCAGAACATTGGACTTAGCCTGAAGCTCGCCAAGCCCGCCTAAGGTTCGCCTCTGCATTACAGAGTCAAAGCGCACAGGTCGAACCAGCGTTATAACCTCAAAACGCAGAGTTGATCTCTAAAACAGCACGAACTGTGCGTTTTCAGCCTAGAACAGGCTTAACTCTGCGTTTTCAACATCAAAACGCAGAGTTAATCTCTAAAACAGCACGAACTGTGCGTTTTCAGCCTAAAACAGGCTCAACTCTGCGTTTTCAACATCAAAACGCAGAGTTAATCTCTAAAACAGTACGAACTGTGCGTTTTCAGCCTAAAACAGGCTCAACTCTGCGTTTTCAACATCAAAACGCAGAGTTAATCTCTAAAACAGTACGAACTGTGCGTTTTCAGCCTAAAACAGGCTCAACTCTGCGTTTTCAACATCAAAACGCAGAGTTAATCTCTAAAACAGCACGAACTGTGCGTTTTCAGCCTAAAACAGGCTCAACTCTGCGTTTTCAACATCAAAACGCAGAGTTAATCTCTAAAACAGCACGAACTGTGCGTTTTTAGCCTAGAACAGGCTTAACTCTGCATTTTCAACATTAAAACGCAAGTTAATCTCTTAAACAGGCCCAACTGTGCGTTCAGCCACCAAAATAGGCCCAACTCTGCGTTTTTAGTTTAAAAACGCAGAGTTCGGGCCCTGAACGCTATTTTTTAGCGTTTGACTCGTTCAAAGCACGTAATGAACAGTTCCAGGAACTGTTTTTCCCCACGATTTGAGGGATTTTCGCCCCACTTAAGAGCGGATTAAGGGGGTAGTTACCACCCTTAATCCCCTATAAATAGGGGAAAACTCAACTGAGTTCGGGTTGGAGGTTGGAGAGGGCTTTTTGGCTTTTTGGCTCTGGGCTCTGGGATCCTTCTTTTTGGGCAGCAAAGGAGAGATCTTCGGCTAACTTTGGAAGGGAATTGTTGGAGTTTTGGAGACCAGCAACAGGAGCTTCTTCCTTGGCTTATTAACCGAACTTTCGGTTCAAATCAACTCTTTTTCAAGAGTTCAAACTCGTTCAGAGTTATCAACTCGATCAGAGTTCAAAACTTGCTCTGCAAGTTCTTCTAAAACTCGTTCAGAATTATCAACTCGTTAAGAGTTATTTTCAAACTTGCCACGCAAGTTCTCCACAGCGTCAAATCGTGAGGAGAAAATCACGTTCCAGTGAATCAAGACGTTCGGATCGTCAACGAGAAGCAAACTCGACGCGAGCATTCGAGGGAGGCATCCCATCGCCACCATGAAGAACCCAGTTTTAAACAAAGGGGAGAATCAAATTCATTCTCCTCTCTTTTGTAATCGGAATCCAAATTGTAATTGATTTTGAGAGGAATACAAGTCAAATTTTCTTTCACTGTCTTTTTACTGCAAATTTCCAACAAACAAAAGATGGCGACTCTGCTGGAGACTAGCTTCTCTAACGAAGAAGTGGTGGCGCAATCCAACAAACAAAAGATGGCGACTCCGCTGGGGAAAAGCTTCTCTAACGAAGAAGTGGTGGTGCAATCCGACGTTCATCTCACTGGAACGACCGTTGAAACTCTGATTATCGAGTTCGATCAAGCCGAGTTTGAGAAGGCCCTCTCCTCCGGATCCTTTAGCCCCAAGGCTATGCGCAAGATCCACAAAGTTTCCGAGGAGACTAAAGCTCCAGTTGTGGCCAACTCATCTAAAGACTATCTCCTATGGGGGTTGCACTGTTCATACAGTCCCCTCCCTAAAGGAGAAGGCTCGACTTCGGCACGACTCCAAAGCCGATCCTCCAATCAACACGAACTCCACGTTTGTGAGCCTCAACATGAGCTCTGCATAAGCCAAGCTAAACGCAACCCTCAGGTGTGCGTTTTCCAGATAGAACGCTGCCTTCAGAGGCGTGTTCCAACATCTAAACGCAGACATCAAACCTGCGTTGATCTGGCTGAACGCAACTCTCAAGAGTGCGTCCCAGAACCAAAACGCAACTCTCAGGAGTGCGTTTCACAAACTGAACGCAACTCTCAGGAGTGCGTTCTAATATTTAAACGCAGAAATCAAACCTGTGTTGATCTGGCTGAACGCAACTCTCATGAGTGCGTCCCAGAACCAAAATGCAACTCTCCGGAGTGCGTTCCACAAACTGAATGCAGCTCTCAGGAGTGCGTTTCAGAATCCGAACGCAGATCGCAGGACTGCGTTTCACTAGCAAAACGCAGACTTTGGTCTTGCGTTAATCAAGTTAAACACGACCATCGTGTTCCTTCTTTGGAACACGATGTGATTTGTCGTGTTCAAAATGATCAACATGGATTTAAAATTCATGTTTACCAAGAACCAGTCCCATCCTTTAACGGACAGGGGGTTCCATCTCTACCCTCACGCTCTGTGAGAGGTGCCAAGGAGACTAAAGCTCCAAAGGTTGCTCCTATGCCAAAGGAAACCCTCTCCTTTAGTCGCCGAGATTACTCGAGCAGCCCTACCTCTAAAGGAGTGGGCTCAGTTTATGCCAAACGCAGCCCTCAGTGGTGCGTTGTGCAATCAAAACGCAGCCTTCAAAACTGCGTTGATTTGGCAGAATACAACTCTCAGGAGTGCGTTTCAGAACCAAAACGCAACTCTCAGGAGTGTGTTCAAGATCCAAAACGCAGACTTACAAACTGCGTTAACCAACAAAAACGCAACCGGTAAAGGTGCGTTAGTAAAACAGAACACGACCCTCGTGTTTCTTCTTCAGAACACGATGCGATTCGTCGTGTTCAAAAAGATCAACGTGGACTCAAGATCCATGTTCACCAGGAGCCAGTCTCATCCTTTAATGGATAGGGGGTTCCATATCTACCCTCACGCTCTGTGAGAGGTTCATCCCAAGTCTCTGACATGCGGGAATTGCTGTCGATGTTCAACCGACCGACGAATGTCGTTTTGCTCAATAATCGACGACATCCTCACAGGAAGAAGACTTTAGAGGATGAATACCTTGGAGTCACTTCTAACATGGTTGGTAGAGGGAGATCATCAACCCTTAGTTCTGACGAGTCAGAGTCAGATCGTTCTCCAAGCGTCAGAGAAATCACTAATGAGTTTGAAGGAGTCTACCAACGCACTCGGACGCGAACATGAGCCATTCCCCCTGTCAACTATCGGAGTTTAGCCAGAGGAACTAATTCCGATGACGAACACTCAGCCATTGCGGAGTCCCAATCATCAAGCTCTTGCGTTGGGCACGAGAGCTTCGTCCACATGGCAGAACATTCTGAAGATCTTTCAAAGAGACTTGATGAACAGGAGGCCATGCTCAAATCACAGCAGGAGGCCATCAATGAACTCATGGTCATGTTGACTCAAATCGTCGCAGACAACGCCAAATCTCAGGAGACAGATCCGCCGCTTAGGCAAGAATCTTCCCGGAGAGGAAAAGCGTCTTCATCCCGACCTCACACCAGCAAAAGGAAAGGAAAAGTGGTTGATGATACAGCTTCTGACCAAGAAGCCCACAACCTGGAATCTTCCTCTGATGAAGGAAGAGAGACTGAGAACGAGCAGAATCTTCAGTCTGCCAAAATGGAAGAATTGGAAGCCCGCCTCAAAGCCATTGCTAACAGAAGCGAGCTCCAAGATAAGGGAGTTATCAGACCCTATCATACCGAATGGGATGCAACCCCTTATCCTCCAAAGTTCGAGGTCCCGACGCTACAAATTTTTGACGGCACGGGATCACCGAACCAACATATTTATCATTTCAAGTCACAGACTGGAAATATGATATCAAACGATGCCATACTGGCTCGATTGTTCATTGGCACCCTCAAGGGAATTGCCTTTGAATGGTTCAGGAAACTGCCTGCGGGCTGTATCCAAAAGTGGGCGGATCTAGAGAGACTCTTCCTGTCAAGATTCTTTGAAGAGGATACAGAAGTCTCCATCCATACCCTTCTTGCTACTAAGCAGAAGAAGAGGGAGTCCGTCAAAGCCTATGTCAAAAGGTTCCGATCCATGGCTCTCCGGTGTTCATCAGGTATGACACAGTCTACCTTAGTAGAGACCTGTCGACACAACTTGCAAACCGACCTCCTAGCCCGAATAGGAGTTGCAGAATGCCGTTCCTGGAGACAACTAATCTCTCAAGGAGAACAGGCTCAAAAGATTATCGCCAGGATTAAAGCTGAAGAACAAAGTAGGCAGGATCAGCCCGAGCAATCGGACCAAGCCAAATCTTCTCCTGAGCAACCGGACCAGGCTCACTCTTCCCAGTCAGAAGGGAAAGATACTACGGCCACTGAAGTCAATCCTCTGCAATAGGATGGCAGGTCCACAAAGCTATCATGTTAACAGTTACCTCTGATAGTCAAACTCATCAGATAATGGCCTACCTGGTGATGTGACTCTATTCCGACTTCATGGATAGTGCCCCACTAGGTGATGTGCTTTGTCTACCTCTTTTTATTCCCCTGCTAAGTTTTAATCCAGACTAGGGGTTGATTACTTGGAATCCACTGGATTAAGAGTAACGAATTTTTCACATCGTCGAGTTAACATTACACTTCTGACGATCATCATCCCCACAGAGTATGCATTCAGTTTGCATCACTCCAAAATCTTGTCACGTTAACAATACACCTCTGACAAAACCCACTTATCAATCCTCGTCAATAAGATGAGGTCCTCAAAATTGCTCAAATCGCGCAACACAAATCCTGTCACGTTAACACTACACCTCTGACAAAATCAACTTATCGACTCTTTCAACACAAATTCTTGTCATGTTAACAATACACCTCTGACAAAACCCACTTATTAATCCTCGTCAATAGGATGATAAGTCCCCAAAGTTGCTCCAATCGCAACACAAATCCTGTCACGTTAATACTACACCTCTGACAAAATCCACTTATCAATCCTCGTCAATAGGATGATAAGTCTTCGCAATACAAATCTTGTCACGTTAACAATACACCTCTGACAAAACCCACTTATCGACTCTCTTCAATGGAGCGATAGGTCCACAAACCCGTCAAGTTAACACCACACCTCTGACGACCAAATCAACTTATCGACTCTCTTCAATAGAGCGATAGGTCCATAAAATACTGTTAGGTTAACATAACACCTCTAACAGTCAAACCCCCCCAATGAACTTGTTAATTCTTTTTCAACAAGAATAACAGGTTTTCATTATAAAATCCCCAGCGGATTAAAGATTTTCTAGAATTATCCTAGTGATAATAAAGAAAATTTTTGAATTTCACTTTAAGTGAGAATTTATGCCAAGTTAATACTATACCTCTGGCACTTCCAACTTCCTTTCGGTGTTTCAAGCCACACAGGAAGAAACGACACCAAAAATCCATGCCTTCACACATGGGGGACTTTATCTCGATCCCTAATTAGAGATAAGTCTACGCCTAACACGCGTTGCTGGTTAATCTTTCGCCGTGAAAAAGACACCAGGATTCATGCCGGGGGATTTTATCTCGATCCCTAATTAGAGATAAGTCTACGCCTAACACGCGTTGCCGGTTAGTCTTTTACCGTGAAAAGGACATCAAAATCCATGCTTCACACGCAGGGGGGACTTTATCTCGATCCCTAATTAGAGATAAGCCTACGCCTAACACGCGTTGCCGGTTAGTCTTTTCCTGTCAAAATGACAAAGTCTATGTATTCAAAATCATAGCATCAAGACTAAGAGAGTTCATTCTCTTAGCACAACGTTACATGTGGAACGGACTTAGACAATCCACATGCTAGCCCGACTCAAACGGTAGTCGGTAAAGGCTTATCAAATCCGTTGATGGCTGAGGGTTTGCCAAAAATCCTACGCACATTTGCAGGCCCATCAGCTTAATAGATGTGAGCCGAGACTTAAAACAGATGAGCCAAAGACAAGTCTCAAAGACTTAGTCAAAAATACACGGAAGCCACTTCCATGTCTTAAGTCAAAACGTTGAGATCAGACCCGCGACACATGCACGTTTGCAGGTCCATCAGCTTAATGGATGTGAGTCGAGACTTAAAACAAATGAGCCAAAGACAAGTCTCAAAGACTTAGTCAAAAATGCACAGAAGCCACTTCCATGTCTTAAGTCAAAACGTTGAGATCAGACCCGCGATGCAAAAACCGAACGCCGAGGTCACACCCGTGTTCCAAATTCAAAATACAGGGTCCACCCCCACAGTCCAGAAGCAGGATTATGGCGCATACCTTCACACAGGTCCTACGTAGAAAATCCCTTCAACCATGATGCCTTCAAAGCAAGTGCAGAGAACGACTCCTTTATTCGAAGCGAGTGCAGAGAACAACTCCTTTGTGACAAGGAATCAACAGCTCCAAGATCAGAGTTGAGATCCAAAGTATTCCGAAAATTCGTCCCAGTCAACCGCGAACTTTCGAAAACTTTGGAGGGGGTTTTGTAGGTTGTCTAAAAATCACAATAGATAGTTGATCCCCCATCAAACACCGATGATGGAAGTTACAATCTGACGACTTCCAGAAGGCTACAATTTGAAGACTTTCACGTAGATCGCTGAAGGTTACAATCTGACGCTAATTCAACAGCATTCATAATCAACATCGGGAGTTACAATCTGACGACTCTCATATTTTATAACAGGCAAAGATCAATAAGCAATAGCCTTTGCAATGTTATAATGGACGAGGTTATAAGCCAACAATCTCTCTCAAACGCATAAGTTCACTTCTGCGTTTTTCAAGTTCAAAACGCACACAAGTGTGCGTTCCTTAACAGGCGTCGAACTCTGTAACGCAGAGTTAAATCACAAAACGCACGTAAGTGTGCGTTCCTTAGCAGGCGTCGAACTCTGTAACGCAGATTTAAATCACGAAACGCACACGTAACGTGCGTTCTTCGACAGACTCGACTGCATCCCAAACTCTGAACGCAGAGTTGATCCTCAACGCACCAGTGACCTGGGCGTTTCCAATTTCAGAACGCATACGGCCTGTGCGTCTCAAATCTCCAACAGAGATTTAACTCTGCGCAGAGTTAAAGCCCAAACGTGGCCTGTGCGCCTGTGTTGCTTGAACTGCTGAACGCAGAGTTCAGCTCTGCGTTCTAACGCCCTAGCACAGAGAATCTGCCTGTGCGTTCAGCCACCAAGATAGGCCCAACTCTGCGTTTTTAGTCTAAAAACGCAGAGTTCGGGCCCTGAACGCTATTTTTCAGCGTTTGACTCGTTCAAAAGAGATCTTCGGCTAGCTTCTGATCGGATTTTATCTCATCAACAGAGGGAGATTCGGTCAAGGGCTTTTTGGATCTGAGACTTGGCAGCAAAGGGGGAATTTCTTGGAGATCGGATCATTCTCCAACAGAGATCATCTCCAAGTTCGGCAACAGGAGCATTCTCTTGGCTTATAACTGACTTTCGGTTCAAATCAACTCTTTTTCAAGAGTTCAAACTCGTTCAGAGTTATCAACTCGATCAGAGTTCAAAACTTGCTCTGCAAGTTCTTCTAAAACTCGTTCAGAGTTATCAACTCGTTAAGAGTTATTTTCAAACTTGCCACGCAAGTTCCCCACAGCGTCAAATCGTGAGGAGAAGACTACGTTCCAGTGAATCAAGACGTGCGGATCGTCAACGAGAAGCAAACTCGACGCGAGCATTCGAGGGAGGCATCTCATCGCCACCGTGAAGAACCCAGAATTAAACAAAGGGGAGAATCAAATTCGTTCTCCTCTCTTTTGTAATCGGAATCCAAATTGTAATTGATTTTGAGAGGAATACAAGTCAAATTTTTCTTTCATTGTCTTTTTACTGCAAATTTCCAACAAACAATAAGCTCACATATTTCTGGTTTAAAATGGTTTTTTGTCTTCAACCTGACCTATATCTCATACCAGTTTATAATTTTCTCATATCTCAACCACTGATTCTCCTCTAGAGTAATACTGGCCTTTAAACATCTAATATATATGTGAGAAAATTCCCAAAATCCCTCTCTTCTCATCTTTCCAGTCAACCTTTGCCGTAGCTGCTGGGACCCCTCAGTCGACCTAAGCCATCGTCATTCGACCAAAGAAGTCCCAGCCGAGAGAATTACTTTTGCTACTGCCGAGCTCTTTGCTTCTTTGGATTCTCTTCCGTTGTTTAGTATAACTTCTTTCTCTCCTATTTCAGTTGTCTATTTTCTTTGTCTAAGTTGTTTATCTAGAGCTTATTATTTAGGGTTTGTTAATTTAGGGTTGTTTCTTATCTAAAATCATTTAATACCTTTTTTATCTAATTATCATGTCCCGATCACATCCCAAAAGAGCTAGATCTAGTAGACCCGAACCCGCTTCCGCTCTCGTGCCCGAATTTGCTTATTATGAACGATATCTTTGTAGTCCATCTTTAATTAGCAGATATCGTGCTTATTGTCAATTCAAAAATTTTCCCTAGAGATTTGTTATGTTTGAAGATTTTGCTCAATTTCAGTTGCATACATATTTTAATGATGCTAGACTATAAGATTTGCTTACTCACACTAATCATCTTCCATATTATGCAAATCTTGTATGTATATTTTATACAAATTTGCAACTAGATCAAACCCGTACAACCCCGTGAATTTTAGAAAATAATGTGAATTATATTAATAAATGAGCTTTAATTATGATTAATATCATGTATGGATGAATGATTATGCTAACAATTGATTTGAGAGCAATTAATAATTATATGAGAGTATACAAAGGTTAAACATGCACAAAGAAGAAATCTGGAAAATTTTTGACCTGTTAAGAGTATATATGTATTACATACCGATACAGTTTGAATCTAGGAAACCTTAAAAGATAAAGGTTGTAGGTATATTCAATATCTTTCCAGCGCATCTTAAATCACCTCATTCCAAGGTCGAATGTAAAAGTTATAGCTAACATACCGAAGACTATTTTCCCAGTCTTACTAGGTTTCTTGTTTCAGGTTTGGGCTATTTTGATTCGTGTTTGTAGTTATATATATACATGTTTACACATGAAAAACACATATTTTTATAAGTATTCAAAACCCTAGCAGCCTCTCTTCCTCTCTCTCAAACCCTAATCATAATTTGTGAGATTTGGGAGAGTTCTTGAGGTGTTTGTCGAGAGGAAGGCGAGATTTTGCGACTTTGGTGAAGAGTGATCGTGCACGCACGTGTTTAGGAGTTCAACACGACGTTTGAGGAAAGATCATCTTCTTCCAAACCTTTCTCTTTAGTTAATTCAAAATTTAATATGTTTAATAGATGAATCTCATGTTTAAGCTTAACCCGATGTTTTAAAATCTTAGTTTATGATGTTAATCTTTAAACCAATGTGAAAATCTGTAGTTTTAGTTACTGTTTATATTAGTTTGATGATCATGATCATTAGGGTTGTATTTAATTTTATTTTTAACTTGTTAATTATGTTTAATCATGTTTAAACCCAAGTTTAATAAATATTTGAGTTCTCTTACTAATTAAAGAAGTCTAAATCATAGGTTGATGATACCTAAGTGATGTGAGCATGTTTAAACGAATTTATCTCTGTTTAATATTTAGAATTTATCATGTTTAATTAATCATATTTATAAATTAGGCTATTTGAGAAATTTTGGTTAATTGAGATGCTAAACCTTAACTTGATTAATTCAAGAGTGTAAATCATGTTAAGTTAATTCCTGTTAAGTAATTATGAAAGATTTAATCTTGTTATATGCCTTATATTGATAAAAATAAGTTTTTAAATAAAGTTACAAAATAGGAAATATCAAAAACCTGAATTTGTGTTTTTCTCTCTTGCAAGTCAACCGACCAAGACTAGCCGGTCGATCGGTGAGGCCCTGAGCGTGCACATTGTGTGCAGGTTGCTTTTGGTCGACCAACGCCTTAAGGGCGATCGACCGACTTGTGTTCTATTTGTTTTTGAGTGGTTGTTTTTGCATCGTTTGACCGTGAGTACGAGGTTCGAGCCGCACGATGACACCCGTACAATCATGAGCATACATGAATAGTATTGTAGCACACACAGATATCCTGGAGAGGATTATTACAGGTATTATTGTCAACCACACTTGGGATATGAGTTATTTAAATATTATATACATGTATGAATATCATTGATGATCACCGCTCAGTATTACTTGAGATAGTGTGTCGATATACCATTAGTACAGGTTATTGAGTTGGTTTTAGGATGCTTGATCCAGTAGTCCGTCTCACAGTAGATGCGATGAGGCTTGTGAGCAGTATATCTAGGATGCCTTGATTTGATAGTCCATCCCGCACGTTGATGCGATAAGACTAATGAGCCATGTACACTATTAGGATGCCGATTTGGTAGTCCGTCCCGTATGATAATGCGATGAATTAGCATTGTGATAATTATCTGATAGCCCGAGTCTTAGTGGACGCCATTATGAACATGACTCAACGCTGAGTTATATATGATCGATGTACTTTACTCTTGTGGGTATGCGGGATTATATACTGTTGTTTATATAATCTTCCAAGGGATAGTGGAAGATATTTTTGGTCTGATATTGTGATGACTTTACTTCCTTGTATTGCTTTCCTTTATTCCTAGTTTGGAATTGATAATTAGCGATTCATAATTTAAGACGTATAGTATATACATGAGGATTTCCTTGTTTGGACTATTTCGCTCGACGTACCAGTTTCGTGTTGTGAGTTTCTAATTATTAATTCTATTTAGATTATTTATTCTTAGTTCGGCATTGATATTTAGTTATCTATAATTTGAGACATATGATATATACATGAGGGTTTTCTTATTTGTATTATTTTGCTCGACGTACTACGTCTCGTGTTGTAGGCTTTTAAATATTAATTTTATTTAGATACAGGGTAAATGATCAAGGTAGACTATGTTTAATAGATAGAGCCTCCATCACATCTAGTAGCCCTTCCCCTGGGGGTGGATGGAGATGATCTTGCTGTAGCGCTCTGACGCTCTTGTTGTTTCTCCGTTTATTTTTTAATTCCTTTCAGGCAGCAGCTCAGAGTTTTGGAGAGCCACAGGATGACGGACTTCCAGCATAGTCGTTGTCATATGTTTTTAGTAGATGAGACTCCACCATAGTTGATATTTTCTTTTGGACATTTAGAGTTTTGTATTTCATCTTATAAAGGCTGTGTGACTTAGTTTTATTTTTAGTTGACTCATATTGAGATACTTCACATTTATTTCAGACTTCAGTAGTATTCAGTTTATTTATTTGAGACATGATTACATGTATTAGATATCTCTTTCTACATCATGTCCATTGTATTTATTTCCCTTATTTTACCTATTTTGTACCTACACTTGTTGATTCAACTAGAGAGATATTACTGTGATGGTGAAACGTGTTGCTACACAGTGTGGGTGCATGGTAGGTTTGACATCTCTGGGTTTACTTTGGACTACAGCCATGTGTGAAAACAGAGGCGTCACAACAGAGCTCTAGTTTCAGTATCCTTGGGATCATCCTGTGTCGAGTCATGGATCTAGAATAGAGTTTCTTAGGATTCATGTATAGAGTCCGTTAAGAATTACTAGAATGAGTGAGGACGTACTACGTATATCTCAAAAGTTTTGGAATTCTTTTTATGACAACTATTTTACTTTGATTATAAAGTATTTGCGTGAAAGATATGTGATACATATTTCTTATTGTTATGAGATATATTTATGTCTTTTGCCTGAGGTCTCATTACCGTGTCTTATAAACTCTCTTCCTAAAATGTATAGATTGCCGGACAGGGTCGTGGACGGAGAGGATCCCATACACAGAGAGTTAGGCAGGATGAGCCAGAGCTTGAGCAGCAGCAGGCTCCACCCGAGTAATAGCAGGCTCCACCTGAACCACAGTAGGCTCCACAGTATATGATTGACCTTATGACCCCTATAGCAGCTAGGCTACCAGCGCTCGAGGAGCGAGTGGCAAACCAGATCCTACCAGTAGTGCCACCACCAGTGACTCCAGCTACACTTATCGCAGAGGAGTCCCTAGAGGGTACACCAAGAGTTACACCACCACCAGTTACCGACAGAGCCACAGAGCAGGAGACTTGGCTCCATCTAGTTGAGCGGTACCAGAAGATGAGGGCACCAAAATTCCAGGGATCATCAGACTCACTAGTAGCCCACAAGTGGAAGGAAGACATGGGGAATATTCTTGATCTACTTAATATTGATTCAGTGCAGAAGGAGAGATTAGTAGCTTTCAACCTTAAGGGTGATGCCGAAGGATAGTATAGGCTTCAATTCACCCAAGAACACCGGATGGTACTCACTTGGAAAGATTTTGTTTACTTTTCTGATGAGCAATACATCTCTTCTGCGGCAAGGGTTAGGAAAGAGCTAGAGCTATCCAGGTTGGAGTAGGGAGACATAACCGCAGCTAACTATGAGAGCAAATTTATGAGTTTACTTTGCTTCACGGGCATGTGGCAGACTGGAGAGCGCTAGGGTCAGATTTTTCTTATGGGGATTCATCCAAGCCTTCGTCGTTACCTCATTTCCAGATGATTCTGTTCAATTTGAGAGGTAGCTGACGCTGCTATTTCGCAGGAAACAGAATCTGTGATATTTCAGAAGACCAAGGAAGGTAGTACTAAGGCATGATAATATGGTGATAAGAGAAAGGGCAAGAGACCTTTTGCAGGACCTGGAGGACCCTAGTAGTGGGGTAAGGATTTTCATCACCAGCAGTAAGGACCTTCTAAGAAGCGGTCACAACATGATTCTAGAATGCCACAACAGCGCAAGATTCAAGATACATATTACAAGTGCAACAAGATTGGTCATAGGGCGAAGGATTGTCACAGCGCACCAGCAAGAGGCCAGCATGACAGAGGTCAGGGCCAGCAACAGGGGCGTGGACACTGAAAGTAGAACCATGGTCAGGGTTAGTAGTCGTAGGGCCGTGGTTATGGCCAGTAGCGGAGGATCGAGGCACCACCAACAGTTCTGAGGATTGAGGGGCCAACAGGCCATATACACGCCATCCAAGAGATTTCTTAAGGATAGATAGTCCCATATGTTCCACTGCCTTTAGCACCATAGTCTTAAGCCACCAACATGGTTTATGCAGTCGTACCACACAACCATGGTGTGAGTGAAGCCATAGTGAAAGGTACTTTCTTAGTGAACTCCTTCTTAGCTCAAATCTTGTTCGATTAAGGAGCTTCACATTCCTTTATTTCTCATATTTTCATGGATAGGCTTCAGCTTGTAGCACATCCCTTAGATGTACCATTATCAGGCTCTACTCCTTTAGGCAAGGTGCCCCTGTTAGAGAGTATCTGTAGGAGATGTGTCATCAGTCTATATGAGTTTGAGTTTATTATTGATTTGATCGTTTTGCGGATGTTAGATTTTGATATCATTCTCGGTATGGATTGACTATCATCCTACCATGTCAGTATCGACTGTTTTGCTAAAACAGTCAACTCATGGTCTTGAGACATATTTTTGTAGCACATTCTCGGTATGTTTGTGTATTGAGATACATTTTTTCATATTGATATATCTATATGTGTTCTCATGGTCTTGTTATATGTGAGTTGTGATTAGCATACTCTATATCTATGCTTGCTCACATATGTTTGCCATACTCATATTGAATATATTCTTCATGGCTTTTTGTTAGGAGGAGCTTTTTCCTATTTTATTTATTGTTTTTATACTCACCATGCTTATAGATTGTGCTTTATTTGTATATTTTATATATTCTTTGTGTAAATTGTTTGTCATCATCAAAAAGGGGGAGATTATTGGCCTTTTTATTTTGATGATGTTTTAACAAATAATTTACAACAAATGTTGTTTATCTAGTGTTTGTGTTTTCATATTTATTCTAGGCAAACAATGCGTTAGAGGATGAATGGAATTGCTCTTCAACGATCATATCCAATGAAGGTTGGCAGAATAGTAGAGTGAAGCAATATAACTCAAGTTAAAGATTCAAGTTCAAGCTTCATCCGCAAGTTTACCAAGTCGAGC
>NC_033796.1:56666411-56710718 GCF_001876935.1 Asparagus officinalis
TATATATATATATATATATACACACGCACACATTTTTATTTTTGGTTTTATCCACAAACAAAGTTTTTACAAATAAATTCCAAAAAATGTTAATACATGTTTATTTTTAATGTGGATAAGTTGTTTTGGTTAGCTTCGTAGATATGAAACAATAGTTATATTCATATACATATTCTTTTGTTTCATATTCTATTATAATTGGAAATATATTGTGTTTTTGGTTTATAGATAAGAATAATAATTTATACCTTTTATTAAGTCTATAAATCTATTCAAAATGTTTCAAGAGGTTGTTTAAATCATTTTGTCAAAATCATGCGTTTTCGAGATTTTGTATTTTAAGTGATTTTGTAAAATGATGAGATTTTATAAATGGGAAGTGCTATTTAAAAACCAGTTTTTGTATCATATTCATTTTCATGTTTACAAGCATTTCCCAAAGGTTTACATTTTTCTGAATTTATTTGCTATTTTTAAAGGTACTTCGAAAAAAAATTAGATTTTCTGTTTTAATCAGGCTGATATTGTGTTATCAGTTGACTGATGAAAGTGTTCAGTCGACTGATAAAATCATCTGGAATATCAAGAAGTTTCTATTTTTTATTCAGTCGACTGATCAGTCAACTAATGAGGTCTTCAGTCGACTGATGAGATGTGAGCTTTCTGTAACGGTCAGCTCATCAGTCGACTAATCAAACCCATCAGTCGACTGATTCTGTAACGGCTAGATTTTTTAGCCTTTTTTAGTTTTAGGTTTTTGATCTTTTTACCTTGTTTTCTCTTGAATTTGGGGTTCTTATAAATACCCCCATATATCCTCAGTTCTATTCACTCAAGAGAATGTTTTAAGCAAGTTTTAAAATAGTTTAAGTGTTTGTTTAGTTTGTTTAGTTTGTTTAAGTGTGTTTAAAAGTTTCGTTTGTGAAGAGAATTTCACAAGAGCTAGAAGAGATCATCCATTGGTGTTTGAGCTTCAACTCATCTCTCTCTCTCTCTCTCTCTTGATCTATAGAGAAGTTTTCCTAACTCAATTATCTAGCATTTTTATTCTTGAATTTCATATCTATATTATTGCTAGTTTATTTTTGAGTTAGATTTTATTTATTCTCTTTGTTTACACACACAACCATTGAGCTTTTAGTATTTTTATATATTGTATATTTGGGGTTGTGAGATTGTAACTTAGAGTGTAAGCGTAATTGTGTTCTCATCCAATTTAGAGAGCAATAATTTGTTGTATTAAGCCTAATTGTGAGGTTTCACTTTGTATTGTACAAATACACCAAGAGGAGTGTAGAGGTGAGAGATGTGGTCGGTCCCAAGAGGAGTGAGGTCGGTGGTAATGCCTAGATGGTAGGCCGTAATTTCGAGCACTTGAGGGAGACAAGTGAGAGGCTAACACTTTTGGTGGGATTTGTGTAGTTACATTGTGAGATTGTGAACGTTGATCAGTGAATGTTAAAAACCGATATTGTGTGGTGTAAACGTTATTTCGGTAAGCGTTGAAAATCCGATGTGTAGTGGATTCTCATCGGGAGTGGGGAACGGATACATAGGATGGAAGGTCCAAACTCCGTGACCATATTACTTGTTTGAGTTTGGCTTAGCGCACTTATATTTTTGTTCATCTTTATTGTCATTCTCCCATTGCTTACAATATATTGTTTATATCTTGTTTCACCCTTGTGTTAGTTTCATATCCTTGCATATATCTCTTGTCATATCTAAAGTGCTAGGATATTTGTTAATTAGTTTTAATTAGCATAAAATCGAATTAGATTAGCATAAACCCTATTCACCCCCCTCTAGGGTTCTTTTCTAGTGGCATTAGGATCTAACATTATATTCCAAAACTACCTTTCTGACTCGATATGTGTCTTTTGAGTTTTTTGTCATACTATTTGGGCTGACCAATGCACCCGCGGTATTTATGGATTTGACGAACCAGGTTTTTCGTCCATATTTGGACCAGTTCGTGATCATATTCATCAACGACATCCTTATCTATTCGAGATCGGAGGCAGAGCATGAGCAGCATCTTCGATTAGCATTGCAGACTTTGCGGGAGCATCTGTTGTATGCTAAGCTTAGCAAGTATGAGTTTTGGCTATTTGAGATCAGATTTTTAGTCCATGTCATCAGTAAGGAGGGCATTGCAGTAGATCTAGTGAAAGTTAAGGTAGTACTTGATTGGAAGCCGTCGAAGACTATTACAGAGATTCGTAACTTCTTAGTTTTTGCCGGCTATTGCAGAAAGTTCATTCAAAACTTCTTGAAGATTACAATGCCACTTACACGCCTTACGAAGAAGGGTGTACAGTTTGTTTGGAGCACGGAGAGCCAGGAAGCTTTTGAGACCTTGAAGTCCAAGTTGACTACAACACCGATATTGATTATCTTGAGCACTGATAAGACCTTTGTCGTCTACACGGATGTATCATTATCGGGTCTAGGAGATATTTTGATGCAAACCTAGAGAGTTGTGGCTTACATTTCACGATAGTTGAGGATGCATGAGCAGAAGTATCCCACACATGACTTGGAGCTAGCAACATTTGTCTTTGCACTGAAGACATGTAGACATTATCTTTATGGAGTATAGTTTAAGCTTTTCACGAATCACCATAGCCTAAACTACTTCTTATCTCTGAAGGAACTCAACCAGAGACAGCGGTGATGGATCGAGTTTATTAAAGATTACGAGTTCGTAATTTAACACCTTCCGGGGAAGGTGAACGTCACAGCGGACGCGTTGAGTAGGAAGTATCGACATTAGATTTTAGCTTTGAGGTGCTCGTTGTATCGAGATCTTCACACCCTTAGCCAATTTGATTTTAGGCCGGAGATTAGCGGGAGCAGCATATTTTTAGGAGCTTTTTCCGTGAAATCATCTTGGAGTGATAGGGTGGTCAGATCTTAGCTAGAGGACTCTTGGATTCAAATCCGAAAGGAGAATATTTCTAAAGAGCCAAAAACTAATTGGACCATTAGAGCAGATGGATGACTTCGAATAAAGGGCCGATTAGTGATGACAAGTAATCCACAGATAAAGAAAGACTTATTTGATAAGGTACATCGTACTAGGTACACAGTGCATCCAGACACCACTAAAATGTACAAGAACATAAAGAGACACTTTTGGTGGAGTGGTATGCGTAAGGATATTGCAGAATATGTGGCTAAGTGCTTTACCTACTAGCAAGTGAAGGCAGAATATCAGAGACCCATAGGAACCCTACAACCTTTACTTATTCTAGAGTGGAAATGAGAAGATATTTTCATGAATTTTATTATAGGACTGCTGAGGTCAAAGAAGGGGAAAGATTTTATTTGGGTGATAGTTGATCGGTTGATAAAGTTAGCACATTTCATAACAGTGAAGACGACATACACGGCAGAGACTTATGTGAGGATATTCATCTAGAAGATTGTGAGACTACATAGAGTTCCAGAGATGATGGTATCAGATTGAGGCTCGGTTTTCACTTCGCATTTGTGGAGGAGCTTCCATAACTTGTTCGATAGCTAATTATCATATTCTAGTGTGCCACCCACAAATAAATGGTCAGACAGAAAGAGTTAACCAAGTGTTGGAAGACATGTTGTGAGTATGTACTATTGATTTCCAGAGTAGTTAGGAGGATCACATTCTATTGATTAAGTTTGTTTATAACAATAGTTATCAAGCGACCATAGGTATAGCACCATATGAGGCTTGTACGGGAGGCCTTGTAGATTATCTATTAGTTGGGCAGAACCAGATGATAGCTTATTGCTTGGACCGACGCTTGTGAGACAGACTACAAAGAAGGTAGCATTAATTCAGAAATGTATTCTTACAGCGGAGAGTTGGCAGAAGAGCTACATAGATTAGAGGTGGCAACCGCTAGAGTTCTAGGTTGGGGACTATGTTTTATTGAAAGTATCGCTGATAAAGGGAGTTCAGCGATTCGGAAGACGGGGAAAGCTTACCCCGAGGTATATTGGTCCGTTCAGGATTGTTGAGAGTATTGGAGCCATTTTGTATCGGCTAGATCTTCCAACATCGATATCGAGTATACACGATGTTTTCCATATTTTGATGCCCAAGAAGTATTTATGTGACGAGGAGCAGCAGTGAGTATTAGACACACCAGAGATTGAGCTTCATGATGATTTGACTACCATTGAGATCCCAGTTCGCATTCTTGCTAAAGAGGACAAAGGACTTAGAAACGAAATGATACATTTAGTTAAAGTTCAATGGAACCGGAAAGAAGCTGAGGAAGCTTCTTGAGAGTGCGAAGAGGATATGCGTCGTGACTACCCATACCTGTTTAAGTAGGTAAAATGATTGGTTATACATTTCTTGTGTTTATGATTATTTTCCATAGTCACATTTATATTTAACATTGGAATAGGGGTATTAACACTTGGCTCCTAATTATTCGAAACACATGGTATATATATTGGGGGTTCCTTATTTGGATTTTTAGCCCGACATAATAGTTTCATTTAGTTAGGGGTTAAATGGGAGTATTTGTATTCTAGATTGTTAAGTGTAAATACCGTTTATGTTTCATATCTGGAGATTAATGGTATGAGATGTGTACAGGAGGGTTTTCTTATCCGGAGTATCCCCTCATCATGCTTTTCTCATATTATTAATCTCTAAGATACGATTACAGAATTTTGAGGACAAAATTCTTATAGGGGGAGGGGGTGAATGTAAAACCCCATGAATTTTGGAAAATAGTATGAATTATATTGATAAATGACCTCTAATTATAATGAATATAATTTATAGATGAATGATTATGCTAACAATTGATTTGAGATCAATTAAGAGGATATATGAGAGTATACAAAGGTTAAACATGCACAAAGAAAAAATCTGGAAAAATAACTAGTTAAGAGTATATATGAATTATATACTGATACAGTTTGAATCTAGGAAGAAAAAAATTATAGGTATCTTCAATATCTTTCCAACGCATATTAAATCACCTCATTCTGAGATAGGATGTGAAAGTTATAGCCAAAATACCAAAGACTATTTTCCCAGTCTGACTAGGTTTACTGTTTCAGGTTTTGGCTGTTTTGTTTCGGGTTTGCAGTTATATATATACATGTTTACACACGAAAAATATATTTTTTCATCAGTATTCCAAACCCTAGCAGCCCATATTTCTCTCTCTCAAACCCTAATCATAATTTATGAGATTTGGGAGAGTTCTTGAGGCGTTTGTCGAGAGGAAGGCGGGATTTTACAACTTTGGTGAAGAAGAATCTTGCACGCACGTGTTCAGGAGTTCAACACGACGTTTGAGGCAAGATCATCTTCCTCCAAACCTTTTCCTGTAGTTAATTCAAGATTTAATATGTTTAATTGATGAATCTCATGTTTAAGCTTAACCCGATGTTTTAAAATCTTAGTTTATTATGTTAATTTTTAAATCAAAATAAAAATCTATAGTTTTAGTTGCTGTTTATTTTAGTACGATGATCATGATCATTAGGGTTATATTTATTTTATTTTTAACTTGTTAATCATGCTTAAATTATGTTTAAACCCTAGTTTAATAATTATTTGAGTTTTCTTGCTAATTAAAGAGGTCTAAACCCTAGGTTGATGATACCTAAGTGATGTGAGCATATTTAAACGAATTTATCTCTGTTCAATATTAAGAATTTATCATGTTTACTTAACCATATTTATAAATTAGGTTATTTGAGAAATTTTGGTTAATTGAGATGCTAAACGCTAACTAGATTAATTTAAGAGTATAAATCATGTTAAGTTAATTCCTGTTAAGTAATTATGAAAGATTTAATCTTGTTATATGCCTCATGTTGATAAAAATAAGTTGTTAAATAAAGTTACAAAATACAAAACATTAGAATCCTAAACTTGTGTTTTTCTCTCTGGCCGGTCGACCGACCAAGACTAGGCGGTCGACCGGTGAGGCCTTAAGGATGCACATTGTGTGCACGGTTGTTTTCGGTCGACCGACACCCTAAGGGCAGTCGACCGACCTGTGTTCTCTTTGTTTTTGAGTGGTTGTTTTTGCATCATTTGACCGTGAGTGCAGGTTCGAGCCGTACGATAACACACGTACAATCATGAGCATACATGAATATTGTTGTAGCACACACATAGATATCCTGGAGAGGATTATTACATGTATTGTTTTCAACCACACTTGGGATATGGGTTATTTAAATATTATATATATGTATGGATATCATTGATGAGCACCGGTCAATACTACTTGGGATAATGCGTTGATATACCATTATTATAGGCTATTGAGTTAGGTTTTAGGATGCTTGATCTAGTAGTCCGTCCCGCACATAGATGCGATGAGGCTTGTGAGCCATATACCCAAGATGCTTTGATTTGGTAGTCTGTCCCGCACGTTGATACGATGAGACTAATGAGCCGTGTACACTATTAGGATGGTAATTTGATAGTCCGTCTCGCATGATAATGTGATGAATTATAAACTTTATAAGAATTTGTATTGTGATAATTATCTGATAGGCTGAGTATTAGTAGACGCCATTATGAACATGACTCATCGTGGAGTTATATATGACCGATGTACTTTACTCTTGTGGGTACGCGGGACTATATACTGTTGTTTATATAATCTTGTAAGGGATAGTGGAAGATATTTTTGGTCCAATATTGTGATGACTTTACTTCCTTTATGTATTTCCTTTATTCCTAGTTTGGAATTGATAATTAGCGGTTCACAATTTGAGACATATGGTATATACATGAGGGTTTTCTTATTTGGATTATTTCACTTGACGTACCAGTTTCATGTTGTGAGTTTCTAATTACTAACTCTATTTAGATTGTTTATTCTTAGTTCAATATTGATATTTAGTTATCTACAATTTGAGACATATGGTATATACATGAGGGTTTCTTTGTTTGGATTATTTTGCTCGATGTACTACGTCTAGTATTGTAGGTTTCTAAATATTAATTCTATTTAGATATAGGATAAATAATCTAGTAGACTATGCTTAATAGATAGAGCCTCCATCACATCTAGTAGCCCTTCCCCTAGGGGCGGATGGAGATGATCTTGCTGTAGCGCTCTGACGCTCTTGTTGTTTCTTCTTTTATTTTTCAATCCCTTTCAAGCAGCAGTTTAGAGTTCCGGAGAGCCGCAGGATGACAAACTTCCAACATAGTCACCGTCACATGTTTTTAGTAGATAAGACTCTACCATAGTTGATATTTTCTTTTGAACGTTTAGAGTTTTGTATTTTATCTTGTAAAGTCTGTGTGCCTTAGTTTATTTTCAATTGACTCATATTGAGATACTTCACATTTATTTCAAATTTTAGTTATATTCAGTTTATTCAGATGAGAGATGATTATATATATATTAGATATCTCTTTATACATCATATCTATTGTATTTATTTTCCTTATTTTACCTATTTTATACCTACATTTGTTATTGATTCTACTAGAGAGATATTACTGTCATGATGAAACGTGTTATTGTACAGTGTGGGTGCATGGCAGGTTTGACATCTCTAGGTTCACTTTGGACTGTAGCCATCTGTGAAAACAAGGGTGTCACAATCAATTAGCCGAGATTCTTTATATTCCTTTTTGGGACACTGTCCTGAAGGATGTAGACTATGTTGATGAAAGTGTTGATTCTCTAATCCTTCTTCCACAAAAAACGTTTTCCTCTTTCTAATAGCCCAGTCTCTCCTCTTGGGAGAATTATTGCTCGTATCATTTCTTACAACATAATTTCCAAGAGTGGGGGTTATGATCATTTCTGTCAAGAGTTAACTAGTGTGGTTTATGCCATTTTAGGAAACCTTGACGTAAAATGGAGCAAGTTTATTTTTGATGCCATGGCAACAAATCACACGAGTTTTCTTCCTTTTGGATCCTTACTTACTAAGATTTTTTTACTATTTTTAAGTGGATCTATTTAATGAGGCCCCTATTCATATTCATGATTTCTTTGATACCCTTAACTCTATAGGATGAATCCTCCTGTTACTCTATATCAGATGGAACGTTCTGATGATCCTGTAGATCCTTTCATAGATGAACCCTCATCTCTTCCATCTAGTTCTAGGGCTCATCCTTGTCCTCCACGTGCATCATCTTCCATTCCTTTTAGTGCTCCGAATGATTTGGTTCACCAGTTGGATAGTTTAGAGGAGAGAGTGTTTGCTCGCCTAGATCACATTGAGAGTAGAGCTGTAAATTGGTATGGCAAATTGTTGAGAAGGCAGGATGAGAGTTCTGCTAGTTAAGAGTAGGCTTGATGAGATTTTGAGGATCCAACAACAGTTCATGGATATGCACATGCATCATCCTCCTTCGGGTCCTGGGCCATCCAGTTCTTGAAGACAAATTTTCTTATTTGGACTTGTATTTTTAAATATGTATTTGAACTAGGTGTTTTTCTTTTTAGCTTATTTGGTTTGTAGTTTTTGTTTGGTTTGAACTATGTATTTTTGTTTATTTTGGTATGAACAATGAGTTTGTGAGATTATTGTAAACACTCTTATGATTATATGCATTTGTTTGAGCTCATGGGTCATCCTAATTATATGTTATAATGTAGTTTTTGTGTGGTTAGTTGTTCATGTTTGCTCACATAATTTTTATGCATATATTCATTTGTGATGAAAATCTGTGTACAAATTGCCCTAATTATCATTGAATATATATTATATGGCTTTTCGATAGTGGGGGCATTCCCTATAAGTTGTTTTATACTCACCATGCTTATAGGTAGGGGGAGCGTTCGCTCTCTATCTTAATGTTTGTTTTCCCCATTTTGATGTTGACAAAGGGGGAGAAACAAGTGGTTAGTGAGTATCTTGTTTATAAACTTTATATTCTTTTATATTTATTAAGAAAATTATTTGTCATCATCAAAAAGGGGGAGATTGTTAGGACTCATGTTCATGAGCCTACTTTCTAATCTAGTTTTAATGACTAAAAAACAAATTATAAATGTATTTTCCAGTATTTTTGTTTTCTCAAATGTGTATCCAGGTTAAAAGAATTTGTACTATATCGACAATATTTGGAATGAAGTCGACGAATTTGAAGTCTAAGATTCAAGATCAAGCTTCATGCACATCAACTGAGGTATATTAGTTTTAGGAATTATACTTTGTGTATTATGCTTAGAGCTTAATTCTTATACACACACACGATACTTCTCATTTTATTGTAATGTGAGTATTTTTGAGAAAATATCGAGTCTTTGGATTATTGACTTAACAATAATGTTTTATATCTTTAACAAAGTCTATTAATCCATTCAAAAGAATGTCCAAACGTGTTTGAAATCATTTTGTCAAAATCAAGTGTTTAAACGAACTCGTATTTTTTGAGATTTTGCAAAATATTGAGTTTTCACAATGGGGAATGATATTTCAAAAATTTCTTTCATAACATATTTATATTCATGCGTATAAATATTTTCCTAAGTTTCATAAGTTTTAGAATTTATTTGCTATTTTTAAACACACTTTGAAAATCAATATTTCTGTTCAAAACTGGGTTGTGCATATTTTTCGATCAACCGACACTCCTCATCAATCGACCAAAGTACTGCTCTGTAATTACAGAAAAGTTTCTGCTCAGTCAACCGACCTTCATCAGTCAACTAAACAATGTTTTTAGTTGACCGACACTATGCATCAGTCGACTGATAAACTACTCTATAATTGCTAAAAAGTTTTTGCTCAGTCGAGAACCTCCATCAATCGACTGAACAGTGTTTTTTGTCAACCGATGACTTGCAACAGTCAACCGATAGTTTCCCAGAATCAGCCAACGATCAGCTTATCAGTCAACTGAACAGTACATTAGTCGACCGACGACACTGTAATGGCTAGTTTTCCAGACTCATTTGTTTATGGTTTTTGATTGGTTTGAGAGGCTATAAAAAGCCCTCAACAGTCATTTATTTCTCTATGGATGTTTAAGTGAGTTTACACAAGTTTGTTTCAAAGTTTTAAGTGTGTTTTTGTTTATACAAAAAGAGTTTACAAGAGGAGGAGATCATTTCGGTTTTGAGCATCATTCTTCAAATTTCTATCTCTCTTGTTCTTGGAGAAGTTTTTCTAAACTCAATTATCTAGCTTGTTTATATTTTCTAGATTAATTCGAGTTTGATTTCATTTTCACTCATTGATTTTACACACAACCAATTTGAGCTTGAATACTTTCACATATTGTATATTTGGGTTGTGGTGAGTGAATCATTGAGAGTGAGCTTCATTTTAGTTCTCATATTGTTTAGAAAACAAATCTTGTTATTTGCACTTCTTTGTTGAGAACATGTTGTAATACACAATGACACTTAGAGGAGTGGTTAGGAGAGACCGTGGTTAATTCTAAGAGGAGTGGCATTGGTTGTAAAGCCTAGGTAGAGGTAATAAATCCAAGCACTTGAGGAAGGTGACACAGGTAGGCCAACACTTAGAGGAGTGTATTATGTATTGATAATTGTGCGAGTTGTAAATGTTATCGGTGAGCGTTGAAAACCGATTGTGTAGTTATTTTTTATGATTGGTGGAGAATCTCCTCGAGGGTGAGGAGCGGAGACGTAGGTCGAGGGTGACCGAACTCCGTGAACATATTCTTGTGTTTATGTTTGTCTTTGGCACACTCTTATTGTCTCATTGTTTATATTGCTTATTATTCATTGTTTATCCTTGCATATATCACTTGTGTATATCATATTGCTAGGATATAGTTAATAAGTTTTAAATTGGCATCGTATTAGGATTAGATTAAAAATTACCCTATTCACCCCCTCTAGGGTACTTTCAGAACCTAGTTTATTTAGATTTAGCTTATAAACTAGATTTTTCAAAAGTTGGGGAATCCTAATTTTTTTCAATGTGACTTAAAAGGTAAGTTATTTGGATGTTGTCAAACATGTAAATATGAATAAGATGGTTTTAAAGCCACTTTGACAAAAAAAAGATAAATTGCACAAAAATACCCTAAAGTTTTGCGTTTTGACAATAAAATACCAAAAGTTACATTTTGGCACAATATAATACCCTAAAGTTTTTAAAATTTGCATATTACTACCATCAATCACGTAAACATAAAAATATTCACCTAGAATGTTTCTCTATGAAACTTACATGCTAATTTTAGAGTTTTTTTAACAAATAATGTTTATTAAATTTACTACTAAATCAACCAAATTTCTTTTTCACACGTATCCTAACTCTACTTTAAAATAGAGATGAGATATTTCTAATAAAAATTTAATAAATATTAATAATTAGAAAGCTCTAAAATTATGTACATATCATAGAGAAATATTAGGGTAAAATTTTTCATGTTTGCATGATCGATGGTAGTAACGTACAAATTTTAAAAACTTTACGGTATTTTTGTGTACTACAATGCAACTTATGGTATTTAATTACCAAAACAAAAGACTTTATGATATTTCTGTGCAATTTAGCCAACAAAAATAAGCTCTCATAAACACTCTCTTTTTAATTGTCACTTGGCAACTTTCTAAATAGTTGACTTTTAAACTTCCATATAGTAATTATTTTGTTGTCATACAACCTATTTATTCTTCCATTCTTTCATGGATTGCAATAAGTTCTTGATTAATCGATTTTCTTATGATTATTTTAATTAATAGTTCTAAATTGGAATACAACTTTTTCTGTGAAGTAAAGGTACACCTATAAAAGTTAGAAGATTAATTTCTCCTTCATGCTACAAATAAGGCTAGTCTCAATAGTTTAAACCATTAGGGCTCACTATGACCCCATCAGTTAGCATCATTGAGGCAAAAAAAAAAATCATTATAGCATATCACATCAGTCCTGACTCAGCTTCAACGGTTAAAATATTTTCCCTAATGGTTTAAACCATAGAGGTAACTAAATCATTGAGTTAATTTAAAAAAACAAAAATGTCAGCCTCGACGGTTATAACCATTGGGGTCAATTATTTACACTAATGTTTATACCTATCGGTGCAAGTTAATTTTCTAAAATAGAAAAATATTAGCCCTAACAAACCGTTGCCTCTGATTGTTAGGTCTCATGTTATGAGCCTATATCTTCTAATCTTATTTGTATGATTATAACAACTCCTAACATTGTTTGTCTAGTGTTTATTTTTTCTTATTAGGTATTTCAGACAAACAATAAGTTCGGAGGTTGGATGGATTGCGCCATAACGATCATATCAAATGGAGGTTGGCGGATATTATGGAGTAAAGCCTATGCATACTAGTCAAGATCCAAGTTCAAGCTTCTTCCATATTTACCAAGACAAGCTACAATGAAGATCTATCAAGCTTGGTAAATTAAGTTTAGGGTTTATATAATGTGTGTTAATTCTATAAGCTCAAATGTACACATACATTACATTTGTGAATTTTCATGAAAATAGGTGTTTTTATGCAAAGTACATTCAAATATGTTTTGGACTATACAAACTATGCTAACATCTTTTATTATGTCCATAAAATGATTACACAAGTTTTTAGAACCTAATTTGAGCTAAAATGGTAAAAACAACATATTTGAAAAACATGTTTTTTAGCACTTTTGAATATTTCTGAGTTTTCACAAATAGTTAGAACAATTTGAAAAATTCCTTTTCCAACATGTTCATATTCATGATTATAAACTTTTCTTAAAGTTTTACATTTTTTGGAATTTATTTGCTATTTTTAAAGCTCTTCAAAGTTAGTTTTTATTATTCAATACAAGCTAAAAACCTGTCATCAGTCGACTGATCAGTCGACTGAAGAATGTACCTGGAATCATCAAAAAAAATTTGTTTCATTTTGGTTGACTGACTAGTCGACTGATGATCCATCAGTCGACTGATAAAGGTAGTCAGTCGATTCATGAGCTGGTAAATGCCTATAACGGTCAGCTCATCAGTCGACTGATGAAACCCGTCAGTCGACTGACGGCCAAACAGCTAGTTTTTCTAGCCCTCTATGTTTTTATCTTTTTGCTGGATTTGTTTGGGTTTTGTGCCTTAGTTTTTCTTCCTATATAAACCCTTATTGTTCTCATCAGAAGGAAGTTTTTTGAAGAGGATTTTAAAGTATTTTAAAGTTTGTTTAAGTTTTTAAGTTTGAGTTTACAAAGAGGAGACTTGCATTTTCAATTTAAGAATTCATCCTCAATCTTCTTCAACCTTTTTGTATTTATAGAGAAGTTTTTCTAACTCTTTTCTCTAGCAATTTTATTATTGATTTTCATATTCTTATTATTGCTAGTTTGCTAATTGAGTTAGATTTTATTTATACTCATTTTATCACATACACCCTATTTGAGCTTGTAGCATTTCATACATCATATATTGGGTTGTGGGTTTGTGATTTGTGAGATTGAGCTTACATTAAGTTCTCATTCAATTAGAGAACATTTTATTGTAATTGAGCTTTATTATGTGTTACACATTGTATCACACTTGTACACCGAGAGGAGTGTATGGTGAGAGATAGGGTTATCCCAAAAGAAGTGGCGTCGGTAGTAATACCTAGAGGTAGGTCGTAATTCTGAGCACTTGAGGAAAACATGGGCTAGATACTAACACTTAGAGGGTGTAGAGTGTAATTGTAATTTTGTGTGTTGTAAAGTTTTTGATGAACTAGAAAACCAAATTGTGAGGTGTAAACGTTGTTCGGGTGAGCATAGAAAACCCGGTTATAATAGTGGATTTCTCCCCGAGAGTGGGGAGCGGAGACGTAGGACGGAAGGTCCAAACTCCGTGATCATCCTTGTGTGTTAGAGTTTGTATTGGCGTATCATTTGTGTCTAGTGCTTAGTCTATTTTATTCGCCATTGCCCATTGTTTATATTGCTCATTCTTGCTCATATCACATTGTATATCTATCTTACAAGAATAATTTATTAATAAGTTTTAATCGGTATTAATATTTAATAAGATTAGCAATAACCCTATTCACTCCCCCTCTCTAGGGTGCTTATAATTGGTATCAGAGCACTTTCACTGATGAATGCACCAACAGTTGTAACTATTGGTGCAAGTGATTAGCCCTAGCAGTTGTCATTTTTTTTAAATACACTTTCAGTTTGTTCTTCTTGACGATATACAACTCATATTCCCCTACAAATATATATAATCAACCTGTTCACAAATTCATATTCCCATGCAATTATATTTCATACAATTCATAACTTCCATGCAATTATACAATCAACAACACAGGTATACAATAAGATGAATTCAAAATCCTAATATCTCACACAATTGTAAACCAAAACACAAGAGTTATGATAACCAAAACACAACGAATAATGTTTAAACAACTTTGTCCCGAACATAAAAAAGGATATCCAAAATATACATGTTTCTAATGTCTAATAAATAGAAGAGTCACTGCTATAGATTGATGCTAAAATACTTGGTGAAAGCCTTGAGATTGTACTCCTTGACATAGTGCTAAAATATATTAGGAAGAGGACCTCTGCAGCGATGGTCTCAATAGGTGGGGGGGAGGGGGTGTGGGGGTGGGGGGGGGAGGGGAAGTATCTTGAGGAGACCCTTGAGTAGTAAAATTAACATTAGCGATGGTCTCGATCATTTTATTTTATTTATTTTTTTTGAAGGGGGGGGGGGAGGGTAGTGGGGGGTAGGGGGAGTTGACGCCAACGATCAGTGTTGGGAATGGGAATGAGAATGAGAAGGTGTGGGGGGGGGGAGTTGAAGTAGTGCAGTGCTTTTTTTTTTATTTTTTGGGTAAAAAGTGTGGGAAAAATTCCACCCAAAATTTTTGCTAGAATTATTAGGTCCCAAGAACTATTGGGGCTAACAAAACTTGCCCCCCTAGTTCCAACCATCCGTTGGGACTAAGCATGTTTGTAGTAGTGATATGATGCAGTAACATCTGATATCTATTTTTACTATGCACATTAATTGGTAGATTCACCAATTTTCGATTTTAGTTTATTTGCATGAAATTCTATTTCATCATTTATGCGTTCATGTGTTAATGTTTGTTGTGAAAGTTGACATCTTCATTGAGTATTCATTAACACTTCAGTTGTTATAATGAAAACAAAAAAAAGATAGTCTTTTTTATAATACTCTTACACAATAAAAATAAAAAAATTACAACTCTCGTCAAAACAAACACAATGGACATTTATCACCCGTTGTTTACGTGGGATCTTTGCTTGTGCCGGAGACATTAATATCCATGGACTACCAAGCAATCAGATCAATCCGGAGTTTTGTTAATTCGTGAAGGAATAAAAAAACCGAAGAAATTATCTCGGCAACAGCGAGATGACCACTCTTCTTGAGATCGTAGCTAGGTACGATCTCAAGAGAAGGAACCGGACTATGGATCTGATGAACTCCTCTTCCTTATGTTGAAGAACTCGATCCGATCTCCTCCTCCTCTATGAAATTTGTGCTCCTCAGTCTCTAATTCAGCAGGGCTTCGCCAAGGCTTGAGAATTCTAGATCTATTTAAATGAAGGCCCTAGGGCTGTATTTATAGACTTTAGGAGCTCTGTTTTCGGATAAGAATGGCCGATTCCCTCTTATCCTTAGTTATAACCACTTTATCACGTTCTAGAATAACATTATATCAGTAGGAACAAATCCAGATGATTAACAGTTAAAAATGGTTCAAAACTGTGCTTTTGGGTCTGCGAACATCCGTAGTGTCTCCGAGACACTGCGGGTGTTTGCAGACCCAAAAACATAGTTTTGAGTCGTTTTCAACCGTTAACCGTCTGGATTTGTTTCAACTGATCTAATATTATCCTAGAACATGATAAAGTGGTTATAACTGAGGATAAGATGGAATCAGCTGTTCTTATCTAAAAACAGAGCTCTCGAAACCTATAAATATAGCCATAGGGCCTTCATTTGAACAGATCTGGAATTCTTGAGCCTTGGCGAAGCCCTGGTGAATCAAGGACTGAGGAGCATGAATTTCAGAGAGGAGGAGGAGATCGGATTAAGTTCTTTGACATAAGAAAGAGGAGTTCGTCAGATCCATAGCTCGGTTCCTTCCCTTGAGATCATACCTAGCTGCAATCTCGAGAAGAGTAGCTATCTCGCTGTTACTGAGATAATTACTTTGGTTTCTTGATTCCTTTATGAATAAATAAAACTACGGATTGATCTGATCACTTGGTAGTCTACAGATATTAACATCTCCGACATAGGCAAAGATCCCACGCAAACAGTGGGTGATAAACGTCCGTTGTGTCTGTTTTAACAAGAGTTATAATTTTTTATTTTCATTGTGTAAGAGTCTTATTAAAAAGACTATCTTTTTTTTTCATTGTAATAACTGAAGTTGTAATGAATACCTCAATGAAGATATTAACTTTCACACTAAACAAGCTGGCAACCACAGTGGGAGCCAACAGCGTTGCTGCAAAGGCTATCATGCCGCAACTGGCGATCAAAATCTCAGTGAGTGAAGAGGTTGAATATGAGTTTGACCAGCAGAAGTTCGAGAAGTACTTATCCTTCTATAGATTTGCCTCTCCTTGCAGATCCAGGAAGGTCCGCTGGTCTTCAGATTTGAAGACCCAAGAAGATGATCTCCGTGCCACCGTCGTTGCAGTTGCACATTGTAACGCTTCTACGACATCTAACAAGGTCGGATCTGCAGATCCGGTCTCCTCCTCGACTAAAGAGGTAACTACTAATGTCGTGCCAACTCTATCAAAGAGAGCACGTCAAAGACGATGCCAACGCCTCTCGTGGAAGTTGGTCAAAGCTTTAGAGCTAGTTGATGGGATCCACTATGAGACGGATCTGAAGTCAAGAAGGTGCCAAGCACCGCAACAGTGAGCGAGAAATTCCTCCTCCAAACCAGCGGCAAACGAATGGGTCCATATCAGAAAGACTCGTTAACCCTTGAGGAGCATATTCAGAAGCGTCATGCATTGCTTGCGTACGCAAGAATCCTTGTGCAGGAAGCTAAGAGATTGCAGAAGCAAGAGGTGGCCTAGAAACTACCAAAACTACACAATGTATGGAAGCCAAAGGGCAAAACTACAACCGAGAAGACCAAAGAAGGCACGTCACCTCAAGGCGACCCGCGCCAAGATCAAGACAGAAGGCGTTCTGTGCTTGTCCTTTCAATCCCATTGAGTTCCGCCCCTACTCCAATTGATCTTGTACCTCCAGTGGAGCTTCACGATAGTGTGGACTTGTCCCGATTTAAGATGAACATGGCGGATCACCTTGGTCCTTTGCAGGAAGATCGAGACAAAACCCTGTTCAAAGAGCGCTTAGGCTCGCTGAATGAATCCTGAGTAGTTCATTAGACTGGGGGTCGTGCACATCCTTCTAAGCAATGGAAGAGATCCCATGATGGGAAAATCCCTATAGTTGATAGCATTAGATTGCGTGTCGAAGTCCAAGAGACCGTTAAGGTCCTACGTTCATGAAAGCATAGCCTTAAACGTATGACTCCTGAAGAAGCTAACAAAGCGTTGATTCCCCAGAGGAAAACATACTCATCTGACGATGACGTTATACCTGGGGAGTCGTGTTAACACACGATGGGTTGTCCTGTCATCAGACCGACGAGTTAACTATCGGGCTGAGGGTATGAACAAGTCTCGGAAAAGGAGTACTATAGAAATGGACTCTCACTGTCCGTGTGCCAAATTATCAAGGTAGTGTTTTCAAAATGTTGTTGACCCAGGATTCATCGGGAGAGGGTTTCGGTGTTTGAAAGGATCTCCATCAGAACATCCAAGTCTAAGCCAAGGCGTTTCCGCAGAAAGAAACCTGCCGCTCAAGATGATGAATTTCCAGAAGTGTCTGTAAAGGGAAGTCAACACGACACTTTAGTCCAGATCAGTTTTTGGCAGTATCCCATCGTATGACCCGATTGCGACCAGGAACCATTAGACAAATGGATTACCAAAGAATGCAAAAGAGACTACCCTCAGATGATAAAACATCAGACGCTTGTTCTGCGATGGCTTCCGATGATACGACATCAAACGCAGAACAATCCTACGAGTGATTTATGATCAACACCGAGCAAATAGCTAAAATTCTCGAGGACGCTCTAGCCAAATAGAAAGAGAATTTCAAATTTGAAATGAAAATGACTATGCAGGAGATGAGGGAAATGCATGGCTAACAAATTACGATGCTGATGAATCAGCAGGGAGAGTCCAGCCGTCACAATAATCCCATCCAAGTTGATAGTGATCGGGAAGTGGACGAGAATACCAACATGGATACCCCTCCTGTAGATAACAATGCTGGGGGTGATCCCTTAGATGATAACAATACAAAGGATGACTATGTCGTTTCTCCCCAGGATCGCTCAAAGAAAGATACGAGCGAGGATAAGAAGATGAGGGATTTAGAGAGCAAAATCAATGCATTGATGAGTGCTTAAGAAGTAAAGAAGTCTGGAATACCATGTCCATACCCGAGAGAGTGGGAATCAATCCCATAGCCGACGAAGTTTAATTTGATTAACTTCACGCTGTTCGATGGAAAGGGTTCCCCCACTCAACATTTAATATACTTCAAGTCTAATTTGGGAATAATCTCCGGCAATGAACCTTTGATGGTATAATCATTCATTGGCACTCTTCACGGAGTAGCCTTCGATTAGTATCGTCATCTTAAGCCGGGGAGTATTAGCAGTTGGGATGACATGGAAGACATATTTCTTACCAATTTCTTCGATGATGACACTAATGTTTCAATCGGAACATTATTCGATGAGAAACAGAAGGATGGAGAGTTAGTCGAGAACTTTGTCAAAAGATTCCGGAACAAAGCAATAAATTGTTAAGATCCGGTTAGCGAAGACTTCATTCTCGAAACTTGTCATAACAATCTTTCGTTGGAAATCCTCGAAGCCATGGGAATGGCGTCACCCAAAACTTGGAAGGATTTGAAAGTGCAAGGAGAATAAGCCGAACTCCTCCTCAAAAGGAAGAAAGCCGAAAGAGGTCAAGCGATGACTAATACTCTGCAACAGAATTTTGTCCCTTGGGGAAGGGAAAGTGCAAGCGAATGCAGTGGATCCGAACCAAACATTTGACCTACAACCACAATTGTAACAACAACACCAGCAGCAGCAGTAAAAAGCATCTCAGCAGTCACAGTGGCAACAATGACCTCAAAAACAAAATACCTCGGAACCAAAATTCTCAAAGGTTTACTCTTTTAAAGAAGACGAAGTCCCCGATATTTTCAAATACCTCATAGAGAACAACAAGATCAAGTTGCCTCCTATCCAAGATCAATAAGACCCTAAAAGGATTAATGACCCAAAGTACTGTACGTTCTATAGAGCAGTTCACCACCCTACCAAGTCATGTTACACACTCAAAGATAAAATCCAAGCTTTGATTGATGTTAGGGTCATTACTATGAAACCATCTAAGGAGAAGAAGGTGGGTGCGAATGCAGTAATGATTAGCTTTGGATCTGTTCCATTGAAATGGTTTCAGCCCGAGCCTGTGATGAAAGTGGCAATGAAGACCGTCAACGACGACCCTCACGGACAATGCCAGAAGGGACTCGTACCGCATACGGCTCCGAATGGCAAGATTCTCTTGATTTATGCTGATATGATTGAAGATGAACAATGAGCGAGATCCTCATCCACAAAGAAATCAAAAGGGAAAGGAAAATCTTGTTGTGGAGCCACAGCTATTCCAGAAGAAGATGATGAAGGAATGCCTACTTTCCCATTCTCTGAAGATGAGCAAGAAGTTTTCGTAACCAGCAGAAAACCGACCTTTGCTACTAGGAGTGGAAACGAGTACCATTTCAAATATCTGAGTTTCTCCGATTAGTTAACTGAGCAGGGGGTTACCAAATCTGTTCCTTCTAAAACATTAGTTGAAATGGGAGTGGCCACAACTCCCCCCGCACCTACTGAGAAGGCTCAACAAAAGCAAAAGGAGAAAGAGCCCTTATATCAAGAGGCTCAAAACCCGAAGCAGTATCGATTCAATTAACCGATTGGAAGTGATAAATTGGGGAGCTCGAATACTCCGCATCACTTTGATGTTTTCCTGACTCAGATTAACTTTATATGAGCTGCTACGTCTTTCAAAAGACACAAGGAAAGCGTTACAAGAAGCCTTGGCCAATTCTGATGTTTTCCTGACTCAGATCAAGACATCCCCTAAAGAGGCAGAGCCGTCAGTTTAACACTGCAACCTTATGGGAAACCACTTTTCCTATATTACTTTCACTAAGGAGGACATGCAGACAAAGAATTTAAAGTATGACCGACCCCTGTATTTCACCGGGCATATTGGCTCCAGCGTTGCCAACCGGATCCAAGTCGATCCGAGTTTCGCTGTTAGCATTATGCCACTCCGATTGATTTACAGTCTAGGAATACTAGCTAGTAATCTAGTCTTCACGGGCACTATGATCTACAGACTCAACACCAGTGGGTCCAGACCAATGGGTAAAATCCGAGTAAAGTACTAGATTGGAGATTTGAAGTTAGACGTCACATGTTATGTGGTCGACGCAGAGACTTCTTATAATTTACTGTTGGGTCGACCATGGATCCTAATATTATAGTCCCTTCTACCCTCCATCAGCGTCTTAAATATGTAGACACTAATAATGAGGTCAAGACGATGATCGTGGATAAACAACAATTTAAGGGATTGAAAAATTATTTTACTAACTCCCTTCTCTACGGTGCTGAATCCGATACCGAACCATCGACCTAAGGTACGGATAGCGGAGAAGAAGATGATACCGAAGCTGGGTTTAATTACGATGGTGGTTTTGTACTTAATAATATTGTACCCATTGTAATTGATCTTAACGATAGAGAGTCATCAAACAATAGTTGTAATTAGTAACTTGCCAAAGAAGTAGCAATAAATGATGATTTAGAGTACTCGTTGTGTCTTGATAATATTATAAAGGGGTTATACGACAACCTTGACTTGTATATGCTACTTCAATCATCTTGCATGACGAAGAAGCATGTTAAGGATTCATTTGGAATGACACTTATCATTCATGTAAAGGCAGGGGGTGAAAATAAAGTCATCTACGGTAAAGGGAAAGATGTTTCAATAGCAGACCACTTCTTGAGGGAAGAAGACGATGATGACAAACCTACTCCTCATTTATTCAGATACGGCTCAAAAGCACGTAATCTCATGGAAAAATACGGATATGACTTCGCACTCGGCTCAACGCTGCTATCTAGTCAGCATCTCTGTTTGCCCCAACATACGTAGTAGGCTCATCACTGATAGCATCGCATATTTGCTGTACAAAGCTCGAGCTATCCAAATGGCCAGGATCAGAGAACACAGAGTCATACAGAAGTTCACCTCCTCCATGAATTCTTGAAACACGGAACATGACTAGGTTCAGGGAATCCAGAAGAGCACTATTTAAAAGTTATGTAAATAGTGGAGCATTACCTTCTTCCCCACTAGTAGTTACGTTATCATGTAACTCTGCTTCGCGGGCGTGCAGATCGACATACGACTTATGAACTATCTTCTTCCGCTTTGGAAAATGAACCTCCATAGGGTCAACAGGTCGCTCATGCGTAGATTTAGCATGCATCCCGACTTATGCAGAAGCCTCGGCGCTGGATCGTGATCTCGCATGACGGAAAATAAGGGGCTCATGCTCATCAACCATCCCACCTGGAGTGACAAGAGTCACCTTGTTAGGATAAGTAAATAAAACCTTTCGTTCTAACTTTTAAGGAGCCAGTTGAGATCTAGAAAAGGTAGAGCATTGACACCAATGAAAAAATGCCAGATCCATTAATTTTAAAAAGAAAGAGTCTGACAGACCTGTCTCAGATTCTTCCCCATCAACTCCAAAGTCGCTGTCCATGTACCTTAATTCTTCTTCAGAAGTCTTATCTTCATCATCAATAGGAAGGAGCTCCTCATCATCCTCCATCCTATCTTTCCTTAAACAGGAGGGTTTGACAGGTTTCTTCCCCCGCTTCTTCTGATACGAGTCGCCGTGCGAGCACCCTTTGGTCGCGGAATTACCAAAAGGTGGGTTGAGAAGAGGATGACCAAAACACAAGACTAATTCAGTATAAGGCGAAGGAAAATACCTTCTCTAGATTATGAAGAACAAAAGATTATAATCTCCACCTCACAATCTCACTAGAATCGAGAACAACCTCTCAATCCTCTCTAAACCCTAATCTCTCTTGATTAGAATCTCTCTTGATCACTTCTCTCTGAGATCTGATTGTTTAGAACCCTAAAACAGTCCTATTTATAGATGTGCAAACGTGGATGGCAATCTTGTAAATAAACAAGCCCAAAAGAATCAGGAATCCCTGTCAAAACAGAATCCAAAACGAAACAGGAAACCCAGAAATCGCGATCCGGTCGACCGCCAGACTTGGTCCGGACGACCGGCCAGAGAGTTTTCTCAAACCCTACATCGTGTAGGTTTTCCGATCGACCGGCATGTGTGCTGCGGTCGACCGGCCAGAGATCTGCCAGTTACCCTGCTCTTTTGCACGTTTCGCTTCTGCTGACTTCTTCCACCGCCTTCTTTGGCTCCATCCATGCTCCTATTCCCAAGATATGAGAATCTCCTATCCTCAAGCTCCCATGAGGATCGCTAAGCTCCTGAAGAGAAGATACACCCGTATCATGGGTCCCCCCTTTAGGAACTTGAAGTCCCGTTCAAGTTAGAACTAAAACTGAGGGAACTCGCGAGCCCCTCCCCCTTTTCTGAACCACGTCCGATCGGAAATAACTTATTCATCCCGCGTCTCGTCGTAGTCACTTCTCGCTCCAAGTTGCAATCCTTAATCGATGGCTTTTTTGGAAGTCTAATGCACAGCGAGACAAACTTCTTGCTTGCATTCACTAACCTCTTCGCTCGCGTCACCGTTCCCAAGCTTGTTTCCCTCGGAAGAGATGCCGAACGAAATATAAACTTTTCACCACCTTTGGTGAATATATACTTCTGAGCCCGCCTCTCGTAGATCGCATATCTATCCCATAAGTACGGATTACCCAGTATAATCTGACAAACATCCAATGAAACTACGTCGCATGTGACCTCATCAATATACGACTCATGGAGTGCAAATCTTACAGTGCATTGATCAACTACACTTAGCTTTTCCTCCTTCTGAATCCACCCCAATGGATAGGGCTTCGGATGCTTTACCGTCTTCAGACCCAGCTTCTGAACCAAGGCTTCAGATATCAAATTCTTCTCGCTACCCAGATCGACTATGGCATCAACCAAACTGGTCTTCACTTGCAACTTAAGAACAAAGAGCTGCTCTCTCAGGTCGTCATCCTCTTTCGTGGCCTGTTTCCCCGTCATAAGATTGAGACTGCTATTAGGCTCTGTCATCCCCGGGACTTCTTTTGGACCTTGAGCTATCATGTATGCCTTTTTCTCCTCCTTCTTCTTCAACCCTCTTGGCTTGAGATGAGGATACTTCTCCCAGCACCGATCAACTTCGTGCCCTGTCTTCTCGCAGTGACTACAAATCAGCCCTGCTTTCCCTTGATCACCCTTCTTCTCCTCCTCCTTAAACTGAGAACCACTAGACTCGCCTCCAACTTTCTTTGCATCCCCCTTTGCTTCGTTGCTCTTCTTTTGCTTGCCCTCAATGGCAATGGCCTTCACGCTCGCATCTGCAATAGTCTCGACCGTGAATAACCTCTTCTCCTTTCGGATGTAATCGCTCAATCCCGCCATATACTTCATAAACATGGAATATTCCTCTGTCGCAATGTTAAGGACCATCGCCTGCTACTGGAACTCCGTAGTGTATTCTTGAACGGTTTGATTGACCCTTTGGCACAAGCCATACCACTTATACCAACGCTCCCCAAGGAATCCCACCGGATAGAACTGTTTCCTAAGTAGCTCCTTGAACTTGTTCCACGACACCGTTTTCTTCTCATGTTTGCAGTAGGATTTCCACCATGTCAACGCATGTCCTGAAAGCTTTAAAGTCGCGAACACAATCTTCTCTTTTGACGAATAGCCATAAAGAGTAAAATACGTCTCCATCCGCTCGATCCAGTCATCAAGCCTCTCGACGTCAACACTCCCATCATAAATAGGAATCTCCACTCTGAAATCAATCTTCAGATTCTGGTAAGAATTCTTACCCCCTTGATGCGGTGCAGCCTTGACGGTCTCGTCCTCCTCGTCGGAGCCTGAAAGCTCGCTCTCTCCACCGGACTCTATAGGTTTCTTCTTAGACCTAGAAGAAGATTCCCCCTTTTCGTTCCCTCCTTGGATGAGACCGACGAGTTTTGTGAGCGTCGCTCCTATCGTCTCGATCTGCTTCTCTAATGCATCAATCCTCGCTGAATTATCTCTTTCAGCCATCTTCTCCTTCCTTAAATCCTGGACTTCTTCCAATGAAATAAGGATCTCGCCAAGCTTCTTGTATGAGGACCGAGTAAGGACCATACACAGGATGCCCCTTCACCGAATCTGATGCTCTGATACCAACTTGATACGAGTCACCGTGCGAGCACCCTTTGGTCGCGGAATTACCAAAAGGTGGGTTGAGAAGAGGATGACCAAAACACAAGAATAATTCAGTATAAGGCGAAGGAAAATACCTTCTCTAGATTATGAAGAACAAAAGATTACAATCTCTCCCTCACAATCTCACTAGAATCGAGAACAACCTCTCAATCCTCTCTAAACCCTAATCTCTCTTGATTAGAATCTCTCTTGATCACTTCTCTCTGAGATCTGATTGTTTAGAACCCTAAAACAATCCTATTTATAGATGTGCAAACGTGGATGGCAATCTTATAAATAAACAAGCCCAAAAGAATCAGGAATCCCTCTCAAAACAGAATCCAAAACGAAACAGGAAACCCAGAAATCGCGATCCGGTCGATCGCCAGACTTGGTCCGGTCGACCGGCCAGAGAGTTTTCTCAAACCCTGCATCGTGCAGGTTTTCCGGTCGACCGACATGTGTGCTGCGGTCGACCGGCTAGAGATCTGCCAGTTACCCTGCTCTTTTGCACGTTTCACTTCTGCTGACTTCTTCCACCGTCTTCTTTGGCTCCATCCATGCTCCTATTCCCAAGATATGAGAATCTCCTATCCTCAAGCTCCCATGAGGATCGCTAAGCTCCTGAAGAGAAGATACACCCGTATCATCTTCGAAAGCTCAGCCTTACGAGTAGCTTTAATAGTAGTCCGAACCAAGTGCTTGGCCTTTAACTCTGAAAGGCCCCTCACATCTAGAAGCTTGTTGGTAGAAAGGAGCCATTTGTAGCTGAGAAAGGTAAGCAATAGTTTGAGTTTGGATGACGGAAGAGTTAAATAGATGCCGGTACAACCCATCATAGTCCAAAGCCATGCTCGGACATCGTCAATAAGTCCTCCTTTAGTCCTCAAGCCTCGGTTCGGGTTCCCAACATATAGTTGGTCATAAACAAACTAACGAGCAAAACGACAAAGAAGATGGGGCTTTATGTGGCAACGACCCTTCACCCAAAGGATGAGGTATCCAACGTGGATGTTCACTAACCAACGGAAGCAACCAATATCAAGGGAAGTCCGACCGGCCCCTGGTTTCTCTTCATCAATCAATACGTCATCATAACGGCCTGAGAAATGAGGAAAACATTTGAAGAATTCCCAGTACTTACGAACTTGAAGCTCTCGCTATGCCTTGTTGAAGGTCTTTGCAAACCATTTGCTCCCCTCTAGTAACTGCAGAAAAGGGACAGAGGCATCAACAGTACTAGGCACCAACATCAAATTAGGATGGTGAAGGACGAGCCATGCCATCAAGTATGTATACAGAAGCTCAACCTTTACGGAAAGAATCTCGATTGATGGTTCATGACCCACATGTGTAAAACCATCGACCAAATATCTAAGCCCATAATGAATATCGACGACCATCGCCAGAAGCAGAGAGAGATCCTTCCTGTGAGCTAGCTGGACGGCAGGAAGGAGGACCTCAATAGGCAAAGCATCAAAAAACTGATATGGAACGACACACTTCTTCAACCAAAGGGCGAGATACCCCGCCAGAAGGGCCTTAGGCCGAATAGGCTTCCGTGCATGATAAAAGAATGTCCGAAATTTAGTCCCCATAGGAAAAGAACCCTCAACACCAGCGGTAGTAAATGAATGAGCTTCGGCTCTCTCAATTAAGTCAATAATGGCCAAAGGTGTCAAAGGGTCCAACTCACAAATAGTCTCGCCCAAACTGCTCTCCAAATGCTAAAATAAATAATCAGCAAACTGTTTCAAGCTGGCCTGCTTCTTCCTCTTTGCCAGAGGACTCGTCCTGATCAGGGATGTATGATAATAACATGTAAGGTCCAAGAGCGTGTCATACATGTCGGAGGAATCTCTCTTCAGCTGTCCCAGCTGCAGGTTAGAGGGAAAGTACTCTTGATATGGATAATCTTCCATTAGAGGACCAGAAACCTTATGCATCACATGGAGAGCTAACCCCAACTCTCCATTGCAAGTCAGAAAAGTGTTACTATCAGGGTTATAAGACTCCAGCAATGCTAAGAAATGATAACTGCTGATTGGAAATCCGTACATGGTGGCTTGTATGGGTGCATACAATCCGTTGTATCTCAGCTCACTCTCCCAACATCCCAATACGTAACTAGTCATACGAGTCCACCACCTTTTAGTCCGTGAATATGCCTAACTGAAACATCTGAACTCCTTCAGGGGTAACTTCCTCCCAAGCTTAACCAGTCGATTCCTCACAGTATGGACGGCTACTGACACCTTGTCCAGTGGCGCTGTATCAAGTCCCATAATCCTTGGTCAAAGGCCACGAATATGATTATACCCATCAGAACCTAGGGTCTTATGATGAGAAACAAAGCCACAGTGAACTTGCTCATGGTCATTTGTAAGATTCCAAGACATCTGCTGCCGCACAGCCTACGTCTCTAAATGAGCAAAGGAATGCTGACAGGGAATAGAGGGGATGTATAAAAGGCTCCCGCCATCATCATTCAACTAATGCTCATCATCAAGAGTCAATTTAGTCGGATCCTCATCATGGTCCCCAAATAAATAATCAGGCTTCTCTAAAGCCTGGGTAGAAATGGAGTCTTTAGTAAAGGTAGCATCGGTAATCGGCTGGCATAATGAACAGCGATCCCCGTCTCATATCAATCAATGAATCTCCTCGGGACGACTCTCATTAAACTGAGGGGTAGGACCAATAGCCCGCTTTTCAACACTAGCAGCGAAAGTCTCCCTGCTACAACTGCTCGTAGCATAAGGTGGAAAGCCATCTACGAGGAACTCAACTGCAACAAAATAACACAGGATTAGTAAATTATTTCTAAATTATACAAGGATTAAATTCATCTTACAAGACAGCGAGATAGAGTCACTCCTTGGGTGATTGGCGAGACGATTCCGATTGTCTTACATGAGAAGGGCGATATACACCATCACGTAAACAACGTGAGGATATACCCCAACCCACGCAATGTAATACAATGTAAAATCGCCCCATATGCTTGAAGACGTGAATTGGCAAAGCAAAACACGTCTTTTGAAGCCTTAATCTCTACGAAGGAGGACGTCAGCTCATCCCGAATGACTCGTGAAGGAGTTAAACGAGGGTACAACTAAATTCGAAATCATCCCGAAGCCTTAATCCCCATGAAGGAGGATGTCAGCTCTTTCCAAATGACTCGTGAAGGAGCCAAACGAGGATATAAAAATATCATAAAAGCTCACCCCTATATGAGGAAGCTACGGGAGCCTCCCTCTCACTATGCTGAGAAGATGAGCAGCTCCTATGAAAACATGGTCGACGCGGATGTTAGACCCTAGAGGGGGGAGGTGATTAGGATCTTATGCTAATCTAATCCCAATTATAAGCTAATTAAAATTATGTTGATTAATTTATTCTTGCAAGAATAATATAAGATAGATATGAGCAAGAGAGATATGAATAAGCATAAATAAAAAGAACGCTAAGCAAAACACAAATAAACGATATGTTTACGAGGTTCGGTCATCACGACCTACGTCCCCTCTCCTCACCTCGAGGAGATCTCCACTATCACAGTTCAGTTTGGAAGCCGGAACTTCAACACACTCGGTTTACAAGCTTACCGAAAACTCTCACACAACAAATACTATGCAATAACACTTTACACACTAAGTGTAGGAACCTAGCACGTGTCCTCCTCCTTAAGTGCTCGGATACAACCTCTCCCTAGGTTCATCAACCGACGCCACTCCTATTGGATTCGACCCCGTCTCTCGCCTCACACTTCTCTTAGTGTACAAGTGTATTACAAGTGATACTCACAAATACAGATTAAATACAATGGTTTATTCTCAACAACAAATGAGAACGCAAATGAAGCTCACACTCACTAAATCACACTCCACAACCCACATTATATAGTATGAAGATATTAAGCCCAATATGTGTGTGTGTGATAATAGTGAATGAAAATAATACAACTCAATAAATATAGCTAAATAAATAAAAGTGAAATAGTAAGCTATATAAGGAAGAGTTTAGAAAACTTCTCAATAAACAAGAAGAGTAGTAGATGATGATTCCAATAGGAATTGAAAGCTACTTCTTATTGTAGAAAACTTCTCTTAAAGTAGATTAGCGAAAATTAGCTTAACAGCTCTTTAAATGCCTCTTAAACCTTTGTTAAAACTTCTTGTAAAAACAAAAACTCTTGGTTTTCTTAGTTACTGAAATAGAAGAGCAATGGGGTATTTATACCCACTCAAGAACTCAGCAAAAACCAACTTGAAATGACCAAAAAGCCCCCAGAGAATCAAATCAGAAACTAGCCATTGGAATCAAATCATGAGTTCGGCGGTCGACCGCGAAGCACAAAAAGTCTGAGATTAGAAAATAAAAGCTGGCGGTCGACCGCGAGGGTCAACCGTAAAAGTCTCTGGATGATTTTACGGTCGACCGTCACGGTCGACCACGAGCACATAAAAGCCATAGTAAGAAAAATTACTGCTGGCGGTCGACCGCAAACTGATACAGGCATAAGACAGGTTTTTAGGCTGATTTTGAAATTGCGTTAAAAATATCAAATTAAATCCAAAAATAATAAAACTTTGAGGAAAGTTTCTAAATGATAAAATAAACATGTTTGAAAAGGAATTTTTAAAAAATCAATTTTCGTTTGCAAAAACACACTGTTTTTGAAAAGTGTTCATAAAACTTGTATTTTACGAATATGAAAATTTGATATGACTTATAATCATGTATATATATATCATGCTTATATTATATGTATATAATAAAGTATGAATGAGCTGTAAACATGAAATAAAAGATATTGTAACAACGTTTGATGAAAAATCATTTATATAATAGAAAACGTCAAAAATCATGTTAAGTGTACATATATTGAGCTTAAATATAAACATACAATATATGTAAGTAAACTACTTTTATACCTAGGTAACTCCACACATATAAACTTTAATCTTTAACGTTTGATTATCGTGTGTTGAAATACCTGTAAAGAGAAATATAAAAACAAAACTAGAGAATATATTAGCGATAAATTATTTGACAAATCATCATCAAAACTATAGGGCCAACAATCTCCCCCTTTTTAATGATGGCAAACAATTTATTTATTGATATGAAATGTTTACTGATAAACCACATACAATATGAATGAAACATATAGACCATATATATCATGAATCAAACATATAAACCACATTAGATTTTCTCCCCCTTTGACAACATCAAAAAGGAAAAAAATAAATATATATTGAATAGGAGCAATTCTCCCCTTGCATACAGGCACAGATTATAAACAAAAATATAGCTAAAGCTCCCCCTGTCAATTTGCATAGATGATATATAAAGATCATATTCATACATAGGAGCTAAGCAACCATATCCATCCAAATACAACCATAAACAATATATAGACCAAATAAATCACAAATCATCACTTAAATACCAAATACTACATAGTTTTCCACAAACATAATTTGTTTCACAATGCTACAAACCATACACAAATTGTTTCACAAAGTCACATAGTTTTTCACACAAACATAGAGTTAGAAACTAAAAATAAAAACATAAGTAGTGAGTTTTGTTTCACCAATACATAACAATAAGCATGAAAAACATCAATAAAAATCAATCACCACCATCATCATCAGATCCGGAAGCAGATCCCGAACCAGAGCCTGACGCAGATCCATCAGCAAAGCCCTCCTCAGAATCAGAACTGGAAGATGGATCCGGAATCCCAAGAGACTGACGCTGATAAGATAGAATAGTCCTAACATCCCTCTGAATGGTTGAGACCTGAGTCTCGAGACGATCCAAACGGGCACAAATATTAGAAGTGGAGGAGGTGGAAGCTCTAGACCGAGAAGATGATGGCTTAGCAAGATCAGATAAGGAGTCGGAAATTTACATCCGGGAAAGTGAGACCCTATCAAAATATTCTTTACTAGGCTCCACTTTGGGTTCATTAGACAGAGCAACACCGAAGTGTTAGAGAATGAGAGTGATGATACAACCAAAGAGAAGGAATTTGAAATGCTTACATGCCATACTCTTGAGAAAATGTTTAGCCCAATTCACTTTTATTTGGGCAAAGATGGCATAACTGCATTGACTTTATCAGGGGCAAAGTGATCGAAACTCTCGGTTTTGGGAATAAGGTTTTGAGCAACAATACGAGCTATGATTTTAGCAGTGGGATTGAGTGATTTGTTGTTCATTAGGTAGGTGCAATCAGGCTTAAACATGATATCATTTACAGCTTGATCAGTGTGTTCGATAGACATAAGCTCGACATCGCTTGACGTGATCTTAAGGATTCCCGCAAGTTTGTCGGCATTAAAAGAAATCCGGATGTTTTTAACAGATGTGGAGATGGTTTGGACACCATCAGCAGTGGAAGTGACAGACAAATTCGCATAAAACAAATATACCAGAAATGGATAATAAAGAAATTTGCGTTGCTCATCTAGTAATTTATCTAAGCCAACAGCAAGAAGGATTTCATGAATGTTGTAGATGGCCAATTGATCATATTTGATATATCTAGTAGGCAGGATTTTTAGTTTGCACAGCTCCCTATATTTCTTAACTAGGGGTTTAAACAGAAGATAATCCTCATAATGGGAGGCAGTGATAGATGAGGAACTAGATTCAGGCTTGGATCTCTTCTTAGGAGACATAATTACAGATAGTAACAACTAGGGTTTTACAGATATAAATGAGACAAAATTTGAAATAAAACCCTAGATTAGACAATGAACCATAAGAGAGAAATAGAACACAAGAAATGAGAGATAGGAGAGATTACCCAAGATTCCCAAAAGAGATTATGGAGTAGATGATCCGCGGTCGAACGAAAAGAAGGCGACGGGCGACCGTGGTGTTGAACTGGAAAATTTGGGGAAAAATTTTCGAAATGAGGAAGAAGAGGAGGGTCGGGTTTTGAGATGAAGAAGGAGCGGTCTGGATCTGAGCATGACTGAGATCAATGGTGGAGAACAAGTCGGGTTCAGAAGAGAATATCTAATTGAAACCGAAACCCGATAACGAAATAAACAGAAACAGAAAAATTTTCTTATGGTCGACCGTGGCGGTCGACCGTAACAACTTCCAGAAACTTCGACGGTCAACCGTGGCGGTCGACCGCGAGAAAAATAAGAGCATAGGTAATTTTAATATTCTGGAATTTGAGAGAAATATAATTTGGACTTAGATAAAAATTTGTTTTATGTTTATTATACATATATAAGAATATATGAGAAGATCTTAGTTATTTAAATCATGAAAATATTTTATTTTAGCTTAATAAAAAAACTAAATCATCATTAAAATTTGAAACAACTATAAACAAACAAAAAAATCACAACGATAGTTTCAAAACTTATTTTGGTACCCAAATCATTTTGGTACCACTAAAATTTAGGACATGACCCCTATTATTTAAATCCAAGGCCCTAGGGTTATGAACCCGCTTGGGCGTATTTTGTGCATCGACATGGTCAAAACAAAAATCATAAACATGACCCATACGATTGCAATTTGTGCAATGTAGAGGTTTGAATGGTTTGCGTTGACCGAAATGAAATGCACGTGGTTCATTTGCAAAAGTAGATTTTTCTTTGTAATTATTTTGCAAACGAGAATTTTTTTTCAAATCAAAACAAAACATAGCCAAATGACCAAAATGACCACAGTAGTCACATTTATACACATGAGTATATTCATGATTTATACTATGTGTGTGTACATGTGTATGTGATGAAGAAGCTTGATGGGATGCACAATCATGAATAGGCTTGTCAATTTTTGGTGTATTATGACAAAATTGAGCTAAATGGCCTTTAAGACCGCAAATAGAACATTTGTGAATTCTGTCATACATATGTGCATAGTGAATAGGTTTCTTAGAAGAATTAACATTGAATTTTGCACATAAGTCCATAAGCTTTTTACTATTAGCAATACAAGTGTTTAGTGTTAAATCTAAGGTGGATATATGTTTTCTCATTTGATTCAACTCATCATTGTGCATACAAGCATTGCTACTAGAAGTAGGATAAACAAGATTTTTCATCATAGATTTTAACTTATCTACTTAAGATTTTTCATCATAGATTTTAACTTATCTACTTCTAACATAGCATCACGTTTTTCATGAAGCAAACTGGCATTTTTAATTCTCAATTTTTCATTGCATTCTTTAATAATTATATTTTCATTTGCAATAAAATTAAACTTAGTGGCTAGTGTTTCATGAGTGGATTTCATATTTACATACTTACTCTTTACGTCAATATAGCAATTGTGTAAGTTTTCAAACTCAAGAGCAATTTCATCAAAAGTAATAATATTATCGTTATCAAGATTGCATACCTCACTAGGGCTATCACCTAGTTGTATTGTACATGGAGATGAGGCTTCCTTAGAGCTTAAAGCACGATCTTCCAATGCTTTTTGAATAGCGTCCGAGTCTCCTTCATGTGCTTCAATAAATTTCTATAAGGCGTAAGCACTATCAAAATGAGCAAATTTGTTAGAAAATGATGAGTGAAAAGCATTAAGCAAATATTCTAACAAGAGCTTGTTCATGTTAAACAATCTTTTATCATTTTTACTCCATTTGGATTTTTTTTTAAAATGGGAACAACATAGGCATCCTCAATAATCTCCCATAAATCGAATTGTTTAGATTGAACAAAAAGTTTGAATCTAACACGCCATTGAGCATAGGGAAAAATATCCAAACGAGGAGCAACATTAATAGCATAACCTAGACTAGATGCATCATACATATCCATAATGATTATATGCAAGAAGCAAAAAGCAATCAACACTAGATTAGCACGAAAACGATAACTTGGATCTTTAACTCAAGACGATTAGTCCTTAAATCAAAGAGCATCAAGCTCTGATACCAATTGTTAGACCCTAGAGGGGGGTGATTGGGGTCTTATGCTAATCTAATCCTGATTATAAGCCAATGAAAATTATGTTGATTAATTTGTTCTTGCAAGAAGGATATAACATAGATATGAACAAGAGAGATATGAATAAGCACAAATAAAAATAACGCTAAGCAAAACACAAACAAATGATATGTTTACGAGGTTCGGTCACCATGACCTACGTCCCCGCTCCTCACCTCGAGGAGATCTCCACTATCACAATCCGGTTTGGAAGCCGAAACTTCTACATACTCGATTTACAAGCTTACCGAAAACTCTCACACAACAAACACTATGCAATCACACTTTACACACTAAGTGTAGGAACCTAGCCCGTGTCCTCCTCCTCAAGTGCTCGGATGCAACCTCTCCCTAGGTTCGTTAACCGACGCCACTCCTATTGGATTCGACCCCATCTCTCGCCTTACACTTCTCTCGGTGTACAAGTGTATTATAAGTGATACTCACAAATAAAGATTAAATACAATGGTTTGTTCTCAACAACAAATGAGAACGCAAATGAAGCTCACACTCACTAAATCACACTCCACAACCCACACTATATAGTATGAAGATATTAAGCTCAATATGTGTGTGTGATAACAGTGAATGAAAATAATACAACTCAATAAATATAGCTAAATAAATGAAAGTGAAATAGTAAGCTATATAAGGAAGAGTTTAGAAAACTTCTCAATAAACAAGAAGAGTAGTAGATGATGATTCCAATAGGAATTAAAAGCCACTTCTTGTTGTAGAAAACTTCTCTTGAAGTAGATTAGCGAAAATTAGCTTAACAGCTCTTTAAACGCCTCTTAAACCTTTGTTAAAACTTCTTGTAAAAACAAAAACGAAAATTAGCTTAACAGCTCTTTAAACGCCTCTTAAACCTTTGTTAAAACTTCTTGTAAAAACAAAAAACTCTTGGTTTTCTTAGTTACTGAAATAGAAGAGCAATGGGGTATTTATACCCACTCAAGAACTCAGTAAAAACTAACTTGAAATGACCAAAAAAACCCCAGAGAATCAAATCAGAAACTAGCCGTTGGAATACAATCATGAGTTCGGCGGTCGACCGTGGCAGTCGACCGCGAAGCACAAAAAGTCTGAGTTTGGAAATTAAAAGCTGGCGGTCAACCGCGAAAGTCTCTGGATGATTTCACGATCGACCGTTACGATCGACCGCGAACAATAAAAAGGCAGACTAAGAAAATTAAGAAAAATTACTGCTGGCGGTCGACCGCAAACTGATACAGGCATAAGACAGGTTTTTAGGCTGATTTTTAAATTGCGTTAAAAGTATCAAATTAATTCCAAAAATAATAAAACTTTGGGGAAAGTTTCTAAATGATGAAATAAACATGTTTTAAAAGGAATTTTTGGAAAATCAATTTTCGTTTGCAAAAACACACTGTTTTTAAAAAGTGTTCTTAAAACTTGTATTTTACGAATATAAAAATTTGATATGACTTATAATCATGTATATATATATCATGTATATATTATATGTATATAATAAATTATGAATGAGCTGTAAACATGAAATAAAAGATATTATAACAACGTTTGGTGAAAAATCATTTATATGATAGAAAACGTCAAAAATCGTGTTAAGTGTACATATATTGAGATTAAATATAAACATACAATATATGTAAGTAAACTACTCTTATACCTAGGTAACTCCACACATATGAACTTGAATCTTTAAAGCTTGATTGTCATGTGTTGAAATACCTGTAAAGAGAAACATAAAAACAGAGAATATATTAGCGATAAATTGTTTGATAAATCATCATCAAAACTATAAGGATCAACAGCGGAGACATGGTTAACCTGCAATGAACATCAATGAATCAGGTACAATCATGAATTCAAGAACCCGAAATTAAAAGGGATATTATGAATTTTAACCAAAATCCCACAAATAAAACGGGATTTTACGGTTGAAGTCTAATTAAGCCTACGGGTTCCATACATGCAAACAATGGGTTCAATTTGCATTTAAAACCCTCATGATCAACTTTGGAGTGAAATACCCAAAATACCCCTCATGTTTGAGGCTCAATTTTAGCCATGAACACATTTAAATTTGGCTATGATCGAAGAGGGAAAACCCATCATGCTCGTCATCACATTTTTGGCCAATTTTACAAATAAATCCCCCTCAAAATTTTGACCATATTTAAAACTCATCTCCAATATTCAATCTTTTTTACAAATCCCAATTCATGGGAGCAAAAAGCTACAATTTTTACATACAAATTCATGAATTCTTGATTACATACCCACACTAAAAGAGTAAAGTTTAATCTTTATATCCAAACCATTAACGTTTGGATCAAAATCAACTGTGCAACATAGAGGGGATGAAAAAGAAACTTACCCAACTCAAAAGCCCAACTCTTGAAGGTGGAGATTCCATAAACCCTACCCTTGGAGAGATGAAATTTTCAGCCAACAAAGAGAGTAAAATCTGAATTTTTGGAGGGGTTAAGGCTTTTAAAGGGAAGAGTTTGAATGGATCAAGAGTTCTTGAAGAAAAGTAATAATGGGTTTGGAGGAAGAGTTTGGGTAAGAGCAAGAAGATGGAGGAGTTTTAAGGGGATAGAAGTTCAAGTTGAATTTTGGAGCAAAAAGAGGAAGTAAAATTACAAAAAAAATAACTAAATAAATAAATAAAACCAAAGAAGAGGGGTGTCTTGGCCTATTGACCGAGACACTCATAGTGTCTCGGCCAAGGCCGAGACACCTAGAGTGTCTCGGCCAAGGCTGAGACACTCTCAGTGTCTAGGGCCCGGGCCGCGGCCCCCAGGTGCCTTTATGAGGATTTTTTGCTCGTTATTGGTTATTCCGATAAAAAATCAACACATTGCGATAAAAGTTAACGCCGATCGATGCTAAACCCTAAGGTCAATGCCAGTCAACGCGTAGCCCTAGGTCAACGTCAGTCAACGTGTTACGATAAAAGTCAATGTCGATCAATGTGAAACCCTAAGGTTAACGCCGGTCAACGCATAGCCCTAGGCTAACGCTAGTCAACGCATTGAGATGAAAGTCAACGCCGATCGATGCGAAACCCTAAGGTCAACATCGGTCAACGTGTAGCCCTAGGTCAACACCAATCAACGCATTGTGATGAAAGTCAATGCCGATCGATGTGAAATCCTAAGGTTAACGCTAATCAACGCGTAGCCCTAGGTCAATATCAGTCAACACGTTGTGATAAAAGTCAATGATGGTCAACGCGTAGCTCTGAGTCAACTCCGATCAACGTGTAGTCCTAGGTCAACACCAACCAACGTGTTGCGATGAAAGTCAACACTGGTCGATGCGAAATCCTAAGGTCAACGCCGATCAACGCATAGCCCGGAGTCAAATCCGGTCAACGCGTTGTGATGGGGATAATCAGTTCAAAGTTAACTTAATGACACGAGCCAAAACCAACTCATCAATTTTGATTCGAGACTTCGACTACGGCCAGACGATAAACGTAGCGCTGGAAGAACTTTAGTTATTCATCAAAATATTGAATAGACTAAAAATTAAAGAAGTCAAAGATCGAAGCTGACTACATGTCCTTTCACACCGATTGAAGGTTAGACTAATCATATCCAAAGTATTTTGGCCTCCTCTATAAAAGAAATGAGACCGAAATGCTTTGAAGAGGGTATCTATAGGCGTCTGAAAATGCCTATAGGTTCCTGTACGTAGCTCGAGATGAAGAGGAGACGATGACGTTACTATCCAAGTCACAAAATCTTAATTGACATTGATGAGCAGAAGCTTAATTGACGTCGATGAGGGCATGAAGTAAGTCGACGAACCGTGTGAAGCAACCGAACTGCAAAATAACGAAGAGACGAACTGATCAGGAGCTACGCTTCGCTTACGAAAGATGAAGCGTCCCTCGTGTCCTATCTACTTCACATGTAATTCAACCATAGCTCATAAATCTCTTTGTCAGCTTTCCTACACACTTTGAATCACATAATTCCGAGTTCGAACGACAAATATACACTGATTTTGACCAGGGCGTGCCTGAACTGTGACGTCCATGTTTTCACACATGGCTGCAGTCCAAGGTGAACCCAGAGATGTCAAACCTGCCATGCACCCATACTATGCAATAACATGTTTCATCAATCATAGTAATATCCTTTAGTAAAATTAATTATGAGTGAAGGTACAAAACAGGCAAAATAAGGAAAAGTAAATACAATAGACATGATGTAGAAAGATATATCTCATAAATAATATCATGTATAAAATGAAATAAATTGAAATACATCTGGAGTCTGAAATAAAGTAAAATGTCTCAACATGAGTCAACTGAAAATCGTACAAAGGCACCTAGCCATTACAAATGGAATACAAACTCTAATGTCTAAACAGTGGAAATAAATCTACGGTGGAGTATCTACTAATAAATCATGCGACGGCGACTATGCCAGAGACTCCGTCATCGTGCGGCTCTCCGAAACTCTGAGCTGCCTGAAAGGAAAATTAAAAAAAAAAGAACAACAGCAAGAGCATCAGAGTGCTACAGCAATTTCACCCACATCCGCCCCCAGAGGAAGGGCTGCTAGATGATGAAGTGGAGGCTCTATCTATTAAGCATAGTCTACCTAGATCATTTTTCCTGTATCTAGTAGAATTAATATTTAGAAACTTACAACTCGAGACGTAGTACATCGAACGAAATAATCCAAACAAGGAAACCCTCATGTATATATCGTATGTCTCATGTAGTAAATAACTAAATATTAACCCTGAACTAAGCAATCGAAATATAACTGGAAAGTAAAGCATCATAATAGACATCAGCATATGTATCTCATGTACTCGTATAGCAAAGTATCTCAACAATGAGTAGAAACACTTTTGGCATCCGCCAAATACTTAGGTAAATAGTTTATAATATTATCATTCTGAACTTCTTCCAACTCATCGGATCATCGTGCGGATCTGAAAATAGGTATCATCGCATCATCATGCGGATCGACAAATAGGTATCATCGAATCATAGTGTGGATCGACAAATAGATATCATCGCATCATAGTGCGGATCGACAAATAGGTATCATCGCATCATAGTGTGGATCGACAAATAGGTATCACCGCATCACCGTGCGGATTGATAAATTGGTATCATCGCAGTCTCATTTGCAGTGTACTCATTCACAAGTAAATAGATCTCAATTCGTCGTAAACCCCGTGGGATACTCAAATACGTATTTCGTCATATTCATGACTGTAAATATAACATCGAGCGGCTCAACCTCCACGATCGCTTCACAAAACGGCGCAAACAAAATCCAGAAAATAAAACTGGGCCAAACTGTCCAGTAAAGGTCAGGGTTACCAACCCTGACTATCTGCTGTATTAACTAATTGTGAATAGTAGTAGTACTTACTAATAGCAACACTACTTTACGACTAGTATCCGTACTCATAAATAGTAATAGTACGTATGAATAGTACCATATGTATGAATAGTAACAATATTTATAAATAGTACCCATATGTATGAATAGTATCGGTACTTATGGATAGTGCCGTATGTATGAACAATAACAGTACGTATGAATAGTACCCCAGTATGTATGAATAGTAATAGTACTCATGAATAGTATCATAGATATGAACAATACGGTATTTATGAATAGTACCATAGTATGTATGAATAGTAATAGTACTCATGGATAGTACTGTGTGTATGAATAATAATGGTATTTATGCATAGTACCCCAATACGTATGAATAGTAATAGTATTTCCAAGCGGTGGACAAATACATATAGTTCTAGCTAGCATGCTCATATCTTTAGGGATTTGATCTAATATTCTTTTCATCAATTTTTATCAATATCATATCTTTTCTTCATTTTTGTGATTTGATCTAACATTCTATTCATCCATTTTCATCAATATCAAAACTAACTGGGGATGAGTTTAGAAAGAGATGAACTTGCCTTTATTGATCTCTGAAATTAGGCTCCCTATCCGTTCCTTTTCTCTGAATAACCAAAGTCCCCTCTATCTTTTCCTCTCTTTTCTTCCTCTCTGTCTTTTCTTCTCTCTCTCCTTCTTTCTCTCTCCCTCTTTCTCTTTCTCTCTCTCTCATTCTCTTTCTCTCTCCCTCTCTCTCCCTTTCTCTTTCTCTCTTCTTTCTCTTCTCTGCGTGCTCAGAAGAGAGAGTGGGGAGAGGCTTTTATAGGAGGGGGGTAGGTGGAGAGAAGAAAAGAAAAGAGAAATAATAATAATAATATTTATAATTTTATATTATTTAAAAATTAAGTTTTAAATCTCCGTTCTCAGAAAGTAATAAACATTTACCCACACTACCGTCTCGATATTTTAAGATCAATAGCACAAACCTCATGTCCATCAACTAAACAAAAAATTACTAAAAATACAAATGTGATAGATATCAGCAGACTCGCGATACTGTCTCAAATAGTGTTTTCAGTTTTCGTTGTCAGAACGCAACGAAACTTTACCCACAACACCATCTTAAAATTCTAAGATAAATGGTACAAACCTCGTGCCCATCTGTTCAACAAAAAAATTATTAAAAATGAAATAGTGATATATGAATAGTATTTTAATATTTAAAAATTAGGTTTCAGTCTCTGTTGTCAGAACATAATAAAACTTTGCCCACAGCACGTTCTTGACATTCTAAGATCAATGGCGTAAATCTCATGCCCATCTAATCAATAAATTTTTTTTAGAGCCCATCTAATCAATTAAAAAATTACTAAAAATAAAATAGTATCAGTTTTCAGTAGACTCGCGATACCGAGGCTGAAACTGCGAATCGATCTCAAATCGATTCCAATCTGATCCATTCATCCCAGAATGATCACCAATCATAGTAAAACTAATTTATCATTTATAATAATATTTTTAAAATTTTTGAGGTTTTACATTCTTCCCCCTTAAAAGAATTTCGTCCTTGAAATTCCACAATCGTATCTTAGAGATTAATAATATGAGAAATACACATTGAGAAAAACCCAGACAAGGAAACCCTCACATACACATCTCGTACCATTAATCTCTAGATATGAAACAAAGAAATATCTACACTTAACAATTTAGAATGCAAATACTCTCACTTAACCCCTAACTAAGCGAAACTAGTACGTCGGACGAAAAATCCAAATAAGAAACCCCCCATATATATACCATGTGCTCCGAATGATTAGGAGCTAAGTGTTAATACCCTCATTCTAGAATTAAATATAAATATGACCATATAAATAATCTTAAACACAAACAAGTCATAATCAATCAATTTACCTGCTCAAACAGGTGTGGGTAGTCGCGATGCATATCCTCTTCACGCTCCCAAGAAGCCTCCTCAGCTCCTTTCCAGTTCCATTGAACTTTAACTGAAGGAATCACCTTATTTCTTAGTCTCTTGTACTCTCTAGAAAGGATGCAAACTGGCACCTCAATGGTGGACAAATCTATCTGAATCTCGATCTCAGATGTATCGATTACCCTCTGCTGCTCCTCATCGTGTAGGTACTTCTTAAGCATCGATACATGAAATACATCGTGCACACTTGACATCAATGCTAGAAGATCTAGTCTATATGAAACCGCTCCAACACGCTCGGTAATCCGGAATGGTCCAATATATCTCGGGGCAAGTTTTTCTCGTCTGCCAAATTGCTTAACGCCCTTCATTAGTGATACTTTCAACATAACAAAATCTCCAACCTGAAACTCCAAAGGCCGTCATCTTTAATCTGCGTAGCACTTCTATCGACTCTGAACGACAAAAATACGCTCCCTAATCAATGCTACCTTCTCAGTAGTCTGCTTCACAAGCTTTGGTCTAAGTAATAAGCTATCCTCTGGCTCTGCCTAACAAATCGGGGATCTACAGGGTCTCTCGTACAATGCCTCATACGGAGTCATACCAATCGTCGCTTGATAAATGTTGTTATAAGCAAACTCGATCAAAGGTATGTAGTCCTCCCAGCTGCCCTAAAAGTCTAAAATGCAAGCCCACAACATGTCCTCTAAGACTTGGTTTACTCTCTCCGTCTGACCATCTGTCTGTGGGTGAAATACACTGCTGTATGATAATCTACTACCGAACAAATCCTGAAAGCTCCTCCAAAAATGTGAAGTGAAATAAACCTCGATCCGACACGATCGTCTCTGGAACTCCGTGTAGTCAAACTATCTCTCGAATAAAGATCTTCGCATAAGTCTCGGCAGTGTAGGTAGTCCTCACTAGTATAAAATATGCTGACTTCGTCAACCGATCAACTATCACCCAAACGGAATCGTTCCCTTTCTTTGACCTCGGTAACCCTACAATGAAGTCCATAGGGATACCCATCCATTTTCATTCCGGAATGGGTAAAGGCTGTAGGGTTCCTGCTGGTCTCTGATGTTCTACCTTCACCTACTGACAGGTAAAGCATCTAGCAACATATTCTGCTATCTCCTTACACATACCGTTCCATCAAAATTGTCTCTTCAGGTCCTTGTACATCTTTGTTGTGCCTGGATGTACTGTGTACCTAGAACGATGTGCCTCATCAAGTAACTCCTTCTTCAGTTCTGTACTAGCTGGCATAACTAATCTGCCTTTCATTCGAAGGCCTCCGTCTATTCCAACGGTCCAATCAGCTTTGGGCTTTTTGAAAATCTCCTCCTTTCGGGTTTGAATGCAATAGTCCAGTAGTTGAGCTTCGACCACTTTATTACTCCAAGATGACTGCACTGACATAGCTCCCAAAATTGCGCTACTCTCGCCGATGTCTAGCCTAAAATCAAACTGGCTAAGTGTGTAAATATGTCGGTACAACGAACACCTCAAAGTCACAACCCAATGTTGATGCTTCCTGCTCAAAGCGTTAGCCACGACGTTTGCCTTCCCCGAATGATACTGAATCACAAACTCGTAATCCTTGATGAACTCGACCCATCGCCGTTGCCTCTGGTTAAGTTCCTTTTGAGAAAATAGGTATTTTAGACTCTGGTGGTCTGTAAATAACTCGAACTGTACCCCGTACAGGTAATGTCTCTATGTATTCAGTGTAAAGACCACTGCTGCTAACTCCAAGTCGTGCGTGGGATAGTTTTGCTCATGCGTCCTTTACTGTCAAAAGGTATAAGCTACTACTCTATGAGTTTGCATCAAAACGCCTCCTAGGCCTGCTAGTGACGCATCTGTATAGACAACAAATGTCCTATCACTGCTCGGAATAGTCAGAACCGGTGTTGAAGTTAACTTTGTCTTTAATGCTCAAAAGCCTTCTAGCACTTTGTGCCTCAAACGAACTATACACCCTTCTTCGTAAGGCATGTAAGTGGCGTCACAATCTTCGAGAAGTCCTGAATGAACTTCCTGTAATAGCAGGCTAAGCCCAAGAAACTACGGATCTCTGTAATGGTCTTTGGCGGTTCCTATTCTAGTACTGCCTCAACATTCGCTGGATCTACTTCAATACCCTCTCTGCTAATGAAGTGACCTAAAAATCTAACGTCCGATAGCCAAAATCCACACTTGCTAAACTTTGCATATAACTGATGCTCCTGCAAAGTCTATAATATCAATCGTAGATGCTGCTCGCGCTCTGCCTCCGATCTCGAATATATAAGGATATCATCGATAAATAAAATCACGAACTTGTCCAAATATGGACGAAAAACCCAGTTCATCAAATCCAAGAATACTGCGGGTGTATTAGTCAGCCCAAATGGCATGACGAGAAATTTGATGGACTCATATCGAGTCAAAAAGGCGGTCTTAGGAATATCCATCTCCCGGACCCATAACTGATGATAACCAGAATGAAGATTAATCTTTGAGAAATACTATGCTCCTTGTAGCTGGTCAAACAAGCCATCAATCCTTGGTAATGGGTACCTGTTCCGAATGGTGACCTTGTTCAACTCACGATAATCGATACATAGTCGCATACTACCGTCCTTCTTCTTTACGAAAAGGACCGGTGCTCCCCACAAAGAATGACTCTAACGAATAAAACCCTGAGATAACAACTCATCCAACTGGGTTTGTAGCTCCCTCATCTCAGTAGGTGCCATACGATAGGGTACTCGGGATATCGGTGCTGTGCCTGGCTGCAACTCGATGCAGAACTCAACCTCTCTCACAGGAGGTAACCTAGGTATGTCCTGAAAGACATCCTGATAAACTAAGAAAACTCTAGTCTCACACAAATTAGCACTCCAGTCCCTCGACATCACCTCCTCAACGTATGCCAGACTAGACTCCGCAAACTGGTTGCCCTGTAAGGTCGCTACGATCAACTCAGACCCATCGGATGCTCGCAAGTTGGCTGTCTTAGCAAAACAGTTGATACTGACATGGTAGGATGAAAGCCAATCCATACCGAGAATAACGTCAAAATCTGATATCTGCAACACGATCAAATCTATGAGAAATTTGGACTCATCTAGACTGATGATACAGCTCCTACAGATACTCTCTAATATGGATACGTCCTCTAAAGGAGTAGAGACTGATAACATTACGTCTAACGGATATGCAACTAACTGAAGTCTATCCATGAAGGTATGAGAAATAAAAGAATGTGAAGCTCCAGAATCGAATAAGATCCAAGCTGAAAAGGAATTCACAAGAAAGATGCCTTCAACTATGGCTCCGCTTGCACCCTGATCACATGGTACGATTGTATAAATCCTGCCGGTGGCTGGTGACTGCTGTACTACTGGTGGTAGAACATACGAGACTATGTGTCCCTCAGGAATCTCCTGAATAGCGCAAATTTGGCCTACTGGCCCCTTAATCCTTAGAACTATAGGCGGTGCCTCGATCCTCCGC
>NC_033796.1:56710728-56723776 GCF_001876935.1 Asparagus officinalis
TGGCTGTAACCGCGACCCTGCTGCTGCTGCTGACCCTGACCACAGTTCTGCTGCTAACCGTGTCCTCAACCCTGCTGCTGGCCTCCTCTTGGTGCACTATGGCATTCTGCTTCTCTGTGCCCAAACTTCTGACAGTTGTGACAAGTTCCCTAAAATTTGGGCTGTGGCTACCCCCTCTGATCCTATGGTGGTCTTCTCTTGAACTGTCCTTGCTGCTGATGTTGTAAATCCTTATCCCGTTGCTGGGGTCCTCCAGGTCTGGCGAAAGGACTCTTACCTTTGCCCTTGTCCCTGGTCTGGTCTACTTTAGCATTTCCTTCCTTATCTTTCTAGAACATAGCTGTCTCGGTCTCCTGAGAAATGGCTACATCAGCTACTCTCGAACTTAGTGGAACCTTCTGGAAACGAGATAACGACGAAGGCTAGGACAGAGTCCCACTAAAAACATCTGTGTCTGGCACTCCCCAGTCTGCCACATGCCAGTAAAATGAAGTAGACTCATAAACCTACTCTCATAATCAGCTACAGTCATGTCTCCCTGTGTCAATCTGGACAGCTCAAGTTCTTTCCCGGCCCTTGCCGCAGAAGAGATATATTGCTAATCGAAGAAATACAAGAAGTCCTCCCAAGTGAGGATCATCCGATGTTCTGGGGTGAACTGAAGCTGATACCATCTCCCGGCATCACCCTTACGATTGTACAATGCTAGCCTTTGCTTCTGCACTGAATCCACATTCAGTATGTCAAGAATATTACCCACATCCTCCTTCCACTTATGGGCTGCAAGAGGGTCTGGTGATCCGATCGTCTCTGGAACTCCGTACAGTCGAACTATCTCCCGAATGAAGATTCTCGCATAAGTCTCGGCGGTGTAGGTAGTTCTCACTGGTATAAAATGTGCTGACTTTGTCAACCGATCAACTATCACCCAAATGGAATCATTCCCTTTCTTTGACCTCGGTAACCCCACAATGAAATCCATAGAGATACACGTCCATTTCCATTCCGGAATGGGTAAAGGCTGTAGGGTTCCTGCTGGTCTCTGATGTTCTGCCTTCACCTGCTGACAGGTAAAGCATCTAGCGACATATTCTGCTATCTCCTTACGCATGCCGCTCCACCAAAAGTGTCTCTTCAGGTCCTTGTACATCTTTGTTGTGCCTGGATGTACTGTGTACCTAGAACGATGTGCCTCATCAAGTAACTCCTTCTTCAGTTCTGTACTAGCTGGCATAACTAATCTGCCTTTCATTCGAAGGCCTCCGTCTATTCCAACGGTCCAATCAGCTTTGGGCTTTTTGAAAATCTCCTCCTTTCGGGTTTGAATGCAATAGTCCAGTAGTTGAGCTTCGACCACTTTATTACTCCAAGATGACTGCACTGACATAGCTCCCAAAATTGCGCTACTCTCGCCGATGTCTAGCCTAAAATCAAACTGGCTAAGTGTGTAAATATGTCGGTACAACGAACACCTCAAAGTCACAACCCAATGTTGATGCTTCCTGCTCAAAGCGTTAGCCACGACGTTTGCCTTCCCCGAATGATACTGAATCACAAACTCGTAATCCTTGATGAACTCGACCCATCGCCGTTGCCTCTGGTTAAGTTCCTTTTGAGAAAATAGGTATTTTAGACTCTGGTGGTCTGTAAATAACTCGAACTGTACCCCGTACAGGTAATGTCTCTATGTATTCAGTGTAAAGACCACTGCTGCTAACTCCAAGTCGTGCGTGGGATAGTTTTGCTCATGCGTCCTTTACTGTCAAAAGGTATAAGCTACTACTCTATGAGTTTGCATCAAAACGCCTCCTAGGCCTGCTAGTGACGCATCTGTATAGACAACAAATGTCCTATCACTGCTCGGAATAGTCAGAACCGGTGTTGAAGTTAACTTTGTCTTTAATGCTCAAAAGCCTTCTAGCACTTTGTGCCTCAAACGAACTATACACCCTTCTTCGTAAGGCATGTAAGTGGCGTCACAATCTTCGAGAAGTCCTGAATGAACTTCCTGTAATAGCAGGCTAAGCCCAAGAAACTACGGATCTCTGTAATGGTCTTTGGCGGTTCCTATTCTAGTACTGCCTCAACATTCGCTGGATCTACTTCAATACCCTCTCTGCTAATGAAGTGACCTAAAAATCTAACGTCCGATAGCCAAAATCCACACTTGCTAAACTTTGCATATAACTGATGCTCCTGCAAAGTCTATAATATCAATCGTAGATGCTGCTCGCGCTCTGCCTCCGATCTCGAATATATAAGGATATCATCGATAAATAAAATCACGAACTTGTCCAAATATGGACGAAAAACCCAGTTCATCAAATCCAAGAATACTGCGGGTGTATTAGTCAGCCCAAATGGCATGACGAGAAATTTGATGGACTCATATCGAGTCAAAAAGGCGGTCTTAGGAATATCCATCTCCCGGACCCATAACTGATGATAACCAGAATGAAGATTAATCTTTGAGAAATACTATGCTCCTTGTAGCTGGTCAAACAAGCCATCAATCCTTGGTAATGGGTACCTGTTCCGAATGGTGACCTTGTTCAACTCACGATAATCGATACATAGTCGCATACTACCGTCCTTCTTCTTTACGAAAAGGACCGGTGCTCCCCACAAAGAATGACTCTAACGAATAAAACCCTGAGATAACAACTCATCCAACTGGGTTTGTAGCTCCCTCATCTCAGTAGGTGCCATACGATAGGGTACTCGGGATATCGGTGCTGTGCCTGGCTGCAACTCGATGCAGAACTCAACCTCTCTCACAGGAGGTAACCTAGGTATGTCCTGAAAGACATCCTGATAAACTAAGAAAACTCTAGTCTCACACAAATTAGCACTCCAGTCCCTCGACATCACCTCCTCAACGTATGCCAGACTAGACTCCGCAAACTGGTTGCCCTGTAAGGTCGCTACGATCAACTCAGACCCATCGGATGCTCGCAAGTTGGCTGTCTTAGCAAAACAGTTGATACTGACATGGTAGGATGAAAGCCAATCCATACCGAGAATAACGTCAAAATCTGATATCTGCAACACGATCAAATCTATGAGAAATTTGGACTCATCTAGACTGATGATACAGCTCCTACAGATACTCTCTAATATGGATACGTCCTCTAAAGGAGTAGAGACTGATAACATTACGTCTAACGGATATGCAACTAACTGAAGTCTATCCATGAAGGTATGAGAAATAAAAGAATGTGAAGCTCCAGAATCGAATAAGATCCAAGCTGAAAAGGAATTCACAAGAAAGATGCCTTCAACTATGGCTCCGCTTGCACCCTGATCACATGGTACGATTGTATAAATCCTGCCGGTGGCTGGTGACTGCTGTACTACTGGTGGTAGAACATACGAGCCGCGACCCTGCTGCTGCTGCTGACCCTGACCACAGTTCTGCTGCTAACCGTGTCCTCAACCCTGCTGCTGGCCTCCTCTTGGTGCACTATGGCATTCTGCTTCTCTGTGCCCAAACTTCTGACAGTTGTGACAAGTTCCCTAAAATTTGGGCTGTGGCTACCCCCTCTGATCCTATGGTGGTCTTCTCTTGAACTGTCCTTGCTGCTGATGTTGTAAATCCTTATCCCGTTGCTGGGGTCCTCCAGGTCTGGCGAAAGGACTCTTACCTTTGCCCTTGTCCCTGGTCTGGTCTACTTTAGCATTTCCTTCCTTATCTTTCTAGAACATAGCTGTCTCGGTCTCCTGAGAAATGGCTACATCAGCTACTCTCGAACTTAGTGGAACCTTCTGGAAACGAGATAACGACGAAGGCTAGGACAGAGTCCCACTAAAAACATCTGTGTCTGGCACTCCCCAGTCTGCCACATGCCAGTAAAATGAAGTAGACTCATAAACCTACTCTCATAATCAGCTACAGTCATGTCTCCCTGTGTCAATCTGGACAGCTCAAGTTCTTTCCCGGCCCTTGCCGCAGAAGAGATATATTGCTAATCGAAGAAATACAAGAAGTCCTCCCAAGTGAGGATCATCCGATGTTCTGGGGTGAACTGAAGCTGATACCATCTCCCGGCATCACCCTTACGATTGTACAATGCTAGCCTTTGCTTCTGCACTGAATCCACATTCAGTATGTCAAGCCACATCCTCCTTCCACTTGTGAGATGCAAGTGAATCTGATGACCCCTGGAACTTTGGTGCCCTCATCTTCTGATATTGCTCCACTAAACAGAGCCAAGCCTCCTGTTCTGCTGCTCGCCCTACAGCTGGTTGTGGTGTAATAGCTGGTGTAATGTTGGGGTCTCCTCCGATATAGGAATGACTGGAATCATTGGCGGCGGTGTAACTAGCTGAACATGATTCATCATCTGCTCCTTGAGTGCTGCCAACATGGCTACTATAGGTGCCATGATGTCTACAAGGTATTGTGGAGCCTGCTGCGGCTCTGGCGGGGCCTGCTGTGGTCCGGGTGGGCCCTACTGTTGCGCGGTTGGAGCATGATGTGGCTCTGACTCCGCTTGCTCAGCTCTCCTAGTACGAGGCCTACCACATCCGCGTCCTTGTTCCGCCATCTAAAGTTTAGGAAGATGGTTTATAAGATACAGTATTGAGACCTCAGGCAAAAACATATATAATACTTAGAAATGAGCAAATTGTTATCATATATTATTCATGTAAATACTTTTCAAGCAAAATAAGATAGTTGTCATAATTTTTTTTGTAATTTTCGAGATATACGTATATAACGTCATCACTCTTTCTAGGAAATTCTTAGCGGACTCTATACATGAATCCTAAGAAACTCTATTCTAGCTCCACGACTTGACACAGGATGATCCTAAGGATACTGGAACTAGAGCTCTGATACCAACTGTGACGTCCTTGTTTTCACACATGACTGCAGTCCAAGGTGAACCCAGAGATGTCAAACCTATCAAGCACCCACACTGTGTAATAACATGTTTCACCAATCACAGTAATATCCTCTAGTGAAATCAATTATGAGTGAAGGTACAAAATAGGCAAAATAAGGAAAAGTAAATACAATAGACATGATGTAGAAAGATATATCTCATAAATAATATCATGTATAAAATAAAATAAACTGAAATACATCTGGAGTCTGAAATAAAGTAAAATGTCTCAACATGAGTCAACTGATAATCGTACAAATGCACCTAGCCTTTACAAATGGAATACAAACTCTAATATCTAAACAGTGAAAATAAATCTACGGTGGAGTCTCTACTAATAAATCATGTGATGGCGACTATGCCAGAAACTCCGTCATCCTGCGAAACTCTGAGCTGCCTGAAAGGAAAATTAAAAAAAAAGAACAACAGCAAGAGCGTCAGAGTACTACAGCAAGTTCACTCCTATGCGCCCCCAGAGGAATGGCTGCTAGATGATGAAGTGGAGGCTCTATCTATTAAGCATAGTCTATCTAGATCATTTTTCCTGTATCTAGTGGAATTAATATTTAGAAACTTATAACTCGAGACGTAGTACGTCGAACGAAATAATCCAAATAAGGAAACCCTCATGTATATACCGTATGTCTCAGGTAGTAAATAACTAAATATTAACCATGAACTAAGCAATCAAAATATCATTGGAAAGTAAAGCATCATAATAGACATCAGCATATGTATCTCATGTACTCGTATTGCAAAGTATCTCAACAATGAGTAGAAACACTTTTGGCATCCGCCAAATACTCAGGTAAATAGTTTATAATATTATCATTCTGAACTTCTTCCAACTCATTGGATCACCGTGCGGATCGAAAAATAGGTATCATCGCATCATCGTGCGGATCGATAAATAGGTATTATCGCATCATAGTACGGATCGACAAATAGGTATCATCGCATCACCGTGCCGATTGACAAATAGGTATCATCGCAGTCTTATTTGTAGTGTACTCATTCACAAGTAAATAGATCTGAATTCGTCGTAATCCCCGTGGGATACTCAAATACGTATTCCGTCATATTCATGACTGTAAGTATAACATCGAGCTGCTCATACTCCGCGATCGCGTCACAAAACGGCGCAAACAAACTCCAGAAAATAAAACTGGGCCAAACTGTCCAGTAAATGGTCAGGGTTACCAACCCCAACTATCTGCTGTATTAACTAATTGTGAATAGTAGCAGTACTTACTAATAGCAACAATACTTTACGACTAGTATCCGTACTCATGAATAGTAATAGTACGTATGAATAGTACTGTATGCATGAGTAGTAACAATATTTATAAATAGTACCCATACGTATGAATAGTATCGGTACGTATGAATAGTGTCGTATGTATGAACAATAACAGTACGTATGAATAGTACCCCCCACTATGTAAGAATAGTAATAGTACTCATGAATAGTACCGTACGTATGAACAATACGGTATTTATGAATAGTACCGCGGTACGTATGAATAGTAATAGTACTCATGGATAGTACCGTATGTATGAATAGTAATAGTATTTATGCATAGTACCCCAGTATGTATGAATAGTAATAGTACTCATGAATAGTACCATTCGTATGAACAATACGGTATTTATGAATAGTACCACAGTGCATATGAATAGTAATAGTACTCATGGATAGTATCGAATGTATGAATAGTAATGGTATTTATGCATAGTACCCCAGTACGTATGAATAGTAATAGTATTTCCAAGCGGTGGACAAATACGTATAGTTCTAGCTAGCATGCTCATATCTTTTGGTGTTTGATCTAATATTCTTTTTATCAATTTTTATCAATATCATGTCTTTTCTTTATTTTTGTGATTTCATCTAACATTTTATTCATCACTTTTCATCAATATAAAAACTAACTGGGGATGAGTTCGGAAAGAGATGAATTTACCTTTATTGATCTTTGAAATTGGACTCCCTATCTGTTCCTTTTCTCCGAATAGCGAAAGTCCCCTCTATATTTTTCTTTCTTTTCTTCCTCTCTGTCTTTTTCTTCTCTCTCTCTCTCCCCTTCTTTCTTTCTCTCTCTTTCACTTTCTCTCTCTCCTTCTCTTTCTCTCTCCCTCTCTGTGACGCCCCTGTTTTCACACTTGGCTGCAGTCCAAGGTGAACCCAGAGATGTCAAACCTGTCATGCACCTCCACTGTGCAACAACATGTTTCACCAATCACAGTAATATCCTCTAGTGGAAACCAATATAAATGAAGGTACAAAACAGGCAAATAAGGGAAATAATACTATAGACATGATACGGAAAGATATATCTCATAAATGAAATCATGTCCCAAATAAACTAAACTGGAATACAACTGATATACATCTGAAGTCTAAAATAACATTATATGTCTCAACATGAATCGATTAGAAATCATACTAAGGAATATTGCCTTAACAATATGAGTACAAACTCAAATGACTGAATGGAAACATAAGACCACTGTGGAGTCCATACTAGTAAAAATACGCGACGGCGACTATGCAAGAACTCCGTCACCCTGCGACTCTCCGATGCTCTGAGCCGCCTGAAAGTTAAAATAAAAGAAAAATAACAACAACAAGAGCGTCAGAGCGCTACAGCAAGTTCACCTCCATCCGCCCCCAGGGGAAGGGCTGCTAAATGATGAAGTGGAGGCTCTATCTATTAAGCATAGTCTACCTAGATCATTTTCCCTGTATCTAATGGAATTAATATTTAGAAACTTACAACTCGAGACGTAGTACGTCGAGCGAAATAATCCAAACAAGGAAACCCTCATGTATATACCGTATGTCTCAAGTAGTAAATAACTAAATATTAACCCTGAACTAAGCAATCAAAATATAACTGGAAAGTAAAGCATCAGCATATGTATCTCGTGTACTCGTATAGCAAAGTATCTCAACAATGAGTAGAAACACTTTTGGCATCCGCCAAATACTCATGTAAATAGTTTATAATATTATCATTCTGAACTTCTTCCAACTCATCGCATCATCGCGCGGATCGACAAATAGGTATCATCGCATCATAGTGCGGATCGACAAATATGTATCATCGCATCACAGTACGGATCGACAAATATGTATCATCGCATCATAGTGCGGATCGACAAATAGGTATCATCGCATCACCGTGCGGATCGACAAATAGGTATCATCGCAATCTCATTTGCGGTGTACTAACTCACAAGTAAATAGATCTCAATTCGTCATAATCCCCGTGGGATACTCAAATGCGTATTTCGTCATATTCATGACTGTAAGTATAACATCAAGCGGCTCAAACTCCGCGATGTATTTATGAATAGTACCACAATATGTATGAATAGTACCCATGAATAGTGTCGTACGTATGAACAGTACGGTATTTATGAATAGTACCGTACATATGAATAGTGTCGTGCGTATGAACAGTACGGTACATATGAATAGTGACCTGCGTATGAACAGTACGGTATTTATGAATAGTACCGTGCATATGAATAGTACCCATGAATAGTGTTGTACGTATGAAAAATACGGTGTTTATGAATAGTACCGTACATATGAATAGTATGGTATTTATGAATAGTGCCGTACGTATGAATAGTACCGTATGTATGAATAGTACCGTACGTATAAAAAAATAGTAACAGTATTTCCAGCGGTAGACATGTACGTATAGTTCTAGCTGGCAATATCATGTCTTTAGGAATTTGGTCTTATATTCTATTCATCAATTTTCATCAATATCAAGTCTTTTCTTCAATATCATGTATATTCATCAATTTTTATCAATATCATGTCTTTTCATCAATATCATGTATATTCATCAATATCATGTATATTCATCAAGATCAAAATTTACTGGGGATGGGTTTGGAAAGAGATGAACTTGCCTTTATTGAACTCTGAAATTGGAATCCCTATCCGTTCCTACTTTTCGAATTGCCAAAATCCCCTTCTTCTTTCCCTTTCTTTTCTTCCTCTCTCTCTCTCTCTCTCTCTCTCTCTCTCCCCTTCTCTTTCTCTCTCTTCTTTCTCTTTTCTGCGTGCTCAGAAGAGAGGGAGGGGAGATGCTTTTATAGTCGTCGTCGAAGAAGTTAGCGAGGAATTTTGTCTCCATGTCGTCCCAGCTATTTACGCTGCTTGGCTTGAGGCGGCGATACCAATCGAAGGCGGCTCCGCGAAGAGTGCCGACGAATGACCGCACCATCAGAGGCTCATTGCCAGAGATTACCCCCAGGTGTGATTTGAAATAAATCACATGCTGAGTGGGCGAACCCTTCTCATCAAACGGCGTGAAGTTAATTAGGTTGAACTTCGCCGGGTATGGGATCGATTCCCACTCTCTTGGGTATGGACAGGGAATGCCTGTTTTCTTCGTCTCTTGAGCGGAGATCAATGTGTTGATTTTGCTCTCGAGGTTCTTGATCTTCAGACTTTCGCCTGTGTTTTCGTTAGCACGATTTTGAGGCGGAAGTGTGGCATTACGACCAGCATCCTCATTACCACCCCCTGCATTGACGGGAGGATTATTGGCATTGTGAGCTTCATCCGTATCCGTGTGCTCCTCTTCCTGAACGACCTGGTTACGGTGGCTTGGTTCACCTTGCTGGTTCGTCAGTGCCTGAATTTGTTGCTCATGCATTTCTCTCATGTTCTGCATGGCCATCTGCATTTCAAACCTGAAGCTCTCTTGTTGTTTAGCCATGGCTTCTTCGAGCATCTTGGCCACTTGTTCTGCGCTTATCATGAATGACTCGTGGGGTTGTCCTTCGCTGGACACCGTATTGTCTGATGCGACAGCAGAGCAGGAATCCGATTCTTCATCTTCTGACGGTGATCTTGTCCGAACCCTACCATAAGTTCCTCGTGTAATGGCTCCAGACTGCAGACGAGTGAGATACCAGGGTATTTCTGGAATTGACTCGGGATTATCCCTTGTCGATGCCCTTTTGCTAGTCATATTGGTAGTGACCCTCGGAAATTCCCCATCTTCAACCACCGTTCTTCTTTGCCGGAAACGCCTATGCTTTGGTTTTGGCGCTTCGGTACTAAGCCTTTCGAACACCGAAACTCTCTCGGTGACTGCCTTGATGCAGTTGCACTCAGACAGTACCGCCCGAATGAGCTTTGAACAAGGGCACTGAATTTCTAGCCTTCGAGGACTTCTCTTTCTGGTTTTGCTCGTACCCCCAGCACGATAGTACAGCTCGTCCGTTTGAAAGTCGGAGCAACCTATCGTGTGTTGGCACGATTTCTCAGGTATAACGTAATCATCATCATACGATAACGTTTCCTTTTGAGAGCGAACTACCTTCTTCGGACTTTCGAGAGTCACGCGCCTCGAAACGCGCATTTGTGGGCGTGAGTTCTCGGCGGCTCCTGGACTTCAATGCGCAAGTTGGTGTGCATAGCTGCCCTGATTTCTTTATCACGTTGGAGGTGACGGCGACCCCCAGCGTGTTGAGTCATTCTGGGCTTCTTCATTGGGCCCAAACTCTCTTGAACTGGAGCTTTGCCTCTCTCGTCGGGAATTGGACCGAGGCGCTCCAAAACTGATTTCTTCCTTCGGGACGATTCTGCATGATCTCCCGGAGAAGCTATTGGAGTTATCGACGACTTGGGTTGATTCGCCGGTGGTTGAACTTTTGTTGGAGGCTGCTTCGGCCTCCATACTTGGCGGGTTTACTTTTAACATAACAAAATCTCCAACCTGAAACTCCAAAGGTCGTCGTCTTTGATCTGCGTAGCTCTTCTGCCGACTCTGAGCGGCAAGAATACGCTCTCTAATCAATGCTACCTTCTCAGCAGTCTGCCTCACAAGCTCTGGCCCAAGCAATAAGCTATCCTCCGGCTCTGCCCAACAAATCGGGGATCTACAGGGTCTCCCGTACAATGCCTCATACGGAGCCATACCAATCGTCGCTTGATAACTGTTGTTATAAGCGAACTCGATCAAAGGTATGTGGTCCTCCCAGCTGCCCTGGAAGTCTAAAATGCAAGCCCGCAACATGTCCTCCAAGACTTGGTTTACTCTCTCCGTCTGTCCATCTGTCTGCGGGTGAAATACACTGCTGTATGATAATCTCCTGCCAAACGAATCCTGAAAGCTCCTCCAAAAATGCAAAGTGAAAACTAAGCCTCGATCCAACAAGATCGTCTCTGGAACTCCATGTAGTCGAACTATCTCCCGAATGAAGATTCTCGCATAAGTCTCGGCGGTGTAGGTAGTTCTCACTGGTATAAAATATGCTGACTTTGTCAACCGATCAACTATCACCCAAACGGAATCATTCCCTTTCTTTGACCTCGGTAACCCCGCAATGAAATCCATAGAGATACACGTCCATTTCCATTCCGGAATGGGTAAAGGCTGTAGGGTTCCTGCTGGTCTCTGATGTTCTGCCTTCACCTGCTGACAGGTAAAGCATCTAGCGACATATTCTGCTATCTCCTTACGCATGCCGCTCCACCAAAAGTGTCTCTTCAGGTCCTTGTACATCTTTGTTGTGCCTGGATGCACTGTGTACCTAGAACGATGCGCTTCATCAAGCAACTCATTCTTTAGCTCTGCACTAGCTGGCATAACTAATCTGCCTTTCATTCAAAGGCCTCCGTCTATTCCAACGGTCCAATCAGCTTTGGGTTCCTTGGAAATCTCCTCCTTTCGGGTTTGAATCCAAGAGTCCGCTAGCTGAGCTTTGACCACTCTATTACTCCAAGATGACTGCACTGACATAGTTCCCAAAAATGTGCTGCTCCCACCGGTCTCTGGCCTGAAATCAAACTGGCTAAGAGTGTAAAGATCTCGGTACAACGAACACCTCAAAGCCATAACCCGATGTTGACGCTTCCTGCTCAAAGCGTCAGCCACGATGTTCACCTTCCCTGGATGGTACTGAATCGCAAACTCATAATCCTTGATGAACTCGACCCATCGCCGCTGCCTCTGGTTGAGTTCTTTCTGAGAAAATAGGTATTTCAGGCTCTGGTGGTCTGTGAATAACTCGAACTGCACCCCGTACATGTAATGTCTCCATGTCTTCAGTGCGAAGACCACAGCTGCTAACTCCAAGTCGTGCGTGGGATAGTTCTGCTCATGCGTCCTTAACTGTCGAGAGCTATAAGCTACTACTCTCTGGGTCTGCATCAAAACGGCTCCTAGGCCTGCTAATGACGCATCTGTGTAGACAACAAATGTCCTATCACTGCTCGGAATAGTCAAAACCGGTGCTGTAGTTAACTTTGTCTTTAATGTCTCAAAAGCATTCTGGCACTCTGTGCCCCAAATGAACTGTACACCCTTCATCGTAAAGCGTGTAAGTGACGTTACAATCTTCGAGAAGTCCTAAATGAATTTCCTGTAATAGGCGGCTAAGCCTAAGAAACTATATCTTCAAATTCATCATCTTCTACTAATTTAAAATGAAGGTTTTTAAGAATGATAAACCTGATTTCGCATTTCCTGGCTCTGGCAGCGTCATAGTTCCAACTACCGAGACTACCGGAAGAGGAGGATTGAGAAATCATAGATTGTCGGATATCACCTTGAGGAGTCTGGCCTTTGTTGTGTTTATCTAAATGGCGTTTGAGGTGGTTGGTGCCGCTCTTATGATGAGCTTGAAAAATCTTGCCGCACAACGCACACTTAGCCTTCTGGGTGAGGATCCTACTGTGTTCATCCTTGGTGACGTCGATCTTCTCGTAAAAATTCAATACATCGGATCTTGGCCTTTTAGGAGCTCTTGGTGCAGATTCGTCGCCACCGGATTCGGGATTAACATCGGTAGGAGTAGACCCAGTAGGAGGACTAGTTTCAAGATCGGGAGATAGGTTTTGCTCTTCATAATCAGATCCGGAAGCCATTTGATGAAAGAATTAGAAAGTATAAGAGAGTATAAGAGTATAAGAGAGAAGTAGATGAGTTTTGGTGTGAAGAAAACAAATAAAAATCCCCCTCTATTTATAGAGCCAGCCCCCTAAACAAATGATCAAAATAACCTCACAAAATAGCCCTTTTTTGACCGTTTTTGGGGACAAAACGGTCAAAAGACCGTTTTTGGCCGTGACCGTTGTGGCCGGGCCCGGCCCGACCTATTTTGGCAACGGTCACCTATGGTGG
>NC_033796.1:56724776-56756547 GCF_001876935.1 Asparagus officinalis
GCTGCCCGAGCTCCTCCTGCCTACACCGCCTCCGCCTCCTTTCCCCCTCAGCCTCAACCGCCGCGACCACCTCAGATCCAAGCTCCGACCCGAGCTCCGTCGAGGCCGCCGCAGCCGCACCAGACCCCAGCTCCGCTTCCTCCTCCGAGCCCAGCTCCAGTCCGCCCCCAGATCCTCCCCTCCTCCGTCCACCCACCTGCAGCCCCGCCAGGCCGCGCCGACAGCCCCTCTCGAGCCTCCTGCAGCCGCTCAAACCCCACTGTTCGCCGTCCTCAGCGACCCCTCGACCACCCCGACGTCCCCCAGCCCCCTCGCTCCCTCGCGCTGCTGTCCAACCTCCAGCGCCTTCCCTTCGCTCTCCAGACCCGCGTCGACACCCTCGTCAGTCCCCAACTCAGATCCGCGAGCCGTAGTCCCGTCCGTCGACGTCGATTCGTTCTACGAACCCCGAGGCAAGATCCCGCTTCTCATTGATTCATTATTCTTATCTGATATTTATAGATTTGACTTATATGTTATTATCTGCGTGGAATTGTTGATGATAATATTAAATGATCTTAAATGATAAATTAATATTTTTCTAGATTAATTAGAATTATTAAAGAAACTATTTGGAGAAAGAGTTGGTTTTGGAGTAATTATTAAATAGATAATTTAAAATAATTTATTTTGGAAAAAATGGATTTTTTGAATCGTTAAACTATTTTGAGAAAATATTATTTTAGAATAATTATTATGAATTAAAAGAATTTATTTCGGCAACGTAATCAGTTTTGGATAATTATATTAATTAAAAAGAATTTATTTGAGAACAAAATTATTTAGAAAAACTAGTAGGATTGCACGTGCAATGCACGTGGTATAATTTTTAATATTATTTTAAATTATAACTTTATATGGGGAAAGCTTTTGTATAAATTTAATGAATGTAAACAATATAGCCAACATATGAACAGAAACTAAAAATTCACAACGTTTGAACAATAAATTATATTTAGGGATCAATTAGGCGATAGTACAGTGGTTATATCATTGATCAATCAAAGACTATCACAAGAATTTACGTAAAAGTAATGTTTGATGATGTGGATGTAAATTCAAGCTTATGACGTTAGAGGCTTGCTAAGGCTTGTGAAACAGTTCAAGCTACTATTTGAATGGATCATAAGTAACATACTGGAAAGATATACAAAAAGCACTATTTCTATCAAAATTGTCTAACATCAACTCAAATTCCTTAATTAACATTACATCATAAAAACGGAACAGGATGATGCTTAATCACATCGGTACATTTCGAATAACTCAATATCAGCATTTCAGAATTGTGATTTAGAAAATTTCCGGAAAAACTCTCGATGATGTAGTATATACAATGAGAGACGACATGATACATGCCCCCCCTCCCCAACTAAATAGAGATAACTCATTTGATTCTCACTTCATATTCAGGATTGGATGGAAGCTTCATCCCATCCAACGCTGCGCAAAGGATTAGGCCTTCTTCCTCAAAATGTCAGTCAGCCCTTCTACTAGTAACAATTCCAGTGTTCTCATCCATCATTGCAAAGTTTGACTGTGAAATGTCAAGTCGACAAAATGATAAATTTCAAGCTGAATATATATCTACCACTTAAAAGAGAAGTATCTGAAGGAAACATCAAGAAATTTTCTTACAAAAAATATACTTGAATATTTCTTCAACAATTCACAGGAATGAGGAAAAAGTACTCCAATTTAATAGTAAACATATGATATGCCGAACACTTCCATGAAAGCTGGCACGTCTGACACGCCCAAATGTGTCGAAAGTGAGATGCTGGTTCATGCCAAAAATTATGAATTCTTTATTGTAATTCACATTAAAAGTAGGAACACTGTGAAGAAAGAAGTGTCTTCCTTTGAGAAAAGTTAATTGTTTTATGAATTGTTTTACTAAAATTGTAGACAACTTCTATCGCTATTATAGCACAATAACTTCAACTGACTACGGTATGAACTCCGAACTAATCTTGAGTCCTCCCTGATTTACCAGAAAAACAGTATCATAAGCCAATGAAGTTGTGTGACCTTCATTTGACCATTTTTTAGTGAACAAGCATGCACAAACCATTTGTATTATATGATTATTATAAACATCAAACCTCTTCCTGAAATTTCAGTTCATCTTCACATGTAGGTGGTTTTTCAGATATCAGTTAGGACGCAAACAATTGATACAAAATAACATCAATAATTGCTTGCGACATGACATATCTTGTTTCAACCTTGCGATTCAGAGAGTGTAACCTGAAAATCTTAGTAAATCATAATGAAAATTGAGGCATATTACAACAAGAAATTAAACACATTCTAACCTGCATAGTTGCACCATCAAAATCCCATTATATGATTGCTTAGGTTTAGACTCCGGTTCATATTTGTAAACAACACCTCTTTAGAGGAAACTAAATAAAAGAGATCAGACACTTTTGTGGTAAACACGACAAACTAAATCATCATGAAAGAGAGAAATTAAGTGCTGCCCAGATGATATTGTGACTGTATCAAAGCAATAATTCAATAAAAAATCATTATATCTTCTTTACATTGCTTAACTGGTGATGTGTTTTTCTCAAAAGAAAATAAATGTTGCGATCGTGATGAGTAATTGAGTATATCACAATAACAACAACAAGAAATACTTGCGTAGGGTGAAGAAAGAAGTTTTACCTGGAATGCAATGTCTCCAAGGGCCATGGCCAATCCAGCGCCCATCGACTCAAATGCTTCTCTACTTTGATAATAAACCCTTGGATCATATCCCAATAAAGAAAGATGTGCAGTGTCACTCCCACAACCCAAGCCAGCTTCCACAAGATCCATGAGCCTGTTTACTCCTGTCGAAGCAATTACATCCAAATTAGGAGTATTACCTACTTAAAGAGTGGTCTGGTGTTGGATTCTTGTCAATGAGACGTCACCTAATTCATCGATCAATATAAAATATTGTGGCACAAGCCTCGTATCACAATAGAAATTATGAATGTTGGGATTTGATCGATGTAAAAATGGATTTTTATTATAAGTTATTCACTACTGGGGCAATTAAACAAACTTGGTGGCAGCTTGACATGAGAAACAGTGAACATATCAGTTATTCATAGAACTCGGTGAGTATAAAATTTACTGTTAATTTAGAGTTACCATTCAGCTAATTTGGCTCTTTGTGAATATATAACAGAACAGAACAAAGTTCGAGTCATATTGCTCCAAGAGCAAGGGTCTTTCAAGATCATCCCATAATTAGTGTGCTTCAATTTCTCTATGTTAGGAAGTGGCATCATTTGAGCTGAGTTAAAAAATTTTGATAGCCTATAAGATGTCCAAAAATATTACTCATTTGTTACACAAATAAAATGCATTCTAGATATATTTTAAATTTTCAGATTCTAAAAAGACTAATGTTTTAAATGTAAATTCATAATTATTGTCATTATCCTATTTTTTCAAAAGATTTACTTTATATTTTTGAACTCAAAAACAAATGAAAACATAAAAAAAAAGAATTGTATGCGCACATCAACTGATAAATGATAATAAACAAATACCTTTCGTAGAACAAGCATATACTCCAATAGCTCATTATAAGTTCTAGGATATATGTCTAGGAAGTGTTTGATAAGTGATTTAAACTAAAACCTATACAGTATACCGCATAACTACGTACACATCTAAATAAATGTATGCATATATCCAAGCCCAATGAACCTATACAGTATACCGCATAACTACGTACACATCTAAATAAATGTATGCATATATCCAAGCCCAATGGATGTCCATGAAGTTTGGGTAAGGGTACGTGTCGGGTATAGGTGTGGCTTTATGATAGAAGTACCAGGTAACGTGTCGGGTATAGGTGTGGCTTTATGATAGAAGTACCAGGTAACATATAGATTACCACTTTGGTACTCGTGAAAAAGTTGAAAGAGGATAGACCCCACCATGTCTGCATCCAAGCCATGAAGATGAAGATATGATATTAGCAGTTGGTTTCTCAATAAATTATGTGTTGTGAACTCAAAGCAAAGAAGTCCTTTCCACTTGACCTTTTCTTTTGTAACCGGGCCAAGATGCGCGTGAAATTTATTAAGAAGAGTCATTTGATCCAGTTAAGCATAGACACATAGATAATCTGAAGCATGAAGGAGTATCATGTCAGATACCATATTGAAGGGGGGCAATATTTTATTTTTTAGCTGCTTTAGTTGTAAATTAATTAGAATTTTCCATGTGCCAGTCTAGCATGTAACTTTGTATGTTGATTTGTCTTCTACCTCTATGGCATACGTATTTCTAAAGTTACCTTTTTATTCCATGAAAGCAACTATGAAACTGGACACATGGACCTCATGTGTTTATTTAAAATCAAATTGAAATCCATACATACCCCATTACAAGTTAAAACTTAATATCAAGAGAAATAAAACTCGACATCTAGCATGGAAGAGGATGATGACATGAAAATAAACTTTGCTAGCACTAAGTAATATATCAGAATCAGAAGTTAAGAATCCTACTTGCAAGAAAGTAAAGATACACTTATGAAAGGATAACCCTTTGTAGTCAACTTCATTATAAAATGGTTCAATAAAATTGCTGAATTCATAGCCAATTTGCAGAATGCTTGCATTCCTTTTTCATTACTATCACCATTCAACTGCATTGAAGCTCAAAATGACGTATCAATGCTTAGCTAAACAGAAAAATTGAAGCACTATCTCAATGAACTCATTACCATGATGATGTTGATGATAAGATAAAGAAATCAATGGCATTATAACAATACTTTAGTGGTTTTATATGAAAATTTGTGGCAGCTTATAAAAAGTAAATAAAAGTTCCACCGGAAGCTTTTATAGATAGCACATTGTATATTTGCTGTTGATCTAAAATTTAGGGTTATAAAATTTGTTTTTGTTTTGTTTTTTCCCCAGAACCACTAATTGTTTATGATAGTTTTGTGGAAATTATTCACAATAATAAAATTTAAGCAAAAAAGTTGTCTACAGAGGCAGTTGACTGATATTTCTTTCTACATGAAATTAGGAATCATATATCAAAGAAATTTACATATATGCATGGATAATAAATGATATATACGTATATGTTATGTTTCTATAAATATCATATTTATGTATAGTATTTTTATACTTGGAAATACACAGATACATACAGGTGTGGACCTTATGGTTCAATAATTAAAAATTTGCTTTATTCAACCAGCTACCCATTGCTTTGCTAATATATATTTATCGCAGAAAGTGAAATAGTTACTTAAATGTAACATTCTAAAATCATTGAGACATACAGAGATCAAGTTGTCAAATGTTGGAAACAAGAGAAACAATCTTAATCCTGCAAAACAAACATATGACTGTAGAGGGAAGAGAGGGCGAGTCGTTTGACTAAAGAGCATAGATGTTTAATTGTGGCAAGAATTATACTTAAAAGAACATGCTGAAGTAAATAGTTAAATACATGTTCATATATAGACCAGTTACTTATTGTAGTTACAGATCTTTATTTATTAAAAAAGAATATGAACATATGAAAACAAAGATAAACACAGGCATCGAATGAGTTAACATAAAATCTTATATTTGCACTACAGTATGCTTGAAGAACCTGAAAGGTAGTGCTGAATCAACGTTATGGCACGAAGTCTCAAGTTCCTTAAATGCTTCTTCCACTCAATCACCAAAAAGCAAAAGCTGGTGAAGTATAAAAATCAGCACATAAAAGGCTCAAAAAGCTGTCCATCAAAGGAAAAGAAAATCAAGAATGAATTATAGTACATAACTTGTGGAACACAATCCATGCATCATCAATATTTTTAACTGATGGCGAAGATATCAATTAAACAAACATTGTAAATCCAATTACTGACATACAAATTCAGTACTGTCAAAAATAGAAAATACGTTGCACCTATTCTAATATCCCAAATACATTACTTCCTTAATAGCGAAACCCTCATGTATGAATCTTATTGTCCAGTCTCAACATATTAAAACATGATGTTAAGATTGGTTGAATTGTATCAAGACTAACCAAGATTGGACACATTGTCCCTTGAGTTTTTCATGACAACTACAATTTTGGTAAGTACGTTAAAAAAATACCTTAACAAGAACATCCTTAATGGTTACACATATTATGTTAAGGTATGCTAAAAAAAGTTATGTATCCTCTGTTTCAATAAACTTCACATATGGCGGATCTGAATATGATCCCTAAACTGCCATTTCAGTGGTGATATTCCTAACCCTCATAAACCATATGAACTTAGTTTTAGATATTTCATAAAATCCTCAATTGGATATTTGTTGTTGCAGTCAGTTTTAAGTGCGACTGATCATCTAAACCTATTTAAAGTATACAAGGAGAAGCTGAAGATCATTGCAGGAGAAGAAAGAGCAGCAGAAATCATCACAAAGAGTATGTATCTCGTTGTCTTGGGAACTAATGACTTATAAACCACTTATTTTATCATGCAACTTCGAAAATTGGGAGTATGATCTTCCTTCTTACATCAAATTTTATCATAAACCATATCAGGAGCAAGTCCCATTGACAAAATTAAGGGAAAACGTCAAAATTTGGCAAAAGGTACTGAATTTAAAGATGGTACCTTGGCAGTTTTCTCATCCCAGCTGAGATCTTTGAAGGGGGCGCGATCTTCTCCACCAAAATCTTGTTGAGTGCAGGAATCAAATGGGAAAGAAAAAAGTTAATGAAAAAAATCAATAATCAATAAGATCAATAAAGAATAAGAGTAGAAAAGTGCAGGATTAGTTTAAAAGAACGGATCTAACTGAGAAATGGAAAGATCGAGATTCAACTTACTTTATAATCTCGCTCCAGCTACCCTTCGATTATTGAAACCCTTGTCGCTTGAAACCACAAGAAATCGAGAATTAGGGAAAAATTAGAACAAAAGGAAAGGAATGAAGAACAAAAAGGGGAGAGGGTGAATTGAGCAGAACTAACGATTAGAGCTAAGGTTTTGTGTAGCGGAGTGAAGAATAAGAAGAAACCTTCGTGATCCTAACTGATGCCAAAAATCTGAGAATTGAGCAGATGAGGGCAGAGGCGGTGCGTTGATGACGAGGACGATAATACTCATATTTGGCATTTTATGACAGATCGTGGGACTGTGTTTGCTGAGGAGAAGCGTAACCGATGAACCGTGTAACCGAAGTTTAGGGCTTTTGATTTCTGATGATGAATTCTGTGTGACAATTATAAGGGATAAGTTTGGTATATTTAAATTGGTTGAAGGATAATTTGGGGTAGAGAAAGTTTTTCAAGAACTCCCTCTTTTAAAGGGTAGATAGATTATAATAATTTTAAAAGAATTATTTTGGAAAAAGAATCATTTTTGATAATTATGATGATTTAAAAGAATTTATTTGCAAAAAGGAAGTATCTAATTTGGATTTTAAGTAATTTATGATTTGTATGAATAGTTTAGAGGGCTGGATAACAAATGTTCATGTGATCGGATAAGGCTGTTGATGTATCTTCCAGGCCTCCCCATGATCCAGTGTAGCTTGGGGTTGGTTTGTTGGGTCAAAGTGGAGCCGGTGTAGCCACTTTGGTCCGTGAGCTTGATATTCACCTGATTCTTGCTTGAGTTCGAACCAGGCCGGAATCGGATTGCGTGTAGCCCTCTGACCGATCCAGTGTAGCGGCGTATTGGGTGCACGTAGAGGATTTGTGAACAGCCAGTTATCTGATGACAGGAGCGTTGACTCTGTGTGAGATGAGAACCAGTGAACCGTTATAGAATAGCTAGTTACCTGATCTTGTTATTTAAGGTGATTACAGATGCTTGTGAGAGGTAGACCAGTGGTAATTCTTTCATACATAGATCGGGATTAATATTTAATTATCTATAATTTGAGACATATGGTATATACATGAGGGTTTTCTTGTTTGGATTATTTCGCTCGACGTACTACGTCTCGAGTTGTAGATTTTTAAGTATTAATTCCATCTAGTGTATGCCCTTGTGACTTGGATGATTAGTCTGATCGCTAGCTGCATGACCTCGTTACCTGATCAATTTTGGATTCTTTATGTTATCATGATTTAGTAGTATTTTCATGTTGATTTGTGGATTTCAGTTGTACGTTCTTTTGTTGTTTCTGTTATCGTATCGTTTTTCGCATGGGATTTCCGTTCGTTCTATTTTTCTTTGTGGGGTCGGGTCTTGCCGTGCGCCATGCACCTGACGTACACCTGTTTTCTCTGGTGTACGTCAGACTTAGATGAAGAACAGGTTCAGCAGGAGTCAGAGGATTCTCAGCAGGAGTGCCTTGTAGACGGAGCAGAAGAAGAAGCCGAAGTCTAGTCGTCTTTTTATTATCTGTTGGTACTTAGTTTGCTTTTGCAGCATTTCCTTTTCCGCTTGATCATTGTATTTTATATTTTTTAATATTCATTTGTTCAGTTTTGTATAAGGGCATGTTTGACCCGTATTTTGATGTCTCGGATGTTATCCCATTTGTGATATGGTATTTTTATTCTGAGTTTGTCTATTATATTCTTGCTGATTGTGATCGGGGACCTGTGGCTTCGCATTGAACTTATTTCCAGACGCTTAGCGTATTAGGTTGAGGAGAAACATTTATTTTTATTTATTCTCCTTGATCTAATACGTCGCGGGCTTGTTCACGTTCCGATTCCCGGGTATTTGGGAAGCGGGGCGTGACAGGTTTTTTTGGTGGCCCATGCAGGTCACGGTCCCGAGTCCTCACTAGTAAGAATATAGACAACAGTCATGAACAGGTGGTGTACTATCTGAGTCGTACTTTGGTAGGGGCTGAATCTCGATATCCTATGATCCAGAAGGAGTGCCTCGCTTTGGTGTTCGCTATTCAAAAAATATGACATTACCTAGTTGGACAGACGATCTATGTTATTTCTAATGTTAACCCAGTCCAGGTGTTCATGACTAAACCGGCTTCAATGAATTAGAGGTTAACGAGATGGGCCCTACTCTTATCTCAGTATGACCTGCACTTTAAGCAATAGAAGTTGGTGAAAGGGCAAGCAATTTGCGATCTTCTAGTGGCTAACCCTGCGAAGGATACAGACGAATTGTACGAAGATTTGCCGAATGAAACCCACAAAGTCAATACTGTTGGCCTTCTTGTTTTGATGGTGATTTAGCAAACAATTTACATCTAATATTGTTTGTTTAGTGTTTGTGTTTTCGTATTTATTCTAGGCAAACAACGAGTTGGAGGATGGATGGAATATAGCTTCAACGATCATATCCAATGGAGGTTGGCGGATTAGTGGAGTGAAGCCTTGCAATTCAAAGTTAAAGATCAAGTTCAAGCTTCATCCGTGAGATTACCAAGTCAAGCATATTGAAGACCAATCAAGCTTGGGTAAATTAGTTTAGGGCTTATATTATGTGTGTTAATACTTCAAGTTCAATATCATATACACACATAGTTTATTGGTTTCCTTGTATATATATGTTGTCATATATATATATACAACACAAGTTTTGGTTTTCATATTTACAAATATGAAATTACATATTTCATATTACTATTGTGATTTGGTTTAACTACTTAGATATGAAACAAATATATTTTCATATACATACTCATATGTTTCATTTTCTATTGTATTTGTGAAAATATTATTTTCTTGGTTTATAGACCTAACAATAATCATATACATCTTTTATTAGGTCTACAAAATCATTTTGTGATGTTTCAAAACATGGTTAAGCTAATATGTCAAAACTCATGTGTTCACACTTTTATATTTTGGACAATTTTGTAGCATGTGTATTATCATGTCTACAATCATTTTTTAAAGTTTCATAATTTTTGGAATTTATTTGATATTTTAAACAGTATTTTAAAACCAGCAAACTGCTTTCAAACCTGAATTTTTCATATGTCAGTTTGCGGTCGACCACCACGGTCGACCGCGTCTATGTCTTTTCCTGAGTGGGCAGCAGAAACTTTTACGGTCGACCGCCATGGTCGACCGTCAGCTAAAATTTTCCCACGGTCGACCGCCACGATCGACCGCTAAAGTTTTTGGAAAATTCTGAGCTTTGAAAGTGGCTCACGGTCGACCGCGAGTTTTCCACGGTCGACCGCCGTATGCTCAACGGCTCTTTTTGTACAGAATCATATTCCTGATTTTCAAGGATTTTTGTTGTTTTGCTTTGGGGTTTGCTGTTGTTTTCTCTTCCTATTTAAACCCTCAAACCCCTTCTATCTCAGTAACCCAATGGATAGTTTTAAAGAAGTTTAAAAGAGTTTTAAAAAGGGTTTTAGTTGGGTTCAAAGTTTATTTGGTTTGTGAAGATTGTTTTACAAGTGGAGAAGATCATCTACAGTGTTTGAACTTCATTTTAATCCTCCTCTCCAACTTGATTTTCAGAGAAAAATTTCTAAACTCTATTTCTAGCTATTTATTGTTTTGTTCATAATTTCTATATGCTAGATTTTAATTGAGTTTAGTTGTTTTGATTTTCTCATTGCTTACACATACAACCTTTGAGCTTATTGTATTTACATACATTGTATAATTAGGTTGTGGGAGTTGTAACAATTGAGAGTGAGCATAATTGTATTCTCATCTTTTGTAGAGAACAAATTTATTATTTGTTACAATTGTGAGATTGTAAAGTTTTCGGTTAGCTAGAAAACCGAATTTATTATTTGTTACAATTGTGAGATTGTAAAGTTTTCGGTTAGCTAGAAAACCGAGTGTGAGGAGTGTACGTTGATCGGTGAACGTTTGTGAGATTGTAAAGTTTTCGGTTAGCTAGAAAACCGAGTGTGAGGAGTGTACGTTGATCGGTGAACGTTTAAAACCGACATTGTGAGTGTGAGTGTATACGTTGATCGATGATCGTTAAAAACCGACATAGTGTGGTTGTAAATGTTATTCGGGTGAGCATAGAAAACCTGATTATGATAGTGGATTTCTCTCTGGGAGTGGGAAGTGGAGACGTAGGACGGAAGGTCCGAACTCCATGATCATTTGAGTGTGTTTGAGTTTGTCTTTGGCGCATTTGGAGACGTAGGACGGAAGGTCCGAACTCCATGATCATTTGAGTGTGTTTGAGTTTGTCTTTGGCGCATTTGCTTATGCATTTATCTTATATCCCATGATCATTTGAGTGTGTTTGAGTTTGTCTTTGGCGCATTTGCTTATGCATTTATCTTATATCGCCAGTTGCCTTTACTCTTGTATATTTTACCCTATCACATTTGTAGCTTGATTATGTCACCCTTGTGTTAGTTTATATATCCTTGCATATATTTCATCATTTACCTCTTTGCTAGGATATATCTCTTTGTTCATATTGCTTATCCTAGCTCATATATCTTGTTGTATTTCATACTTGCTAGGATAACTTGTTAATTTATTTTAATTAGCACAAAATCGGATTAGATTAGCATAAGACCCTAATCCCCCCCCCCCCCTCTAGGGTCTAAAACCACCAAGGCTTGCTTCACTCTCTGGAACAAAACATTCAAGCATTGGTTGATGCCGGCATCATAAGGCCTAAATGAGCCGCATGAGAATGGTTTCCTCAGATGAGTATAAGAGTTTAAACTGCTTCTTCCATTCCTCCAACGGTTATACGAGATTAAACTGCTTTCCTTATTTTCAATAATGGGAAGTTCCTAGAGAATATTACTCTTAATATTCTTATGGATAACCTGACAATGTGGCTGAATACAATTGGATTCAAGATTGCTAAAGAGCTGGGGGTGGGTTACCTTAATGCATTCCAAAGGAAAGTTCCGGAAGGATACTACACATGGTATTCTTAAGGATAACCCAAAACTGATTATTCATGGTGAAAACCAGTCATCAAAATAATTCATTCCTAATTATGATTAAGAACCTCCCGCTATAGCTATTTAATCATTTCCAAGCTGATTAAAACCCACCCACTATGATTTTCCGAGCACTCATTCGTCGAGATGAGATTCAATGACTTCATCCGGTTAATCTTCCCTCATGAAACTCCCATAATATAACTATGGAGTGCTTGATGATTCACAGTCCTGTAGGCAATAAAAATTTCTTTTAATTCCTATCAGAGAAGTACAAAACAAGACTGCTAAAACCTCGCCCGAAATAGCAAAAAAGGAAAACGCTGATATCTCTTAAACCAGAAGGGATTTGGCGAAACGAACATAGACAAACCAAACCCTATGGGTTGGTTTGGTAGGCTCCTTCTCATCAAGATAGGCTAATTTCATATATAATTCGTCAAATTCTGACTTACGGTTTGAAAGTTATGACATGTTCGTGGCATGTTTTGAAGCTCGCCCTCATAAAGCAAGTTCGCCTGCATAGCCTCGCCTGCAGAGCTCGCCTGACAGTTTGAAGCTCGCCCAAGCTCGCCTACACAGACTCACCTACATAGCTTGCCTGACAACTTGAAGCCCGTTTGATTCTGGTCAAGCTCGCCTATAGACCCTTAGTTCGCCTACAGAGTCGCCAGCCCGCCTGATTGATCCAGGCTCACCCGAAGGCAAGTTCTCCTGCACAGGCTCACTTGTAGAGCTCGTCTGAAGACTAAGCTCGCCTGATTGAGGCCAAGCTCACCTGTAGGCCCTTGGTTCACCTGCAGAGTTGCCAGCCCACCTGCATGATCCAGACTCGCCCAAAGGCAAGATCGTCTACATAGCCTCGCCTAAAGGCTAAGCTTGCTTGATTCAGGCTAAGCTCGCGTGCAAACCCTTGGTTCACCTGCAGAATCGCCAGCTCACCTGCATGATCCAGGCTCGCCCTAAGGTAAGCTCACCTGCACAACCTCATCTGTAGAGCTCGCCTGAAGGCTAAGCTTGGTTGATTCAAGCCATGCTCACCTTCAAACCCTTAGCCCGCTTGTAGGGTTACTACCCCGCCTACAGGGTTAGCAGCTCACCCACATAGGTCGCTAGCTTGCCTAGCCTATCAGTCGCCTACTTGAGACATAGGTGCAATCACTTCCCTTAATTTAAGGGATTGACTATACCCAGTAACGGAGCGGTCATTTGCCATGATTTAAGGGATTGACCATACCCAGCATGGGAAGAGTTATTTTTCATAATTTAAGGGAATGGTCACATCCATTCTCTCATGTCCTGAGGAAGTGGTTGTTCACCACTTTTTCTCTATAAATAGACATTTTGTCGGGTGGTCCATTCCCATTAAAATAACCAAGTCTATGTGTTCTAACTCGTAGCACTAAGTTTAAGGGAGTTCATTCTGTTAGCGTAACGTTACATGTGAAACGGTCTTTGACAATTCACAAGCTAGCCCGACTCAAACGGTAGTCAGTAAAGGTTCATCAAATCCATTGAGGGCTAAGGATTTGCTAAAAACTCTATAAGTATTATGGTCAATTATTCTAAGCAGAATGAGGAATCATAATAAGAATGAAAGTGCACTGAACAAATATATATATTCATTGATGAAATCATGTGTTCAGATAAAATAATTACAGTCATTCTATGTCAAGCTTATGAATAAGGATTTGTTGCTCTAATTTGAAGAATTCTTCGATATAAGTTCACTCAAGTTCACACTACAGTTTCACCTTGAAAGATTCTTCAGAGGCAGATAAAGTCCTTGCAGCTTCCTCCTCCATTTTGGCTAACTTCTCCTCGGAGAGCACCACTTTGCTGGATATCACAAGCTTGCTATGTTCCTCCCCGACCCTGGCCACCTCCAAAATAGCCCTTTGCCTCTCCGTCTCTGCAAGCTTGTGCTTAAGTTCCATTATCTCGGTGTTGACAGAAGCTAAGGAAGAATCGAGTTCGTGTAGGTTGCCCAATCTTTCAGAGAGAACCTCCTTCATCTGACAAACTCACTTTCTTTGTGCCTCGAGCCCGAGCTCGGCAGATGCTCGAGCTTTATACCATGATTGTAGGCGGGTCTTCATCTGAGCAGCGATATAAGCAGGAGCACCAACAGATCGGAGTGCTTACAGCCTTTCAAATTCATACTCTAACCACTTCAGGTCATTGGTTAAGGCATCTGCAATATTTGGCGAACCAGTGTCCCTTATCGAGGCTATCTTGCGCTCGAGGAATGGTCAGAATTGGTTGAAAAGGAACCCATTCTACAGAAGTTTGTCGATCAATGACCATATAAAATTGAAGAAATGGCTGACCTCCAAATAGAGGATCAGCTTCTCTGGATCATCATCTGACAGTAAAGCCTTAACTGCATCGCAGAGTTGAGACGACAATCCTATAAAAAGAAAAAGGGGAGAATATTCCAGGGACATGAAATGATTCTAAGTTAAAAAAATAGTGTGAAGGTCACCAATGTATGCGGAGCCACCCTATTCCATTTGCTCAACCTCACGAGTCGCAAGAAGCACTATTGGTGTAGCAGCCGTTGAAGAACCAACTTCTTCAGCTGGTCTTATGGCTTGTTTAGTTAAACCCCCCCAATAGTTACTGTAGCTCGTGTCTCCAAAAGAATTAGGAGTTGCATCTCGGGAGCTGATGACCGAGTCTCGATGACAATTCCTGCCAACAATAAGAAATCGAGACCCTCAGGTTCATCAGACTCTCCAATAAGAGTAGTTGTATCAGTCTTAACAACTGGTCCTACGATTAGAACTCTCCTGTGATTAAATAAAAACAAACAAATGAATATGTAACATGGGAATAAAAATCATACCGGTAGGCAAACTAGATGTGCTCATCGGCTCAACAGCCTCACACTGGGTTTGTTCAGATAGCATATCCTCAAATAGTCTGTCATCAGAGTCCAAAGAGGCGGGTATCAGATCGGAGGAGGGTATACCTGTCTCTCCAAGGACCGCATCACGGGAATTTCCCCCTTCGTATAGATCCTCCATTGAAACACCTATAGAAAACCCAAGTGTAATGACAGGAAAAGGAAAAGTCAAGAATGCATGATAAGTGAGAAGCAAATTCACCTCTAGCAGCTCCGTTGGGTTCCGCATTCCTAGCACTCGAGTCCACTTCTTGGAATTTTTCTAAGAGAGCAAGAAGCATAGAAACAATTAACGGAGATATGAATTCTGAATCGTTCAATTCCTGCCAAATGAAAGACGTATCACTGGTGTTAGATGTACCTGGATCTTTAACCCTTTCATTCATATTGGGTCCGTCACTAGAGTCCACACCAGCTTCAATATTTTTACACGCTTTAAACATCTGCAGGCTCTCTGGCCATGGCCTCATTCATTTGTCATGAGAAGTTAAATCTTTCGAAATCATCAAAGCTGGGAGAAAGGGGATCATATGCCTCTTCACCTTCTTCACGACCTCCTAAGATGCAGTGATGGTTAAGTCTAAGAATTAATAGGTAAAAGAGTCAAAAGATCATGAAGAGTTGAAACATTACCTTCTCCACCGACAGGCATGTCAGTGGTAGGCCTTGTTTCAGAAGCCGGGGGTCCACTATGTCGCTTGTAAGCTAACATTTTACGCTTAATAGGGCGAGCCTCCTTTGGATCGATGACTTGTTCATGAGCAAATTTAGAACGTGACTCTAGCCTTGAAGCGACTTGAGTGTAGGCTGAGAGCTCGTTCGACGTATGGGACAAAGCCTTTCTTCTTCTCCCTCCTCCTCGGAAGCTGCACCAGGGATTTCAACTCACATCTTGTTAGGATAAGTGTGTAAAACTCACATTCTTGGCTTCCTCGGAGCCGGTGAAGGCTTAGGCAAGCTAGAGTGGCGAGCCTGATTAGCCAACACTAACTCAAATAATTCTAAAGAGATAGGATCCGACAGACTTGTTTCCAACTCCTCTTCCTCGCCATTGGCTCCAATATCTTCACCACGTGTAGCATAAGGTTCCGAGGCTTCTTCACCAGAGGGAAAGACAGACTCCCTCCGCATTTCATGACTAGAAGGACCCATCGACTCCCTCCTTCTCCTCTTCTAAAACTCGATATCATTCACCATCCGAGTAACAATCCGAGCAGATTCTTCGTTTGCTAACTCTATGATTGGTCGTATGGGCACAGATTCATTAGCTACCAAAAGCCACCGACACTACAGAAAAGTCAGCTCCAATTTATGCTCAACACCAGGAAGGCTAAACTCAGCACCAGTATAGCCGGTGATATTCCATAGCCAAGCCCGAGCCCTATCTATTAGACCATCATGAGTCCGGAGCTGTCGGTTCGGGTTCCCGATATAAATCTGATCATACCCGAATTGATGAGCGAACCGACACGGTAAGTACAGCTCTATATAACAGTAATTCCATACATGAAAGATCACATAGCCTGGCCGGATATTAATCAACCAATCAAAGCAACCAGAATCGAGGGAAGTCAGATCCATACTCAGCTTCTTCATATCAATCAGCGAGTCACCATATTGACCCGAAAACCGCGGGAAACAAGTAGGGAAGACCCAACACTTTTGGTTCTGAAACTACTTTTTAATCTCCGCGAACCCTTGTCCTTTCCATTTGCAGTTTTCGATTAATTGGAGAAAAGGAATAGAGGGATCTATAAAAGTTGGAAGGCGACATCATGTCTGAATAGTGAAGGACCAACCCAAGCCATTAAATAAGTATAGGGAAGTTATACCTTTGTGAGAGGAATCTAAGCTAATGGCTTACCCTCCCCTTGAGTGAACGCACTCACAATTTGGCGAAGCCCTCTGTGAATATTCATGGTCATCGCCAGAAGAAGAGAAAGATTCTTCTGATGAGTGAGCAGAACTACGGGATAAAGAACTTCTAGAGGCAGTGCGTCGGTAGATTGATATGGCACTTCTTTAACCAAATGGTGAGGTACCCGGCAAGCAACGTCATAGGCCGGATCGCTTTACCCCTTGCTACAAAAATATTTGGAACTTGGTTCCAATAGCAAAACCATCCTCAACACCAGCTATAGTGTAAGACTGGGCATTGGACTTTGTGATTAATTCATTGACTTCGGATGGGCTCAGCGACGTCAACTCATAGATTGTCTTGCCCAAGCCACTGTCTGTGTTCTTGAATAGATAATCCACACATTTCTTCAAAGTTATCTACGGCCGCAGCTTCTTTGATAATAGATCAGCACCTGCCAGAGCTATATGGTAGTGGCAGGTGAGATCCCAGAGAGTATTATAGTGGTTGGGTGTCCGTGACTTCAACTGTTGCTGCTCCCGGTTAGAAGGGAAGTATTGTTGATAAATCATGTTACCCATCGGGAGATGGGAGACTTTATGCATCTCGTGCAGTGTTAATCCTAACTCACCATACTTGGTCAAAAATATGTTGGTGTCGGGATTGTAAAGTTCCAATAGTGCCAGGAAGTGAGGGACACTGATCGTCAGCCCATAGGTGGTGGCACAGATAGCTACGTACAGACCACTAGCCTTCAACTCCTCACTAAACTGGTCCAAGATATAATTTCTCAAGCGAGCCCACCAAAGCTTATCCGACAAATGCACCCATCTATAACATTGGTGACCGGTTGCTAGCATCTCTAGACCCAAAATCACGAACCAGTTCTTCACAGTGTTAGCAATAGTAAAGATTTCACCTTTGGATGGGTCATTCAATCCCATGATCCCCGGATGTAACCCTGTTATCCGATTTTGATCACTTGTCCCAGGAGTCGTGTCATGGGTGATATAGTCGCAATCAATATGGTCGTATTCCTCTGTTACCACCATGACATTTCCTACGGAATGGCTTGACACTGTAGCTCGGTCAGCGAACGATGATGAGGAATCGGAGGGAGGTATAAATGGCCACCGTCATCATGATGCAGCCATTGCTCAGTTTCAAGAGATGTAGCAGCTGGATCTTTGACAGAGTCACCAAATAAGTAGTCTGGCTTCCTCAACGGATGCGTAGAACTTGGATCCTTCACTAGGAGCGCATCCGTAAAAAGTTGCCTTAAACTACAGCGCTTTTCCTTCCGTTATTAGCTGTAAGAGCTCTTCCGGTACACCCGGAGCGAATTAGGAAACCACCGGTATAGGGATGGGCTCATTAGTAGAGGCATAAGCCTCACGGCAGTGGCCTTCCACCGCATGAGCATTAAACCCCATTGAGAGAAATTCAACTGAGGTAAAACAATATACAATTATTAGATATAGTCATAAATATCTATGTTAAGGCAGTATAGGCATCAAACTCAACTCACAAGCTGTGAGATAGAGTCACAGCCTAATAAATGGCGAGACGATCGCAACTATATGACACACGTAAACGACTATGCATATTAACGTGCGAATGCCACGATAACATACCCAAGTCCGCGTGATAAGACACGACATGAGATTGCCCCATATTGCCTTAAAACGTGTTTTGACCAAACAGAACATGACTTGTGAAGCGTCCACCCTCACGAAGGAGGATAGCGGCTCTTCCCAATTGTCTCACAAAGGAGAGCAAAGCGAGGATATCATACTAGGTACATATTCATGATGAATTAACTAGGCGAGACGATTAAGAGCCATACTATACACACAAAGCATGAGATATATAGTCACACAAATAACGCGGTAATATACCAACCCTTTGGAATATAGTACAGCAGGAAATCGCCCCAAGTTAATTCAGACATGTCTTGACTAAGCAAAACACGACTTGTGGAGCGTCCACCCCCACGAAGGAGGGTGACGGCTCTTCCCAATTGCCTCACCAAGGAGAACAAAGTGAGGATGCAATATACAATATGATATATTAATATTGAATTCGTGAATAAAAGAGGCAATGACGTTATACCTGTGCAACTGAAAGGTGCTGGCTCGGGCGACTAAGTCGCCGAACAACCCCTCGGGATACGTGACCTCTTTGGTGATATGAATAATCCGCAAAGAAAATTAGGGGTTTAGTTATATCAAGAAGTGAATACAAGAAAGATCGTGCAATAAATCAAGCCAAATATCTCAGAGTTTCGGTTCGAGAGATACACGTGACAAAACAAGAAAGCACGACGTGCCTACAAATCTGATTCTTGTGCACGACTAAAAGACCAAAAGTCACAAGCCTAAATCTGGCCAAATTCACACATGCGAGGGTTCAGCCAAGCTATAGGTTTGGAATATGTTCAATGCCAAAGGCCTTACTTGGCATGGATACGATTGAAGACCCGTTTTGATTTTTATTTACGACTATCTGTTCAACAAATCGAAGTCAAATGATCATCAACCAAATAACAACGAAAAGGAGGCACAAATTTGTCTTAAGGATAAAGTCAAGAGGTTCAAGTCTTATCCCAAAATAAAATTAGATGGAGAATTTTGGTCATCACCAAAACAAGAAGAGTCATTTTCAACCGTTTAAAATTCCTGCCACATACAAAACTAAGTATTTATGTGGAACCAGAAGTTTGAAGCTCAAGAAATTACAGTGAGGGTTTCTGCTACATTAAACGTTCAAGAATGAGCCAAAGACATTAATCCCTACTCATGGTTGAAGCTACATATTTAAATTCTGCTTTCAAGCAAAAGCATCAAGGAAGATCAAGGTTTTGGATTCCCTCTCAAAATTCTAAGCAAAGCTTCAGTTTGTATTCAAAACATAGATAGATGATTCACGTGGTCAAACCAAGAATGTCCAAGCTCGATTCTTGTCATCAAACCAGATATTTCAAAGCAGTGGTTCAAACCCCACACACAACTAAGCTCAATTTTAGACTCTCAATCCAAAATCAACCAAGCAAATGAATTAGGTTTTCATCTATACCCTCAAGACCGAAATTCAAGAGTTAAATGGGCTTAAATTAAAGTCATGGGGAATGAAGCGTACCTAAAACCTGATCAAGAACGGAGAAGGTGAAGCAAGAAAACCCACGTCGTAAATGTTCTTCAAGACCCGAGTGAAAACCCTAAATCCCAAATTGAAGCTACAAGATCCGAGATAAAGCCCTAACACTCAAATTGAACGAAAAAAAAATTTGAAGAAGTTGAGGGGTTTAAAGAGAAAGGAGGAGGGAAGAAATGAATTTTTGAACTAAAAAAGAAATTCCAAAATAAAGAAAGGAAGAAGAAGAAGAGATCGGGTTTTATAAACCCTGAACCAAACCCAAATCAGAGTTAAACCGAACCAAACCCGGGTCGAATCACCTGAACCAAGTCAAACCTGACCATAGCAAAGTACGAGCCACGAAACACTAGCTCGCACGTGTGGCAAGCCTCGATGGTACTCCGCATGTATTTTTGCCCATTTTTGAGTATTTTCGACATATACGGCACCTGTATACATACTCCAATAGGTATACAAGGTTAAACTAATTCTCAAAACTCCCAGGAGTATACGAGTATAAACTGGTCCTCCTAGCTCCATCGCCTTAAGAGTTTAAACTGTGTAGACTCCAGTTAACGTATGAGTATAAACTATGTTCACGCCGGTCAACGCGTCGATAGCCTTGCCAAAATAAGGCTAAGGAAAATTCTGGGTTAGAGGACGATTCTAAGGAGTTCAATCATACTCAGATATGAATTCCCGACGAAGATGATCAGTTCAAAGTCAACTCAATGGTACGAACTAAGTTCAGAAACTTACACACCAATTTTAATTCAAGAGTTCAATAACGGTCAGTCGATAAACATAGTACCGGAAGAACTTCATCTACTTGACAAAATACTGAGTGGATTGAAGACTGAAGAAATCGAGAGCTGAAGCCAATTACAGGTCCTGTCACACCGATTGAAGGTCTGGCCTATCACATCCAAAGTATTTCAAACTCTTCTATAAAAGAAACAAGACTGAAACACTTTGGAGGGGATATATGTAGGTGTTAAAAATTACCTATAGGTCCCCAAACACAGTTCGAGATAGAGAAAAGATGATGAGCATTATTATCCGGGTCAAGGAAGATTATCCGATGCCGATAAACGTATGAAGCAAAACGCACAAGTCAACGAAGTGATAAAACGTGTGTAAAGGGGGAAAGCAAGCGAAACAAAGGAGATACAAATAGCTAAAAGGGTCAAAAAGATACAACAACAGGCCAGGAGGCTCGCGTGAGTGCGAGCCACCAAATGGTGGCTCGCATGCATGCGAGCCACCACGACTATTTTGGCCTCCCAAACCTCCCAAAATACGGATTTTGATGTTTTTTAAGGATTTTTCATTGCAGAGCCTCCCCAACTATTCTGAAGCTATCCTTAAATATGTTTGGGCAGTTATCAACTAAAGAAGATGTCAGAATTCCTATCTTATCAGAAAAGACAGTGATAAAAGCCTATAAATAGAAGCCTAGGGTCTTCATTGGAGAGGATCTTAAATCTGAGGACGAGGTGTTGTCAAATTAAGCAGTAAACCACGAATTTCAGAGGAGAATTGGCTGATCTTAGTAAAAATTTTCATAAAGAAAAAGCCTTTGAAAGCCCCTCTTTCCTCCGAATCAAACTTTGTTTTGATCTCGAGAAGAGCCACAATCTCGCATGGTCATGATTGTCACTGTTGTAATTGTTTCCTTCGTGAAATAAGAGCATAATTAAACTTGTTAACTGGATCTGATACGCGATGGTCCACGGACTAACACGTCCCTAGCACAGGCAAAGATCCCATGCAAAGCAACAAGAGATAAACTACTATAGCATTTTGTTGGATAAAGTTATAATTTTTACTTTTTTATTGTAAGAATATCTTATAAAAAGATTGACTTTTCTTTCAGTTTGAACTTGTAATCGATAAACGGTGTAACAGGTTTAATAACAATAAAAAAAGTAACTTTTAACGAAAACACTAATATGTAACCTTAATAACCAATCCCTAAACTTCACAACCAATTCTTAAGGTTGATAAGCAATCTCTAACCTTAACAACCAATCCCTAAGGTTAATAACCTATCTATAACCTTCATAACAAAAGCCTAACCTTAACAACCAAACTACAACATTAACAACCAATCTGTAATCACAACCAACCAAAAGAGTTTCAGAAAACTTACGATCCCTTTTGTTCCTCGCATGAAACTTTGATTGGATTGAACATGATGTACAAATTTTTCTCGTCGAAGCCAGCTTTAATGTAGTTGAAGGCTTTAATGACGTTGAGCACATGTTCCTAATGTCTAGATCGATCTTGCAAGGAGTCATAATGTTTGGCAACATTATTTTTTACATCAAACTCCAGGAGATGCTAATGATCTCCTTCGACAATGGGAACTAATAGGTTAGTAATTCCTTCATCGATGAAACTTTTGATGAAGCATTCATATGTAGCCCAGTAGTCAGGTACTCCTTTTTCTACATGTATTGTATGCTATGATCAAGAATTAGAATGTCAGTCACTTTTAACATTGATTGAAATAGATAATAGATATAGATACTTATTCAAAAGAAAATAAAGACCAGCCCATATTTTTTATGATATGATTCGTTTGGAGGTATGTTCTGCCATTCACATATTGTATCGATTAGAACCTCAGTAACCTATAAGTTGACAAAAAAGAAATAAATAATAGTAACAGAAAAGATGATAAATAATAATTATTATGAATAAATTTTATCTTACTGAATCATCAAGTCGACCATCACGTAAAAGAAGCTCAAATCTGTCAATAGATGACCATTAAGATTTGTATATTTTAATCATACTACAAAAAGAATGAAACAATTAATATACATTAATAACAAGTACATAAGCATAACAACCAAACAGTAACCTTAACAACAAATCCGTAACCTTAACAACAAGTCTGTAACCTTAACAATCAAGCTATAACCGTAACAACTAGTTGGTAACCTTAAAAAGAAAGCAATAAAATTAAATTATGAGCTAAATACTTACTTGTTTCCCCTACAAATACAAAAATGATTGAGAGGTTTATTCTCCACTTTCGTCAATAGGGCAACAACATTTGTTGATGCCTTATAATTATGAAAAAATGTGGGGTGCTTATCATAAAATTTGATGATGAAACCTTCAGGAAAGGGAACCCTCATATTTAAGTCATTCCTAAACTTTTCTTCTTCCTCAATTAGAGGAGAAGTAATGAAGGTTTTTCAAATTGAGCGGGGATCACCATGTAGCCTAGCAGGCGGCAACTCTGTTTCCTTTTCCCCACCTGCACTATCTCCTTTTCCCCCACTTTTATAACTCCATTTTCCCTCAATATTTGTTTTTCTTTAGCTACCTTCTTCTTTCTCTCAGTGAGAGGGGTAACTACATGCCTAGAAGTCTTCATCCTTGCACTTGCTTTACTTCTTTTAAAGGGTGCAGGCACCCTTGCATCCCTCTTGCTCTTATTCATCTTAATAAAGAGAGAAACTTGTTCATCCTCAAAAAATAAGTCAGCTTCTGGTAGAGGGACTTCCTCTGGGTGAGGACATTCCCTCTCCGTATCAATGCTAGTAGAATCAGCTGGAGGGAAATCCTCTGTTGGAGGGACTCCCCCTGGTCGAGGGCATTCCCTCTCCTTATCAATGTTAGTAAAATCAGGTTAAGGTAATTCCCTCTCAATCTCAATGTCAGCCACGTCGTGTGGAGTGACTAATTCAAAAAATATTAATTAACATTTTCAAAATATAATATGTAAAAACTTTAACAACCACTCTCTAACCTTAACAACAAATCCATGTACTTAACAACCAATCTCTAACATTAACAATCAATCTCTAACCTTAAAAACCAATTTATATACTTAATAACCAATCCGTAACCCTAACAACCAATTTCTAACTTTAACAACCAATTTATAATCTTAACTACTATACAATATAATTCACAAATAATAAAAAAAAGGTCTAACCTGTACAAGTTTCCTGCTCCATTGCTGTGTTGGACACCTCTCCCGTCAGCCTCTTATTGGTATATACAGTGAGGCTATTGCATCGGGCATTGCTCAGCTCCTCTCTCAGCCTTCTCACTTGTGTAGAGAGAAGCTACTTTTACAGATAGAGAAGTTATCTCTAGTCGGTTGGCTAACACTATGATCTTTATATTTCTTCTCATTGTCACGACAAAATTTTTGATTCATTATCGCGATCCTCTTTCAATAACTAAGTTGTTGAGGTAATTCTATTTGATCAACTCCCTCATTGTGCTACTTAACTGCTTCATCAATATTATGTGGCATAGTCTACGTAATAGACAGATAAAGTATTATTAAAAAAACAATTTAAAACCAAGAGACAAAATTAATAACAAATTCATATAATTAAAATTACTACAATGCTTATCCATCCTTCAAGAATGTTGTCATCTTCTGATCCTCTTTTCTTTTTTGTTTTGGAAATAGGCTGTCTTGGGCTATGTGCCCCACCGGTGTCTCTAGCAGCCGATTCCTTATTCTTCTCCCTCTCTCTGTCTTTCTCTATTTCCTTTTCTCTTCTTCTTTCTTCTTCTCTTTCCCCTTCTCATGCTCCTTCTCCCGCAAACCTCTACCTGATTCTCTAAAAACATTCTCAAGACTTTAAACTTGGCCCTGTAACTGTGGAATCTTTATAGTAGCTTGCTTAACTTTAGCTACAATTATGGTCAATCTCAGGGATCCACCAACTTCTACTAGTTTCACCCTATTTGTGAGGGGAGGCCGTGACATTCTTCACACTTGGCTTCTTGATACCAGTAAGTTCATAATACTACAACTTCACATGAGAAAAATAGAAGATTAACAACCACTCTGTAACCTTAACAACAAATACATAACCATAACAACAAAACCATAACCTTAACAACCAAACTATAACCTTAACTATAAATATGTAACCATAACAATAAAATCGTAACCTTAACAATCAGACTATAACCTTAACAATAACTCTGTAACATTAACAACCAACCTGTAATGTTAACAACTAATCATCAACCATAATAACAAGCCTGTAATCATAACAATCAATCTGTAATCTTAACAACTAAATTGTATACATAACAACCAATCCCTAACCCTAACAACTAACAACTATACTTAAGAACTAACCTCTAACCTTCACAATCAAGAATGCATAAAATTTACTCATTGCTCTAAACAATAAAAAGTAGGAATACTTACATAAACAAGCTGGGTACACCCTTACAGATATACAATCTTCTTTCCTACTCCAGGACCCTTCAATGCCTTTTCAAATGCATAAATTATCTAACTAAAAATATAGGTCCCTCAAGCAGTGTTATTTGCTTGTTCGATATTGTCAACATACTTGAACAAATACCTTGGTATGCCAGGAACACTACTTGGGCACCAGATTATGCTCAGCTGATAGAGGATCTATAGCAAGACAAAGTCCTTCACATCTTAACGATCAGTTGATTGTACAAGATTTGTGAGTAGATCCTTAACATAGCATCTGGTGGATGCTGGAGGAGGAGCCCTACTGTTGTCACCCTCAAGTTTGGTAAAATACCTCCACCAAATTTGATTTTTTCTATCTCGGTTGGGGCCAACAAAATCCCCCTCATTGGATAACCATGTATGGTTCATTATCCAATCAAGGTTGAATGAGCACTCGATGTATTCTCTAGTTTTTATATTAGTAAAGACAAATTTCATCTTATTCTCGTCCCACTGTCTCAGCACCTAGTTGAAAGTGGGAAGATCAAGACCAAGAGGGCCAAAATGAACATAGTGTTTGAATACACTATTTTCGTAGGTCTCCCAAAGCCTTTTTGCCCCATATGATGAACTAAAGGATGCATAAACTCATAGTAAGCAGTAAAGCTGGAAGTAGGCCACAGCTCTGATAGGAACTTTGCCTTTTGTCTACAAAGCAAATCTGCAAGACACAATTAATTTGAAAATAATCTATAACCATAACAATTATGCTGTAAAATTGATAAAGAAACTGTAATCTTAACAATAAATCTATAAGCTTAACAACCATTCAATAACCTCAACAACCAATCAATAACCTTAAAAATAAAAGCATAACCCTAGCAACTAACAAGTCACGAGTTAATAATAACATTCACAACTAACAACCACAAGTCAACAGTAACCTCCACAACTAACAGTCACTCGTCAATAGTGACTTTCACAACTAACAGTCACACGTCAATAGTAACCTTCAAAAAAATACTCATAACCTTAACAACTAATGTTTATACTTAACAACTAACAGACCACATGTTAACAGTAACCTGAACATCTAACAGTAACCTTCACAACTGATCCATAACCTTAATAACTAACACATAACCTTAATAATTAATGAATGTCCTTAACAACTACAAGCTAATCTTCACAACTTAACTGTAACCTTCACAATTAACACAACATGCAACATCATAAACAACTAAATTATGCGGTAAAAATCAATTATTTTGAGTTGTCATATGCGTCTCTTACATTTCGCTCTTATTCGTTCCTCTCTTTAGATCCAGGAGCGCTCTAGAGGCATTTTTAGTGCTGGTGCTGCCCTTAAGATTTGTGCGCTGGACTAGATTTTTAGGTTGATATGGACTTGTGGGAGGAGGGTGACTATCTGCGATGTCTTGTAGAACATCAGTAATTGATGTGCTAGCTTCATTCCACTCTGCTATACTCGAAGGTCCTTTTGCGACAACGTACCGTGACGTGTCGTCATCTTTGTTGAAATCGACAGGGACGATTGCTTTGGAAGTTGACTTGTCTGCCATTTTTCTGATCAGGGTGCAGTATTCCGCTCTAGGATGGGTTGATTTAGGGTTAAGGTTTTAAAATGGGGATGGTCGGTTCGCTTGGACAGAAGAGAGATAGGCTCACACAATCGACAAGGAGTAGTATTGAAAAGTGGAATGCGGTTAAATCAAAGGGCATTTTGGTAAAAAAAATTTAAATATAGGGTCACGTGGGAACGAGTTTTGGGGGCTAAAGGAATATGAGAAATTCTTTTGGGGGCTTTGGAATCGTTGAAAAAGTCTTTGGGGGGGTGCGGAATACTTGTTAGGGTTTTGGAGGACTAGAAGCAATTTTCCCTAAGTTTAATTTTCTATTTTTTATTTTTAAATTGTTCTAAAAATTCTTTTATTTGCAGTTTTTTTAAAAATTCATGATATTAATTTTTATTTATTAATTTTTTGGAATACAATATTTTGGATCATAATTCTTGGAATAATTTTTGTAAAAATAATTATCATAATTTATTATTGCATCTTATTTTACTTTTTTTGTTATGTTTAAAATCACAGGTCGTGATTAGAAAATGGTTGGATTGGAAGCTAATGACCTAAAAAATAGCTTCAATAAATGAGTTTAGAAATTGGTATATTTCTTGTTATTTTTAATTTTACTTTCACAATATAATTTTTCATCGTGTTCCAATCACTCACAATTTATTAATATGTTTTATATTTTTAGATATTTCTAAGAATGTTTAGTTATTTCTGAAAATTTTATTATTATTCGATTATTATGATTTTTGGATTTTTTTATTAAATTTTTTAATTTTTTGAAAAATGAAATTATCTATTTAATTTTTAATAATTGATTAAGTTTAATTGAGCTTGACTATTTTGCTTAATTTTTCAAATATTATTTAACTTAAAAACTTGAATATTTTACTTTTTGATAATATAAAATTTTCTGATCATAGTTATTATGATAGTATTTCTAATAAGTATTTATTTTGATTACGATTGTAGTCTATTTCTAATTTTAATATTCTATTTAAGGCCGTGATTGGAAAGCAGTTAGATTGATTATCAAAGTTAACTTCAATAACTATGCCCTTATTTTGGTAAATTTCCCAATATTTTATTTCTAGAATTTATTATTTTGAATCTATGTAAATTATATTGAAAAAATTTACTGTTAAATTAGGACTTTCATGTATTGAAATAATTGTAATTAATTAAATTAATTAAATCATTTTTTAAACAAACATTTTATATCAAATGTTTCCTTTTGCAATGGATGCCATGTGTTTTTATTAAATGAAAAATTATTATATCATTAAATATAACTTATATGTACACAAATTTTCTAAATTTAAATTAAAATGATTAATTAAGTATATTATACATTAAACATTAAATGTTTAATTTTATTGAAATCAATGAATAGTAATGATTTTTTGTTGATTTATTGATACTTATTTACTGATTTATTATATTAATATTAACTTATTATTTAACATATAATTATGAAACTAAAATTATATTATTATTTATTTACTGATTTATTAAAAATATCAATTATATTAATAATTTTTTGGATTTTTATGGAATTTATACATACAATTATTTGTTGTTCATCAACAAGATCTGTATACATCAAGGTCAAAAATTTTATTATTTTAAATTAACTATTTATTTAATGTTTACTATTTTCATAATTATTTTCTTATTTAATATTTTATTATGAAAGAAAAAAAATATTATTTATTTATTATTTATTTATTTAATGTTTTTATGAAATTTTAATTTACAAAATTTAAAATTAACTATTTATTTAAGGATTTATTACATTAATATTTATTTATTTTTAAAATATTATTAAGAGAGTAAAATTAATTATTTATTTACTAATTAATTAGATTATTATTTACTTACTTATTTAATATATTATATAAAATTAAATTTAAAATATTTAGATTAAATATTTATTTACTTATTTTATTTATTATTATGAAAACTAAAATTATATTATGAGTTATTTACATATTTATTATATTTTTCTGTTACATTAATATTTTTTAATTTGTAGAATATATATACACACACATATGGTTACATGTTATTTGGCAACGTGATCCATGCATTTAAAAGTTAAATTTTACAATTTTCTAATATTCACCTTAATAGCATAATAGTACATAGAATTATAAATAAAAATTTTAATTATTATTTAATAAAACAATATAGAACTATATTTTTGGGAGAACTAATATAAAATACGGTTATTTGATCATACAAAACATATGCTGGTTAGATTTTATAGAATATAATAACATATAATAAGATGGATAATTATGGTAAAATTATGATAGGGATTATTCTATATTTTATAATTGTCAAAATTAGTATTTAAACCATATTTCAATAAATTATTTTTATATTAAAATTTTTTTATTAAACCAAACTATATTAGCCAAAAATTTATAATTGTATATGACCAATTTTGAAGGTAGCTAGTTAGCATTTATTAGATAACATTTTTTCAACATAAAATAAATTTATTACATATTTTTAGTTATTATAAATTCAGATAATATCATTGTATAAATCACGCTAAGTTTTGGTGGTATTATAAATTATTTTTTATTTTATTTATTATCATCTCATTAATATGTTAATCCAGAAAAAACTAATTCCATGATTAATATGGAATTTTTATAACTTGAGCGACTGACATATTTTTGTGCTAATTATTAGTGATTATTATGATTTTTGAAATTTATATTATGATATATTATTAATTATAGTTTCTAATTTTATTAATTCATATAGTCATTTGATTTAAAATTATAATCTTGTTAAATTAATTTGTAGGTATTTTATTAGGATGTTTGGGACAAAATAATAAAATTACGGCATACTCACCATTAAATGAGCTTTAGGTAGATGAAAACAATATCATCTTTAAAGAAAAGAATCAATCGAACATGGGAAGGACGAAAAGCAAACACAATAATCTCATATGGAATTAACTTTATTCTTCTTGATAATGAGGCACATTCAAAATGTTATATATATTGATAAGTGCAAGTTAAAAATACAAATCTACTTTAATTGTGATGTGTTTTATTTAATTTTTAATAGAATACTCATGTATATGATTTTTGCCGTAAGAATGATGCATTACAACTGAAAATTTTAATACAAGAAGGAAAAATTCATATTTTCTTAAACATAAAGATTGTTACTGTAAATAAGATATGCAAACAAGTAAGCACTCCAGTATCCATTCATTTATGTTATCATACAAACATTAAGGTTTTGAGGAGGATGACGATTGTAGGCGTCTAAAAATGCCTATGGGTGCCCGCACACAGCTCAAGACAAAGAGAAGGTGATGAACGCCGTTATCCGAATCAAAGAGGATTATCCAACGCCGACAAGCGCATGAAGCGAATCGGCAAACTGTTGATGACACGACAACGAACCACCGCAATGGAAAACACCAAGTGGACCGCATGCGTTAATCAACTCAAAGCGTACAAACGCACCCAACAGTCAGTTAACACGCACGCATCATTCAGCTCGTGCATGTCAATCAGTGCGTGTGTCAGTCAGTTCACGATGGCGTTAATCAACGTACATTAATCAACTCGCGTTGAGCATACAAGTCAACACGACGGATGAGTAAACAAAATGGGAGAAACTACAAGTCCCGGAAGATCGGAAAAGTCGTAAAAACACAAGAAATCAGCGAAACTCAGCGCGCCGCGCGAGACGGACCAAACCGACCCGCGCCCACGCGGGTCGGCCAAGTCCGACCCGCGGCGGCGCGGGTCGGACAAAGCCGACCCGCGGTTCCCAACTGACTTGATATCATCCCCAAACGTGGTTAGGCTGTTGTTAACTGAAGATAGAGCCAAATCACTTGTTCTCATCCAAATAACCGCTTCTGAAGCCCTATAAATACAAGCCTAGGGCCTCCTTTCAGCGGGGGCGATTGATTATCAAGACGAGGAGGTGCTGCCGGATTGTGGAGTCAAAGGAGCACGAATTTCAGCGAGGGTTGACAGATCTTGGCGAGTTCTTCGGCATAAAGAAGGAGAGTTCGAGAGATCCGACGCCCGTTCCCGTCCGTCCCTTGAGATTAGGCTTGGTCTTAATCTCGAGAAGAGCCCTGATTTCGCTTGGTCGATTTCAGCGCTTCAAATCAAATACTTCCTCGGCGAAGGCGAAGCTCTGCCAAATTTTTCATCAACCGGATCCAGATCTAAGGCGGTCCACGGATAAACCCCGGCACAGGCAAAGATCCCACGCAAGCAGAAGACCGATAAACGATCTCTGCGTTTGTTTTGACGAGAGTTGTAAACTTTTGTTTTCATTGTGTAAAAGTCTTATAAAAAGACAATCTTTTTTTGTTTTCATTGTAACGACCGAAGTTGTAATGAATACCACAATGAATACAACAATTTTCGACGCAAACAAACTGGCGACCACAGTGGGAGCCAACAGCTTCGCTTCCGGAGCTGTCGTGTCGCAACCTCGGATCTGCATCCCGGTTGAAGAAGTGGTCGAGTACGAGTTCGACCAACTGAAGTTCGAGGAATATCTGTCGTCCTCCTCCTCCAGATCCTCCGCCTCTCGCAAGCGAAGGAAGATCAACGCCCCCGTTGTTGCGCTAGCTGATCCTTACAACGCCCTTCCGGTCTCCAATGAGTCCGGATCTGCAGATCTGAACTCCTCCTCAATTAAGGAGTTGAGTACAGAAGGCGCGCCTATTTTATCAAAGAGAACTCGTCAAAGGCAGCGCCAACGTTGTGCGCGCCAACTCGCTAGAGCCTTGGAGTCAATTGACGGGATCCGTTATGAGGCGGATCTGAAAATTAGGCAACGTCAAGCGCCCCAACAGCGGAAAAATGCCCTCTCCTCCAAATCACCAACAAGTGAATGGGTACAAGTCAAAAGGACCCGTTCAACTCTTGAAGAGCGGATCAAAAACCGTCGCGTACTGCTTGCGCGCGCGCTAATTCTTGCGCAAGAGGTCAAAAGATTGCAGAGGGAAGAAGTGGAAAAGAAGCCACCAAAACTGCACAAAGTTTGGAGGCCAAAGTCCAAGACGGCGGCCGAAAAGATCGAAAAATGCGGGTCACTCAAATCCGACCCGCCGGTCTGCGGGTCACTCAAATCCGACCCGCCAAATCGCGGGTCACTCAAATCCGACCCGCCAATCTGCAGGTCACCCAAATCCGACCC
>NC_033796.1:56757011-56770178 GCF_001876935.1 Asparagus officinalis
GAGGAAAATTGAGATAAGAGCCGTAGAGCCAAAATCACTTGTTCCTCATCCAAATAACCATTTCTGAAGCCCCTATAAATACAAACTTAGGGCCTCCTTTCAGCGGGGCGAATTGATTATCAAGACCGAGGAGGTGCTGCCGGATTGTGAGTCAAAGGAGCACCGAATTTCAGCGGGGTTGACAGATCTTGGTGAGTTCTTCGGCATAAAGAAGGAGAGTTCGAGAGATCCGACGCCCGTTTCCCGTCCGTCGCCTTGAGATAGGCTTGGTCTTAATCTCGAGAAGAGAACGCCTAGCATGCGACTCCACCCGCAAGGATACAAAGGTGTAGAAGATAGCGATGCGTCTCATAGGAGTTTATGGTAACAGTGGAACTCTTACGGCGGCGCGGTGCGTGCTGAAATGGGACTACTTTCAGCCAATGAGGAGAGACCTTGACCCCTGTCCGGTCAAACCCCGAGAAGTGTAAAACAGGCGCGGTTGCCTGGCGGAGGACAAACTGTAGCAGAGACTGATTTCGCTTGGTCGATTTCAACGCTTCAAATCAAATACTTCCTCGGCGAAGGCGAAGCTGCTGCAATTTTCATCAAACCGGATCCAGATCTAAGTGCGGTCCAGCGGATAAACCCCGGCACCGGCGAAGAACCCACGCAAGCAAGAGGCCGATAACGCGATCTTGCGTTTATTTTCAAGAAAAGTTGTAAATCTTTTTTCTTTTGTTATTTGAATTCATTTGTAACGTTTAAAGTTTAATGAAATCAATGACTAAGGTGACTTTCGACGAAAACAACGATGATATATAAAGATACAAATTTTAGTTTTTTCCTTACAGAGAGATTGAATCAAGAATCGATTCAAAAGATTTTTTTTATAGATATGTATTAAATTTATATTCCATATAGATTATCATATATGTCAAAGTATACTAAATTTCAATTATTTTCTTACATAGATGTGATTGGAATAGTTGATAAAGTTTATGCAATTGATAACATGAATATGCATGGATAAAAGTTTTGTTTAGAATATTTACAATGCATGATAATGAGTAAGTTATAATTTTATTATTGTTTATGTGAAAAATAAAAAGATACTTTTATGGCATAAATATTAAATAGAGATTTTATTCTTTTATCAGGCTCAACAAATAGCTATTACTTTGTGGGAAAATTTAGCATATGCTCTGGAGGAAAAACTGAAATAGGAGAATCAAAACTCAATGGTTATTATCGTGACCAATTTGTTGTACTCGCTGGATTTGGAGGTATGAATATATAGTGATATATATATATATATATATATATATATTATGATATATATATATATATATATATATATATATATATATATATATATATATATATAATATAATATATATAATATATATATATATATATATATATCATATATATATATATAATTATATATAATTATATATATATATAAATATATGAGAAATAATGGGTATGCTTAGGTAGCGGCGTAAGGCACAAAGAAGTTATGCTTGGTAGTGAGGTGTCAAATGCGGCTCCTCACAGCTCCATTCAAATGTGGGACCAGCATTCACAATGGGTAATGAGTGGAATGGGGATGTGAACACTATCAGCTACCGAAGTATAAAATTTGTGGCTTGGTACCAAGCATACCGCGATATTTCTGCCTCGTCTCTCTCTCTGCCTATATATATATATATATATATAATATATATATATAATATAATATATATAATATATATATATATATATATATATATTATAATATATATATATATATATATATTATAAACTATGATAAATACTATACTTGTATGTCTAATCATAAACTCACAATAATTCAAGATTTACATAATACTTCATATTTTCTAAATTATTATATTTAAGTTCATTTTTTCATAGGGAAAGGATTAACAAGCCTTTTGTCAATATATTCTACAAAATTTTATATAAACCTGAGTGATACTAAGGACGTTGCTCAAACTTAAAGGTCTTTTATAACTTTTTGTGAAATAATATAATTCCATTTTCGTAAAATATATTCAAAATTATTAGAATTACCAATTTAAGTAATTATTTTTTGTTACTTTTTCTCAATTCTATTGATGCCTCAGCTCAATACCAAAATTTTGAGATTGGAACAAGATCAAGCACACAAGTGAAGTTTGAAATCGAAGATGGTAAAATTAATGATATTTTTGAATTAAAGGAATTGAACGACGGCGATGTAAGTAAATTCTAATTTATTTTAGTATTGAATTATTTACTAAATTTTATATATATTCAATTATAGTTTTTAACATTATATGTATATAAAAAACATGATACAATGAAAAGAGTTGTGTTATTATTTCACAATATATTTAGCCCATTTAATTTAAATCGCTAAAATATTTATACAAAACATATATAATTTAAACTATAATACAATGACTCTATAAATACATTAACTAGAGCTAATACTTTAATTCATTTATCATGCACTTTATTTTTTTTGTTGGGTTTTTTTTTAATTTATTGATGACTATATTATTTATCTATACTATTTTTAGGAGAAATATTTCTTTTGCAACGCCCAAATTATAAGAATTGAGAAAATGTCGCGTTAGCGATATCCTTATCATGCTGATTGCAATAATTAACAAGTTGAAAGAGATCAATACGGTTCTTCAATTCACTGCAATCATCACAAAAAGAAATCAAATATGTATAAGAAAGGTAAACATGATATTAAAATTTTTATAAATATTAATAATTTATAGTTTTGAAATATTAAATTGAATAAATAATATATAACGTGAAGATGTTATTTAACTTGAGGTGCAAACTGACCTTACAAGTGACGGTTACATTTATAATATTTGTCTGATAAAAATTGGTCCTTCAAATTTAACAACTTCACTTGGTTGGGTAATTATCTCAAAATTAAATTAAAGTTTTAATATGTTTTTAACTTAATTGATAAAGTTAAATTGTTTTATATTTTCTTAAATATGATGCAGAAAATAAGGATATTCCACTTGCTATCAAGAGATTAATCGGTAGAAATATGCATTTTCATGTTAAGATTACAAAGTCTAACACAAGTGAATGCATTGAAGTACAGAATTATTAAAATTGTTGATAATGATGTGGACGATGAAAAACTCAACGGACTGTTACTGTTAACTGATAGAGAGGTAACATTTTGATAATCTGATTAATAACATTATATTCCATAATTTTATGTAATGTTTTTATTGTTCTAATAATAAATTTATTTTTAACAAAGGATGATAAATTACTCGATATGACACTTACTGATGGAAATGATAGTCAATCTATTAAATATACTCATGACTTATGGACACCTGATAAATATTCTAAGGAGAAGGTTTTTGCTAAACTTAATATTACTTTTTTATTTCAAAAATTAAATCATGTTTATGTTATTATAAGACAAATTGTATTACTATCACAGGACGAGAAACCAATTGAATTAAATTGAATCAGGATGACACCATTGATAATCAATATGTTGAATTAAATCCAGATTTATCCACACTAATATCTACCACTAATAGCAAAGGCAAAAAAAAGGTTTTAGATGTATCACCTATTGCTATGTTTGACTCTTCTGCATTTAAAACCCCACCTACCACTAGTGAAAAAAAAAAGGATACGATGAGATTGGCTTATTTATACACTAACTAATTTTTAAATTTTTTTAATATTCAATAATAAATATGTTTACATTTTGTAAAGATGGACAAAGAACTAGCTCTTTAAATTAGACTCGGGTATGAGCGCTTGAAACACCGATGAATTGCGATAAGATTAAAAGACTAGTATTTAATAAAGGAGACTCCCAGGTATGAGCGCTTGAAACACCGATGAATTGCGATAAGATTAAAAGACTAGTATTTAATAAAGGAGACTCCCAAAAGTGGAATTTTAAGTCTATCTTATGCATCGAATTTGGTCATCTTTATTAAAGGCAATGCATGATCTAGTATTTTTCGATACCCCCTCCCTAGTTGGCGCGTAGTTATTAGGGAAACACCGATGAATTGCGATAAATTGTTTGATGTATTGCCATATCAATATAAAAATGAGATTTAGATCAATCTGATCGTATCAATAATCGACGAAAAAAACTGTAAAGAAAATAATAAAGATCAGAAAAAGGTCTGCAAGTGTGATGTGAAGATAAAAGATACTTTACATTGATATCAAATGTTTTCAAGTGACGTCAAGACAAAAATATTCACGATCAACAAAGAGAACAAGCTTTCTCTTCATTGACGACAAGTCGATCTACCATGTTAAAAGACACAACCACTACATTAAAACTCTAGAGTTTTGATAAGGGTTTGGGGTTAAATTCTATATTATAACACACCCTTGTAGGTTGAGCCCCTGAAGACCTTGACACATGTAACAATATTAATTTATTTTAAATGACTTTTAAATTCATGGCCCATAAGAATTGATCCTCGGTTGTTCTAGATTGTATGTTGGGAAAAAAACATGAGACCATATTTTCTATCTTTTTGTTGATTATGAAAATGAGAATAGTACCTCATATTTATACACCTTGTAAAATTTTCATGAAAGTAAAACTCTAATAAGAAAAGGAAACATTGAATAAATGAAAATCCTCAGATGGAGGACACTATATGTAACGTCTATATCAAATTTGGTCTTTTTTTTAAAGACAACACATGTTTTCCAATATATCTAAAACTTTCACTTATTATGAGATAGTACTACGAGGCTTAAATTAGTCAAAATGATACTTAGATGTATTTAGCAACTTCCTCAGACGGTTAAGATGAAAAATTGATATGTTCTCCATTTTGTTTCTCTTGTTAGAGTATAAAAACATAATCCTCTTATTTCTCACCATAATTTTAGAGCTGAGTGCGATGGAAGGGACTATGACATAATATCAGAGCAACTCAAGTACAATTCTCATGGCTCATTAATTTAAAGTAGATTTAAGAAGATATTATTGGATGAGCCCATGAAAAGGGTGTTGGTAAGCTTGCATGGATTGAAGTGTAAAATTATGATGCTCAACCTATGTACCAACTTTGGAGTTGTGTTAAGTGGAAGTTTATAAACTTTAAAATTGTCATGGGTGACCCGGACAGTTTGAAGATTCCAATATAGCTCTCATGGCTTTGAGTTCAATTCCGAACTAGGTCATTACGAAAGGAAAAAAAAAAAAAAACCTTCAACGTACTTGTCTAAATTTTGTTATAATTACATGTAAAAAAATAAAAATAAAAAATGAGATCGACTTGGTAATTGAACTCAAAAAATGACCTAGCTAGCGCACTCATTCTTGTTATAATTACAAAAAAAAAAAAAACCTTCAACGTACTTGCGCACAAGAGCGGCACAAAAAAATGCAGAATCAATATCTTCTTACGCAGGCCCGGAGAAAACGCCGGCATCGCGGGATCATATTCTCCAAGAATCTGCTAGCTAGCGCCAATTATCATTCTTTTTCTTTCAATCATTATATCTTTTATATATCCTTTTTCTTTGGCAGTACATAATTATATATAATGCTTCATAAATGAAGCATTCTGATGCTAGCTATATATGACAAGTTCTCTATGGACTCTTTCAAGATCCACACACAAGTATCTAATTTTGTGCTTATATTACTACTTCAATTACAATAATCTACTGTGGTAACTCAGATACATTGTAGTATAAGAAAAAATTCCACTCCAAAGTCTCCACAAAAGTTAATCATATAGGGAAGAAGGAGGATTCGACACGTTTCTTTGGTTACATTTAGTAGTTATCCGTGCTAGGTGCTTTAGTAAAAAGGTCCTTCAAAGCACATTCCTAATTCTTTCTCTCTCTCTCCAATCATTTGACCCATACACCCTTATAGAAATCAAAATTACAAAAAGATAAAAGGAGCAAATTTAAAACTAATAAAATATTTCTAAATCTATAAAACCTATAGAATTAAAAGCATAAATATAATAGCCCAAAAAAGATGTAAATATAAACGCCTTACTTTAAAAATTAGAAAAAACTATTATCAAATTTCATAAAAAGAAATTTACTATTGCATGATGAATTTTTGAGATCTATGATGATTTAAAGAGAATGACAATAAATTTTTAAAATTATAAACCTCTAACTATACTCTATAGTCAGTTTAAACAATTATAGTAAAATGTGTTAATAAAAATCTTTTCAGATTACTTACTCAATCACATGGTATATTTAAATTTTAATAAAATGATTTTGAGATTGCACTAGGTTAAATTTAAGAATTAGGCCAAAAATACAGGAAATACTCATTAAATTTTGTTCCTCCTTATATCATATGATTATTTTCTTTTCTCAAAAAACTGTATGAAATATATATTTATATTTTTTAATCATGTTTATTACTGAACATGCATTTTATTCCGTAACAAAATAATAAAATAAAATAATACATATGCAAACAAAATAAAATGGGAGGTTAAAAAATCTTTTCCAACATGGTAAAATTTATTTAAAAGTAAATTTTAAGAATTATTGAAACATATATATGTTATGTTCTGCGTCTTTTTACATGATTTTCTATACAGAATCTTCTCCTCGGATTTTTTTTTCTCTTCAAATAACTCGTTTCATTATACATTCAGTAGCAGTCATCATCACTAAACTAGTTCATATAACTTATTCTGGAGGTTTGTAGTTTGAGAAAGATAAATTGCTGATAATCTTTCTCTCTGCAAACTAAAGTAGTGCTAGTAAATGAATTGAGTGGTATGAAGCGTTATTGGAGGCACGGGCGAGGCGTTTCACGTGCAATTTATCCCAATAATCATATTACTGGTTCATTCCAAATCTTAATATTAACATTTTTTTGCGATTTTCATTAAATCTCACTTTTCACTCAAAATAATCATAATATCCCCCGAAACTTCTCTCAAACTACTAGATAGTAGGGTAGGGTCCTTCAATGAGTTATTAATTTTGATAACCATTAAGGAAAGGAAGAACTCCACATTTTTCCCTGTAGTAAATTTGTGGGTGTGGGCTGGGTTGATTCTTTTTTCTTATTGGTTCGTGGGGAATTTGGATCCTCTGTACTACAAAAAAGTAGTAAATAGATCACTGCAATTTTAATATTGACTGTTGATTATCTAGTAGATGATTATGATACATTCTAAATTTAACACTTATCGTTTCTCATGTATTTCGCTCATTCCTAGTTCGCTCTGAAATAGAAAATTATAACCATGCAATAGATAGTCTATTGTTGTGATTAAGCAACAATCCGTCCACTACTTTTTTAGTAGTGAAGAAGATCCAAATCCGTTACTTTAGTATTAACTGCAGTAGAGAGGATATGAATCTGTTATATCCAGGTGATCTTAATGCCCTACTGAATTCAGATTGAAATGCCCCTTAACCCCCCCTTAATTTGTTTAACATTATGTCCAACACACATCGATCTCAGGTGATCTCAATGACCCTATCAAGATTACGTTTAAGATGCCCTTTAACCTCGTTTAATGGCTATGACTAATAATAATTCAATCTGCCTTGACTCTTCACTCTCATGCATGAGCCACACCAAGCTTGAGCTAATAAACGCTAATGTCAACGGACCAAAATTTTAATCCAGCTCATTTTGACTTATTTTCTGATGTGACATATAACCTGCAAACAAACTAAAAGGTTAAATTTTAAACATTAGGAAGGTCTATTTGTTTCTAAATTAGCTATTCGGACAATTGATGTTAACTTGATTTGCAATATACATTATGGTCAAAACCAAACAGCTTAAGTTTCTAGATAAACTGATTTTTGACCGGGTATAAGAACACCTATAAGATTTTAATAAGCCCTGAATTCTTGTCCTTGGAATAAATTTTAGATAAATTGATGCTAAACTTGAAATGCCATGTACAGTATTAACGTGTATTGTCCTTTGAATTGACATTTTGAGAAGAATAATATTTAATATAGCCTCCCTTTCCTCATAATTTGTGGAGTCACAAGCGATTAAGGGGGTTATTCGTTGGGACAAGTTAAGGCTAAGTGGGATAATTATTCTAATGGAACAATTTTATCATTTCGAATATTTTGAATGGTGTAAAGTGGGACAATTTAGGATAATGGAACAATTTGAAGTTTTGATTTGACTATTCATGATGGATAATTAACGATACGACACCTTATTAAAGTAGAATATTTATCTATCAATTAAGTCTAAATTAATTTACCTAATTGGTTTAGCATATTATTTGGTATGTTATTATAATATAATACATTATTTTACTTTATACTAAACTATAATATATTATATTATAATTACGAATTAATTATAACGATATTTAATCTTATTAAATAATATAATATATTATATTAAAATAATATGATACATTATATAATAATTAATATAATATACAAACAATATATTTAATATAATATTTCAATAATATAATACTTAATCAAATAATTAATAATATTTTGATGTTAATTCAATATAATATTATTAAAATATTTATATTTTTTATTAGAACATTTTACATATTTTTATTTTATTTTGACTTTTGTGATAATTACTATAAGGTTTAAACTGAATAAGCCTTCTGCCGACCTTGGCGCTCCATTAATAAATATAATATCTTTATACTGCAACCGTAATATCACTATGTAATATGTTCCAATATTAGTTAACATAAAAAATATTATTTAAACTCATATAATATATATATGTAATTATATATTAATTAATGCAATAGTTTAATATATATTAATTTATTATAATTTTTATTATAGTATAAAAAATATTATTTAATATTATAACTACCAAAATATTGACAATATATTTAAGACTATTAATTAATATAATAAAATATAACAGAAAATAGTAAATTATTATATAATAAATTGTATTATAATATAATTAATATATTATTATATTAAATATATAAACACTATATTATTATATCATAAAAATACTACAGTAATATTTTTATTCTAACTAATAAAATATATACTAAATAATATAAAGTGATATCATAATATATGAAATATTATTAACCAATATGTAATAATGATATATAATAATATTATGTTAGGTAATATTATATAATATTTTATTATCTTGTGTTATAATAGAATTTTATAATATAATATAATTAAAATATACTATAGATTATAATATAATTAATATATATTAGATATTTAGTAAATTAGTGCTTCAAAATTATCCTACTTTCCTCATGATTGCCCCAAAGTTAAGAATTGGGTAATTTTTGGAGGTTGGGAAAAAAATGTTTGTATAGAAGTAGGATAATTTTAGAAAAAGTGAGGTTAATTGTCCTAATGATAACATCTTAAAGCGAAATCCCAATCTTATTGTTCCAATAAATAACATCATAAAGTAAAGTCCTAAAAATTATCTTTTTTATCTCAAAATTACACCAACCAATAACCCCAGAAAATTAAGACAAAAAAATGATGGCAAATCAAGGAAAGTTTCCTTATAACACTAGACTTATGTTTGAAATGTCGAATGTTAGAGAAATTTTTTATTAGATTTGAGATGCACTAGTTGTAAATAATGTGCTCAAATAAGTAGCGCTTTTATATCCTTAATTAAACAAGTTGACTTCTAATAGTTGGTGTCCCTATTTCGATTTTTTTCATTTGATATGCAAAATAAGTGCTACTAGATGTTAACTTCTAAATATTTTTATAGTTTATATTGTTCTTTTTCTGTACTTCTAAATATGGAATAAACTTTGACTCTTTATGTTTAACATGTGGTGGATGCAAATATTCTTTTAGATGATGTACAATGTTGATGTTAGATAATCACACAGATAAGTTAGTCGGAATAAGGTTGATCAGGGGCTGCTAACTTCTCCGAATATTTAATTTTGAGTAGAACTATTGTTCTCTGCACATTCAACAACTCGTAAGAGGGAGGAGTTTGATTCCCCCGTTGTTTCTCTGACGATCAAGTTAGCTGGTTATTTAAGTTGAAAAATGGCAAACTGTAGCAGTTCTTAGGTGCACTAAAAAAGAGAATGCTAGGAAAAAGTGCTTGCCTTTATGTTGAGAATAGCGACCCCTTTTATTAGGGGGGGGGGGGGGGGGATTAGGGTCTTATGCTAATCTAATCCGATTTTATGCTAATTAAAACTAATTCAAATATTATTCTTGCAAGATAGATATACAATATGATATGAGAAAGAATGTAATGTGAACAAAGAGATATATCCTAGCAAAGAGGTATATGATGAAATATATGCAAGGATATATAAACTAACACAAGGGTGACATAATCAAACTACAAATGTGATAGGGCAAAATATACAAGAGTAAAGGCAATTGGCGATATAAGATAAATGCATAAGCAAATGCGCCAAAGACAAACTCAAACACACTTAAATGATCACAGAGTTCAGACCTTCCGTCCTACGTCTCCGCTCCCCACTCCCAGGGAGAAATCCACTATCACAACCGGGTATTCTACGCTCACCTGAATAATGTTTACACCTCACAATGTCGGTTTTCAATGATCACCGATCAACATTCACAAATACTCACAATATCGGTTTTCAACGTTCACCGATCAACGTCTACACTCCTCACACTCGGTTTTCTAGCTCACCGAAAACTTTACAATCTCACAAAATAACAAATGATTGTTCTCTAATATGGATGAGAACACAATGAAGCTCACTCTCAATGTTACAACACTCTCCAACCCAAATATACTATGTATGCAAATACAATAAGCTCAAATGGGTGTGTGTAAACAATGAGTGAAATAAAATCAAATCTAAACTTAATATAAAACTAGCTTTAAAGAATGATAATCAAATAACTATGCAAATATAAAGCTAGATAAGAGTTTAGAAAACTTCTCAATAGATCAAGAGGTGGAGGGAGAATAGTTGGAAGCTCAAACTTCAATAGATGATCTCCTCAAGCTCTTGTGAAATTGATTTCACAAACTCAAACTTCCAAAAGCTTAAAAGCTTCTTAAACAAACTTAAACCAAACTTAAACCCTTGTTAAAACTTTGTTAAAATATTTCTTGGATTGCAAAAAGAATTGAGATCAATGGGGTATTTATAGCCTTCCAAAATCTCAGCCAAAAACTCCAAACAAAAGACCAAAAAGTCCACAGAATCAGAAATCAGATTCTGTATAAAAATAGCCATTGGAGTGAACGGCGGTCGACCGTGAGAATCTCGGGGAGCCACTTTCGAAGCTGAGAATTTTTCAGAGATTTTGGCGGTCGACCGTGGCTGTCGATCGTGGGAAAATTCGAGCTGACGGTCGACCGTGACGATCGACCACGAAAGTTTCTGTTTGACTTCGTAGGTAAAAACTCAGGTGCGGTCGACCGTGGTGGTCGACCACAAATTGATACATGAACAGAACAGTTTGAAAGTTGATTTTCTGATTTTTAAAATCCTGTTTAAAAATATCAAATAAATTCAGAAAATATAAAACTTTGGTAAATAATTGTAGATATGATAATACACATGTTATAAAAATTGGTTTTCAAAAAGGACTTCCCAAATATAAAATATCATCATTTTGCAAGGAGGTCCAAAACACGAAAATGTAAACACATGAGATTTGACATTTTAGCTAAACCATGTTTTGAAACAAACAAAATTATTTTATAGACTTGAAGAAAGATGTAAACTATTGTTATGAAGTTTATAAACAATGAATATAGTATTTAAACAAATACAAATAGAATATGAAACATATGAGTATGAATATGAACATATATTTGTTTCATATATATGAAATTAAACCAAACCAACTTATCCATATAAAAACAAACATATATGAATATAAATATTTATTTATATGCTAAAAACTTTGTTTGTGGATAAACCAAAATCCAAAATATGTACATATATATATAACTATATATATACATAGAAACCAATAAAATGTGTGTGTATATGATATTGAGCTTAAAGTACTTAACACACATAATATAAACTCCTAAACTAAATTACCCAAGCTTGATTGATCTTCGATTTAGCTCAACTTGGTACTCTTGTGGATGAAGCTTGAACTTGGATCTTCAACTTGAATTGTACATAGCTTCACCTACTATTCCGCCAACCCCCATTGGATATGATCATGAATGCTCAATTCCATCCATCCTCCAATATATTGTTTGTCTACAATAAATAACAAAATACAAACACTAGACAAACAATATTAGATGTAAATTGTTTGTTAAATCATCATCAAAACAAGAAGGTCAACATTTATGACAATGAAGAAATAGCATTTTGGTCTCTTCATCCGAGTCAGGGTTGGTGGCTGAGTCAGCTTCTAGTTTACAGGTGCCGATCGTGGAGTGGGCATGGTCACTTTGGCATTTAATGAGATGGGATAGGCGACGTGCGAATCCGGCGTGGTCCGATATGCTATAAATAACGTTGGGGATGGAGGAATGATGGCGCCTGTCATGCATTTTATGTGATGTTGACACGCTGTAGCGGGGGGCTCGAGGTTGTAGTCACCTTTTATCCTGTATGAAGGTGTGCTGAGAGGTGCTGCCTTTTGAGTCGACTTTCGTGAGATGTCGGCCAGATAATTAGTCGAGTAGGCTTGCGGCAAGTCATCTTTGAAAAGAGGGTCAGCAAGTACTACCTTTCGGATCGACTCTGGTGAGATGTCAACTCGATGTGTCGAGTAAATCGGGACTTTAGTTATCCCAAACGTTGAGTTGGCCGAATTAGGCATAATGACGGATCCTAATTTTAGCGATTGAAAACACCATAACAGTTAGCTCCTTTCACTTGGAGTCGGCCTGGGCTGTGTCCGAACGAAATGAGAATGGACTTGGATGGAAACTGGCGCGCATTAAATAGGGGAAATGAAGAGTCCATTCGGGTGTAACGTGCCTGACGTCACCACACGTTCCTTTGACTGCTGCAACTCCATTTTTCATGCTAGATTACGGGTTGTGCCTCGATCCAAGAGATATTACTTTGGATTTCGAGAGTTCATCTCATCCGTTGGCTAAATACTGATCTGATTGTTGAGATTCCAGTAGTTGTGGGTTCAGCTACCTATAAATAGGGCTAGGAATGTGAGAGGAGCGGTTATTGCTCCTTGAAATTCTATTTGAGAACTCATGAATCTTTCTGGTCATCTACTTAGGCG
>NC_033796.1:56770188-56827107 GCF_001876935.1 Asparagus officinalis
GTAGATGAGAATGCTCTATGGGAGGTTTAACATTTTAGAGAATACCAACTGATGGCGCCGATGAGGTTGGAGGAAATATACGATCATGGACCAGATCGGCCACCACTATATCTAAAGCATCTAAAGTTCGGCCTACATTTGCCCTTGCACCCTTTTCCTCCAGCAAGTCTTTGCCGCTCTAGGGGTGTCGCCGGTGCAGATGAAGCCAAACGTTATCGCAACCCTGATAGGGTTCATGGTGATTTGCCATTGGCTGGCAATCAAAATCGTCCCTAAAAGTGTTGTGTCTTCTAGTCAACATCAAGACAAACCAGACCGAGCCCTACTTCCATTTTCAAATGGTGGGCAGGTTCAAGCTCATCACACGTCTTCCTGACTCGAACAAAGATTAGAAGGAGAAGTTTGTTTGGATCATAGGGGATGACTTGGAGTTGGGCTGCTCAAATTGACCCAAGATACGGAAGGAGGCGCTGATGATTGGCGACTTCTCAGAAGCTAAGAGACATGCCCTAGACCAGATTAGGGCGTATCATGTCTCTCACAAGGTGGAGCACCTTCTCAAAAACTTAGTCTTGTGGGTAGCAAACATCTCAGTAATGCCCCCACTACTAGGGACCTAAAAAGGGCCTCGGTGCTGATCCTAGGGGCAGTGGAGGTGGTTGCATCGTCGATTGTTCGACTTGTCGACCCCCATGAAGGGCCTTCGACAAGGCTAGAAAAGCATCCTCACCGAGACTTGGCTCTAGAGGAGGCCAAGTCAACTGACATGGAGCCTCTAACCGTCCTGGTCCATAGGCAGAGGAGGAGGCCACGGAGGGCCGAAGAGTGAGTGCCTCAAGGGGTGGCTGAGGTGGCTGAGACCGACGTTATTCAAATGGATGAGTTGGCTCCAAAAGAGGAGGGAGAAGCCCTTCGGCAAGAGGTTCGGGTTGAGGTCGAGCCCTTCATGGGTGAAGATCGTTCCACCAGACATAGCAAGTCATCTTGTTTTCGGGGCAAGGAACCAGTTAAGGAGGAGAAAGCTCCCCCAGCACGGTTGGAATTCCCATATCCCCATCATGTTGATGATATTAGGGAAGAAGACTGGGATAGGATACAGTAGTACCTCATAGGGTCTTCAGAGGTCAGTCCTCAATTTAATCAAGAGCCCAACCCAGAACACCGCCATTAACCTACTCATCATCTAGACATTAGAGGGTCAGTGCCCAGATCTCATCTCTCCCTGACGAGGGCCATTGAGCAAATTGGGCTTCATCATGATGAGTAGTTCCTAGAATGAGTCCCTAACGTTAGCCTCCATCAGAGGCTCCAGATCTACTAGTCCGGAGAGCGTTAGTGGAGCAGGAGATATTCAGAATGGAGCATATCCGGACCTCTTATTTAAAGCTCCTAGGGATGTGACCACCTTAAGGGAAACAGAGGGGATGACTTTGAGTAGTCCATAGAGCCGGTAGCCTATGAAACTTCCGAAGTTGAGAGGCTCAAGTGAGAGATTCATGAGAGCAATAAAAGGGCGAGGAGGCTCAAAGACGTACTTTGGGAAAGGGACCATGCCCTGGTGCAAGTCAAAGACAAGAAGAAAATTGAATCGCATGCGAGGAGTAAGATGGAGGAGGAGCATGCAGCGCTCGCCAATCTTTAGCAGGAGAGCACTTGCCAAAAGAAGTCCTTGGTCATAGCCCAGAGCCGTATCGCCTACCTCGAGTGTGAACCCTATCGCGTTGATGTCGTCAAAGAGTATTACCATTGCATCATCGGGAAGACGAAGGTGGTGATAGCCTGCAAAGATAAATACGATTACCTCATAGTGCAGCTTGTAGGAGAGATGAGGATCCCCACCGGCAACTTACATTATCCACCAATTGTGGCTAGGTACTTGGACAAGCTCAAAGAAGTGGAAGCGTTTGGGGGAGGGCTCGACCTTGAAGAGGATGAGGTAGAGTTGGATGACGAGGTCACGAGGCCCTATGGGGATAGGACCAATGGAGGAGGGTGTTCAACTCGAGAGGCGGGCAACAGCTTGTCTGGTTGGCAGGATGGTAGGGCTGAGCAGGGAGTTCGTTCGACTTCTTTACCAACCGCTGCCAGCGGCTCAGCCCCTTTGACTCCAGGAGTGGGGATAGACTTCTCTTAGCTTCTTATCGTATTTTCGCACCTTGTTGCAATTTTATATATGCAAACTTGTAAACGTTCCATCATACATGAATACAAAAAAAAATTGCCTTGAATTGGTTTCTTTGCTCTGACCAATCATGTTTTGGATTTCCTGAGGTGAATCTACCCCATTTGTTTTCTTTGTGCTAAGCAACCATTTGTCAGATCCAGCCATTTAACCCGATGGGACCCGACCCTTATTAGGAAGAGGTCTTGAACTTATATAGATGTCATCTTGCTTTTAAGTTTTGATGGACAGTTGCTTTATATCTTGGTTGGGAGCTGGTCGAGTCGATGACACTCTAAAGGATCGGTTCTTGAATCTCCAGAGGATAAGAGCCTTCACTGTTTGAGTCGACTTCATGAAGAGTCAACCACTTGGATTTGTGGAGAGATAATATTACGTCTCTATTTGAGCACACCCATTGTCTGCTTATAAGGTCGACGGGCTCATGTCGACTGCATGTTGAATAGATGTTATTTGGTGAGTTCCAAGATGCCTTTATTGGGTAGGTGAAGCATCACTGTTTGAAACGGTGTGATGACATTATAAAAGGCCATGTGTCTAAGTTGCTTCGATTTTTGAACAGAAGGGTGCGGAGTAAAGTCGGCTGTGCTTCGAGTCTCATGAGGACCATTGGGATCTCGAGGTTGATATCGTCCATCTATTTTGAACCGAAGGGACCGTCCTAATTACTCCATGTGTCCTCCTTGGGGCCTATATATATCTATTCAATAGAAAAAGGGGCATTTCTTCATAGACTCTTATCCTAGAATCTCGGTTTTCGTGTCTTGAATTCTAGCGACTTCACCACAAAACCCCATTAATTTCTCATGGCTGCCAAGGCTTCTACCACTAGTCACAACAAAGAAAGGATTAATTTTCTCTAGCCAATTCGCTCAAAAATATGCACCCAAGAACTTGAGATGTATTACAAGCTCTACGACCTTCCCAAAGCCTTCACTCTATTGGTGCCGAGTGGGGACGCATTCGTGTACCACCATGGCTAGAACAAGTCGTCGTTGTACATCGCCCATTTGGAGTATGGGCTCAAGCTGGCGTTGCATCCCTTTATTGGGGATGTGTGCATCGACATCCCTCCGAGTGGCTAACTTGTCGAGGGTTCCCCTCTATGAGGCCGACAAGGTGCAGGCCAGTCTGCTTTCTCTCCCTCTAGAAAAAAATCCCTCGGAGAAATTCAAGGAGAGAAGAGGCGGGCTCGACCACGAGGCCGTAGAAGTGCTGAGGGAGAATTAGCCCCCGAGGACGGTAAGTGCTTGAGGTCAAATGTGTGATGGAAGTAAGCCGCTAGGCTGGGTCGCGCACCATGGCCAAGAAGGAAAGGGTAGAGAGGAAGAGGAGGAGGCTGGATGTGGGCCAAGGTCCTAATGGGTCGGCTGCAACGGTCTAAGCCGATTCGGCAATACGACAAGAGTCAGTCATCCTTCCTGCTCAACAGTCAGAGTCATCATCATTGATGATGCTTCCCCTCTTGCCAAAGGGGGGAAGCTCAAGTTTCTATGACCGCTGAGGCTAAGGGTCAAGACGAGGAGGTGACCGCCCAGTACCCTTCATCTAAGCCATCCCACAGTCTATCCAACCTCTAACCTGAGGATGTTTGTATAGGATACCTAACAAGTAAATGCAAATACTAGAAAATAATATTAGAAATTAATTGTTAATCATCAAAACAAGATTAGATAATAGGTTCATAAACATGAGACCTAACAATCTTTCCCTTTTTGATGATGATAAACAATACATAATGAGTACAGGAAATATGCATGATACCAAATGAATATACAATTTATAATCCTCATGCATGATACCAATAGTAGGCAATAAAAAAATAAGATACTCACAACACACTTATTTCTCCCCCTTTGTTAAAATCAAAATGAGGAAAACAATAAGAAGAAAGAGAGCAAAATCTTCCCTTACATATAAGCACGGTGAGTATAAACAGATAGGAAAAGCTCCCCATATTAAAAAGCCTCAGAGCATATGTCAAACAATAATAATGCACCTATATATGAGCAAATATAAGTATAAACAGATAGGGAAAGCTCCCCATATCAAAAAGCCTCAGAGCATATATCAAACAATAATAAGGTAGCTATATCTGAGCAAACATACGCAGATATAAAAAATATACTAATCACAACTCACATATATCACATACATCATATAGTTCTTCTGCCCATTTGCCATTCACAAAAGAATGACAACCTAAAAAGGCAAACACATAGTTCTCAACCAGATGTAAAAGTCCAAAACATAAAAAAAATTGTCTTCAAAGATCTAGCAACCACGATGGCTAGGATTTGATCTAGAGGAAATTAACGTATAGGATTAAAAGAAAGGGTTAAACGGGTTGATAACAGGTTGGGTTTGAAGAAAAAAATTCGATAAGAACTACAACATAATCTCACTGTCAGTCGACTGATTTTGTGATCGGTCGACTGAGTATCAGACATCGGTCGACTGATTTAAGCAGTCAGTCAACTAATGACATAAAAAAAACATATTCGTTCAAACATAAACCAAAACGTAACGCACAATTTTATGTTATATCCAAAGTGATATTCTAGATATAATAAAACTATCTTCTTTTAAAAGTTTTATATAATTATTTGCAATTTGTTTATGAAATCTAAACAAATCACTTTTTAAAAATATGAAAACAAAAAATGCAAAAAAACTTAATTTTTAAATTCAAACATGTTTTGGCACCAAAATACTCTTAGTACCGAAGAGTTTAGGGACATGACCCCTATTAATATAATCCAAAGCCCTTGGGTTATGACCCCATTTGGGCGTATTTAGTGTACGAGTTTGGTCTTAACAATAATTACGCAAATGACACTTCCTATTGTAATAAGTACAATAGAATGGATACACTTGTTTTTGTTGACCATTTAGTTGTGCACGAGAAACATTTTTAAACAATGTTGGTCTTTTTGAAATATATTGCGATTTTGAAGTGTTTCACAAATCAAAAAAAAATTGCTAAATGACCAAACCTACGACAAAATTCACACTTACACACATCAACATGCTTATGATGAACAATAGGTGCATGTGTGTGTTTGTGTGGTAAAGAGACTTGATGGGATGCACAAGGAGCAATAATATTAGAATTTGTGGATTTTCGTGTATCATAGCAAAATTTAGCAAGATGGCCCTTACGATCACAAATAGAGCATTTGTAAACTTTGCCGTACATGTGTGCATAGTGTATGAGTGGTTTGGAAGAATTAGCACGTGAGTTACACACTTGTCCATAAGTTTCTTTTGATTGTTAATGCGTGTATTTAAGGTTGAATCTAAAGATAAATATGATTTTTCATATTATTCAACTCATTATTTGGCACATTTGCATTGGTAATAGAAGTAGAGGATATATGATCATTCTTGAATGAGTTAAATTCATTTCTAATAGCTTCTACTTCAAGCATGGCATCATTCTTATCATGAGATCAGCTAGCAATATCCAATTTTAATTTATCATTGTTATCTTTAAGAATTACGTTCTCTTTAGCAATGATATTAAATTTAGATGCTAGCAAATCATGATCAGATTTTAATTCTACATGCTTGCTTTTCAAACTCATAAAATTTTGATGTAATTTATTATAGACATTCATTAATCTTTCATAAGCACATACGAGTTTATCTATAGATAATTCATTTTCAGATTCGGACTCACATACCTCACTAGGGCAATCGCCTAGTGGCCATGTGCATGATGATGCTCCAATCTCACTTGAAACGGAATCCACTAGAATCCGTTGGATTTTCTTCAAGTTGTCATGATGTGCTTCTATATATTTCCATAATGTATAAGCACTATCAAAAGAAGCAAGTTTGTTAAAAATAGATGGATCAAAAGCTTTGAGCAAAAGTTCTAATAATAACTTGTTCATAATAAACATATTCTTTTTTTTTTTTGGTCAATGAAAAGGTATTTATTCATCATCCAAATGTGAAAAAATTAGCACATCAAGATTCTCAGCTTGAACTGAGAATACAAAAAACTAATCTACAAATACATCACTCATACTCTAAAAAACTACAGAGAACAGATACATTCTCTGTCTTCAGCAGTAAATGGTCCATTGAGAACAATAGTTAAGATGCTAAATTTTATCTCCTTAAGCACTTGATCAGCTGGTTTCAATTCCTGTTTGAAAATTCTGCCGTTCCTCTCATTCCAAATGTGATAGATTGTTGAGGTAAAAGCCAATTTCTTTAGCTTTTGTTTAAACCCTCTTCCCCTCAACCTGTGACAGAACCAGTTTAACACTTGATTCCAGTTGTTTGATCTCCACCTGAACTGTAACCAATTCATAACCTTGGTCCAGATATCACTAGAATAAGAACATTCGAAAAAAAGATGGTCTCTGCATTCCAGACCAGAGCATAATACACAGCTGTTTATGCTAACAACCCCCCTCCTGATCAGTCTATCCTGAGTAAGCAAACGGTTTTGGATTGCTAACCAGCTAATAAAAGCATGTCTGGGGTAGTTTGAAGATTCCCATATTGTGCCAAACCAAGGCACCAAATTAGGTGTAGCGGAGAGTGCAGCATATAAGTCAGAAAGTTTAACTTTTGCATTTTTGTAGCAATAAGAGATGGTCTGAATCAGATTATCAATCCCTCCAAAAAGCCCCTGAGCCTTGTCTCTGATCTTTAAGATCTGTCTCCACATCCACGAATCAGTTTTTTTAGCCTGAACATGCCAGACATCACAATTTTTCAGATACATGCCATGAATCCACTTAATCCACAGATTTTCCTTGTTAACATGTATGTTCCAGAGTAATCTCAGTGCAGATGCTGTACTCCATATAGAAGCAGAGTATATGCCTAGCCCTCCAACTTTCTTGTGCAGGCAAGCTTTATCCCATGAAATGAGAGGAGTTTTATGAACCTGTTCAGAATTTCCCCAAAGAAAATTCCTACATAATTCATCTATTTTGTGAAGTACTCTCATAGGCAGCACATAGTTTGAGGTCCAAAAGTTTTGTATGCTAAGAACAACACTTTTAATTATTTGCAATCTGCCCGCATAAGATAGGAACCTGTTTTTCAAGCAAGCCTGGAACTGACCTGATATCTTGTTGAACAGATTAGAACAGTCCATATATGATAGACGTTTACCAATCAATGGGACACCCAGATAAGTGATGGGCAGGGTACCTTAAGGGAAATTCAAGAGATTTGATACATGACCCTTTAGATTATCATCAATTCCACCATAGAAAACTTTGCATTTACCAGGATTTGCCTCAAGGCCTGAGACATCACTGAAATGTTTGAAGCACTTGTAGAGTATGTTGACTGAATGAAGATCACCTTTAGAGAAAAGAAGAAGATCATCCGCAAAAATTAGATGAGTGATTTTTAGATCACCACATCTAGGATGGAATTTAAAATCCTTGTTATTCTTAAGCATATTTAACTGCCTTGAGAGATACTACATACCCCGATTGAATAGATAAGGTGACATAGGATCACCTTGTCTTAAACCCCTCTCTCCTTTGAAGTAGCCATGTAGGGTACCATTTAAAGAAATAGAGTACTTAGGGGAAGTAATACAAGCCATAATCCAGTTTACTGTTTTAACTGGAAAGCCAAGACCTAAGAGCATATCCTTTAGAAAATTCCAGTTGATAGTGTCAAAGGCTTTCTTTATATCAATACTCAACATAATCCTGGGTGAAATATGCTTCCTATTGTAATTTTTCACAATCTCATGGGCTAGTAAGATGTTGGTTGAAATTTGCCTTCCTCTCACAAAAGCACTTTGAGCCTCATTGATCAAGAATCCCATAACAGGTTTGATCCTATTAGCTAGAATTTTTGAGATAATCTTGTAGAGGCAGTTACAACAGGCTATTGGTCTGAAGTCAGCTGAGAATTTTGGGCACTTTATTTTTGGAATCAAGGTAATAGATGTAGCATTTATCATACCCAAAAGTTTGCCAGTATTAAAGAATTCTGCAATGGCCTTCGTTACCTCATCCCCAATAATGTGCCAAGCTGATTTGTAAAATGCCATGCTAAAGCCATCAGGTCCAGGCGCTTTATCATCACCCATGGAGAAGACTGCATTTTTAATTTCCTCTTTGGTCACTGGAGAAGACAGATTCCTAGCTTGAGCTTGATCCAAGCATGGACCATTTGTGATTATATCCCTAACAAGACTAGCTGTTTTTGTAGTTGTGCCCATGAGTTTTTTGTAGAAAGATATAAGTTCTTGAGTAATCTCATCACCATCAGTTAATCTGCACCCATCATCATTGTAGAGCACCATAACTCTATTTAGATGCCTTTTAGCTTTAATTGCAGAGTGATAGAAGATTGTACATCTATCTCCTTGCACACTCCACTGAATCCTAGATTTCTGATGATAAAAAGAGAGCTCACAATCCAAAAGTTTGTTATATGAAATAAAACAACTTTTTTCCTGCTTGATCAGATCAGTGTTAAGGGGATCCCCCTGTAAAAGTTTCTGCATATTCTCCAGATTTATTCTAGCCCTGATCACCTGTTCACTGATGTTGTGAAAACTTCTTTTGTTTAAATCCTTCAGTGCAGTCTTCAGTAGCTTCAACTTTCTTGTAATAGAAAACATAGAACAGCCTGCAATTTTGTTTTGCCAAACAGCAGAAATAATAGGCAGGTAACTGTCATGTTTAATCCACATCTTGTAAAATTTAAAAGGCTTCTTTCCTTGCACATGATCATCATAGATTGAAACCAAAGCTGGGGAGTGGTCTGAACAACTAGGAAGAAGGTACTCAACATGACTGGAATTGTGCAAGTTGATCCAAGAATCATTTACCAAAGCTCTATCCAATCTACTCCAAACCCTGAGATTAGAATCTTGTTTGTTATTCCAAGTGTAATGGCAACCTTCAGTCTTCAAATGTGATAGATGACACTTGTCAATAAAATCTCTGAAATCAGTAGTTTCAGCTTCAGTTACTGCAGCACCTCCTATTTTATCTTCTTGCCCAGTTATGGCATTGAAATCTCCAGATAAAATCCATGGCTTGTTTACAACTGTTTGCTGTAATTGAAGAAGGTCTTGCCAAAGAGCTTTCCTAGTTGCTTGGTGATTATGACCATATATAGAAGAAACCAAACATTCAACTCTACCATCTAAGGATTTAACAGAACAGGTAATATGCTGAGCAGAAAATTTATCAATATGGACTTCCAAAATATTAGGATCCTATAGGATCATAATTCTGGCTTTACTAGAGTTATCGACATTTGAAAACCACTCCCAGTTACCTTGAATCTTCTTTGTTATATTTGGGATTTTGCTAGCCTTGACTTTTGTTTCAATAATAGCCATGAAAGAGATATGATGCTGTTGAATGTGGAGCTTTACCAAATGTTGTTTAGAGGACTTGTTTAGTCCTCTAATATTCCAAAAGGAGAGATTCATAATTTTAGAACACCCCCTCCATTCACATGTTGGGGGTTATCCTTCAGATAGTTTAGTTGATCAAAAGTGTTACCTATCTTAATTCCAGATTTATGCATATCTGCCCAACTTCTGTTTACCTGGGAACTTTTGGCTGAATTCCAAGACTTTTGTCTCTGACTTTGTACATGCACAGCCTGCACCAGATCCTGTGCATTATTCTCTCTTTGATCAAGAACATGCCCAGGAACCAAAATATTAAGCTGTTCAGGCACTTGTGCAACATGCACAGAGTCAATGTGATCAGCACCTAGAGATAGATTTTGAATTTGCACACCATTAACTGCTCCAGGAACATGCTTTCTATTCAAGACAGTTTGGAATCCCATATTTCCATGATCAGCAACAATATGGCCTCCACCTGAAGATAAACTTTGCTCCTGCACAGTATTGATTCCACCAGAGACATGTATTTCATTCAAGGCAGATTTATTCCCCAGATTGTCAGGTACAGCTTGATTAACAGGTTTTGATTTTTGCACCCATCTTTTAGATAAGGGGTATCTCTTGCAGAAAACTGTATCATGCCCCACAAGTTTGCAACTATTGCACCATTTAGGCTTAAGTTCATAAATCACCTTTTGATCAAGAATTTTCCCATTAGGACCATGAATAGGAATTATATCAGGGAGAGGTGAAGGCATGTGAACTTCAACTAACACCCTAGCATAAGCTAATCTTTGCTTGTTAGCAGTTAGCTTATCAGTAGCAATTGGCCTCCCAATATGACTAGGTATCTTACTTATAGCATTAGCACTCCACAAGTTTAATCTGAGACCTGGCAGCTGAATCCACAGAGGGTAAACATTGTCATTTATCTTTTCTATATCTTCATCATTTGACCATACTTTCAATAGGAGGGGCCTAGAACCAAAGAACCATGGACCATTCACCAAGATATCCTCCATTTCCTCTTTACTCTTGAATTTAAACAAAAATAATCCTGGTTTGAGCAGACACACTTCAGGAACAGCCCAATGATCCCAGACTTTTTGAACATAAATTTCCATGGCCTTGAACTTAACATTTAGGCCTAAAACTTGGCCAATTAAAGAAAATTTCCAATTGGAATTACCTTCATTCCATTCCTCTTCACTGAAAGCCACAAACTCCTTATTCTCAGGCGTTTTAAAGTTCAAGGTCATGCCACAACCTGATTTCCTATTGTCTGCAAAAAGGCTAGACCAAGATTTCTTATCTGTTCTGTTCTGGACTGGCTCAGCAGGTTCCAGTGGGGTCTTGATTATATTTTCAACACTATTTTTATCAAGATCTAAGGAAACAGATTCAAGAACTGAATTCAAGTTCATAGCCTTAGTAGCGGAAGCATTAACCTCGTTCGAAGTTAAAGCATCAGAAGAAGAATCAAGAACAGATTTCTCTTTCTGCAAACTTTTTTGTGAATTATAAGATCTACTCGAAATCAGATCTGCTTGCTGACAAGAAGCATCAAAATCAACCTTATCAGCCCAAGAAATCTTACCAGATCCACATGAACCAGATTTCAAGAATCGAGAATCATTGAGCAGATTATCTTGATCTCCATCGATCACATCTTTGCAAGAGGAACTCCTAGCTTGAAGGATTTGCGATCCAGATCCCTAAGAACTAACAAATAAACATATTCGAGAAACATATTCTTATCATCTTTGTTCCACTTGGATTTCTCCAACGTGAGCATAACATAGGCACAATCAATTACTTTCCATAAATTGATGTGTTTAGATCTAACAAATAGTTTAAATCTAAACATCCATTGAGCATAAGGGAAATTATTGAATGAAGGAGCAACATCTATAGCATAGCCTCAACGAGGTGCATCGTGTATATCCATGATGATAATGCAAGCAAAAAAATCACAAAACTAGATTAGCAAAATGTAATAACGAGGATCTTAGACTTTAATTGATTAAGCCACGAATCAAGAGTACTAAGCTCTGATACCAAATGAAGGTACCCTAGTGACGGGTGAATAGGGTAATTGCTAATCTAATCCGATTTTGATGCTAAATTAAAACTTATGAAGCGATATCCTAGCAATATTATATACAAGGAGATGTGCAAGGATAAATAATAATACAATAGGTGATATAAACACAAGCACAAAATGTAAAGAATAATAATACGACAAAAATAATCGCAAATACAAGATATGATCACGGATTTTGGTCAACCATCAACCTATGTCTCCGCTCCTCACCCTGAGGAGATCTCCACTATATCTCAAATCTACACAAACAATTTTTAAAGATCACCGATAACTTTTACAAAGCACATGATTTCTATCATACAAGCTACACTTCTCTAAGTGTTGGACTACCCGTGTCACATTCCTCAAGTGTTTGGAATTACAATCTCTCCCTAGAATTTATAACCAACCTACTTCTCTTAGAATTGATCCCGATCTTTTCCTAACCACTCCTCTAAGTATCCTTGTGTATTACAATGTATTTAACAATAAGTACGAATAAAGATTTTGTTCTCCAAACAAGAGAGAACGAATTGTAAAGCTCTCTTAAGCAATCACTTTCACAACCTAATTATACTAAATGTGAAATACTAAAACTCAAGTGGGTGTGTATGAAAACAATGAGAAAAACAAAATTAAACTCAAATTAATCTAGCATATATATATATATATGAGAATAAAAAATATAGATTAGCTAGATAAAGAGTTTAGAAAACTTCTCCAAAATAAAAAAAGATTGAGATTTGAGGATGAACGCCTCAAAAATAAAATTGAGATCCTTCTCTTTATAAAAACTCTTTTTCCACATAAACAAACACACTTGATCTCTTTTAAAACGTGGAGCCAAGATAGCTAAACAAAAACTATGTTTCAGATTTTCCTTGAGGACTATTTATAGCATCAAAACGAAAACAACTCAAAAACTAGACATTATAGTAAAAAAGTATGATCAATCGACTGGTTTAATGTATTGGTTAACTGATAAACAAGCCGTTACTATAAAGAAAACGGACAGTTGTGACTCGATCAACTAAAAACCAAGATCAATCGACTGAAAGCACTATTTGGTCGATTGACTCTATTGGTCGGTTGATTGATCGACTGACAAAACTAATACAGTGAAAACTACTTCTGGCAAGTCGACTGAAAAGTTTTATTGGTTGACTGAAGAGACTGTTCGGACGACCAATCCAAGCATTCGGTCGACTAAAAATTTAATACAGTAGATATTGAATTTTCTTAAGAGTTAATTTTCTAAATTCGATTAAAAATAGTAAATCAACTCCAAAAATCGTAAAGCTTAGGAAAATGTTTATAAATATGAAAATAATCATGTTAAAAGGAAAATTTTTAAAATAGCATTTCTCATTTGTGAAAACTCATTATATTGCAAAACGGTTAAAAATACGAGATCGTTAAATACGTGATTCTCATGAAATCATTCCAAACAGGTTTTGAAATACTTTTAAATAGATTCATAGACTTTTGAAAAGACGTAAAATAATATCATTAAGTATATAATCTGAAACACGTTATTTTTCCAAAAAGACATAATACGATAAAAATGAAATAATGTGTATGTGTATTATTTGAGCTTTAAGTATGAACACATAAAGTAAACACCTAAACTACAAACAATATACCCAAGCAAATAATCTTCATTTTGCTTGATCTTGGTAGTGGGGATAAAGCGATTGTATGTCTTTGACTTGAATGACATCGTGCTTCATTCCGATTTCCTCCAACCTTCATGAATATCATCGTTAAAGCTCAAGTCCATCCAACCTCCAAACTAAGGATGATTGTGTAGGATACCTAACAAGCAAATGCAAATACTCAAAAACGATGTTAGAAACTGTTTGTTAATCATCAAAACAAGATTAGACAATAGGCTCATAAACATGAGACCTAAAAATTTTCTCGATTCTCTCACATGTAAGCGTCCCCCCATCGAGTCTGCAGAGGCCTTAGCTATAGAGAGGTCAGCTAGGGATGAGGTGGCAAAGAGGATTATAGCTCTGGAGGCTGAGCAGAACCACAATGAAGCCAACTGGCAAAGGGAGATGGAGAGGAGAGACAACCTCATCAGGGTGTACAGGTAGCACAATGCTAAGCAAATGGCCTCCATCGAGAAGCTCGGGGGGCAAAGTGGCTATGCTTAAGGAGGATGTTAATCGTCTTTAGTAATGAATCACTGAGCGAGATGGTCGCATTACCTCCTTGGAGTAGGAGGTTGAGTCCGAGATGTTCCAAAAGGTCGTGACTCAAGAGAGTGCTCGGTTGGATTGTCTCTTGGCCGAGAACGTGAAGATGGACCTTGAGAAGGAGAGGTCGGCCCACCAGGCATCTAAGAAAAGCATCTTCGACTTCGAGGGTAAACTTGCTCACTTGGACTCGGAGGATCATAAGGCAAAGGTGGTCGACAATTGGCACCATGGTCCCTTAGGAAAACTGAGGTGGCCTTGGCTTGCAAGGCCGACATCGACTATCTAGCCTTGATGCTTCCTTCCGCTTCTCGACCCACACCAGACCGCCTCTACCGTCCTCAAGTCTCATGCAACCTTGATCTCCTAAAGGAGATCAAGGCAAGTAGGGGGATGATGTTGGCCATTGATGACGGGAGTCATAACGATGAGGCCGAGGGTGACCATGGGGAGTTCCCTCCTGTCGTTCCTTCTGCCACTCCTACTATCGCTGACCCAGATGTGGATCTCTTGAGTCCTACTCTCGACCCTTAGTCGAGAGATATATGAGCTTGTAAGCTTTTTTTTTGTTGTTTTTTTTGTAAATACTAGTGTAGATGATGTAATAGCTGTTAGCACCCTAATGCCACTAGAAAAGAACCCTATAGGGGGAGTGTGAATAGCGTTTATGCTAATCTAATCTGATTTATGCTAATTTAAAACTTTACTAGCAAATATATCCTAGAACAAGAGATATAAATAATATATGTGCAAGGATAATAAACCAAGGGCAATATGAACACAAACAAGATAGTGTGAATATAAACAATAAGAAATAGACAAAGGCGATATAAGATATAAACACAAAAATAAGTATGCCAATGTAATCACAAATAAACAATATGATCATAGAGTTCGGTCCCCACGACCTACGTCTCCGCTCCTCACCTTGAGGAGATCTCCACTATCATAACCGGGTTTTCTATGCTCACCCAAATAACATTTACACCTCACACTCGGTTTTCTAGTTCACCGAAAACTTTACAAATTATACACTTGCAGTTACACTTCACACCCTCTAAGTGTTGGCCTAGTCCGTATCACCTTCCTCAAGTATTCGGAATTACAACCTCTCACTAGGCTTTACTACCAACCCCACTCCTTTTGGAACCGACCCCGTCCCCACCAATCACTTCTATCGGTGTCCAAGTGTAATACAATGTGCAACTTACAATGAAGCTCACAAATAAAAATTTATTCTCTACAATAGATGAGAACACAATTAAGCTCACTCTCAATGTCATAAACCCACAACGTAAATTATACTATGAATGTAAATACAATAAGCTCAATGGTTGTGTGTGTAAACAAAGAGAAATAAAATCAAACTCAATTAAAGTCTAGCAGATATAAATATGATAATGTAAATATAAACAAGCTAGATAATTGAGTTAAGAAAACTTCTCTAGAATAAGAGAGATGGAGATGTGATGTGGATAGCTCAAACCAAAGATGATCTCCTCTTCTTGTGAAATAATCTTCACAAACCAAACTTGAAACAAAACTAAATGAAACTTAAAACCCTTGTTAAACCTTGTTTAGAAACTTCTTAGATAGGTTCTAAGAGATGAGAGCAAGGGGTATATATAGCCACCCAAAACATCAGCAAAAACCCAAGTAAAATAACCAAAAAACCAAATCAGGACAAAGCTGGAAAATAGTCATTACTGTGCAACGGACACTTTATGGGTCAACTCATAAAAATCATGGGTCGACTCATAACCTAGCCATTATAGGCTAAAAACAGCTTATGGGTCGACTCATAAAATTCATGAGTGACTCATCATGCATGGGTCGACTCATGCAGTCATGGTTCGACTCATCAGAAACAAAACACACTTTCCAGCACAGTTTATGAGTCGACTTATGATAGGCATGAGTCGATTCAACCTGTCTGGATTGACTCATGATGTTATGAGTCGACTCATCAGAAACAAAATGTAAACTATACAACAGTTTATGAGTCGACTCAATACTATTCATGAGTCGACTCAAGATATGCACACAGCCTGTTTTAAACAGTATATGTCAACTTAAAATAGGGTTTAAAAATATCAAATAAACTCTAAAAAATATAAAACTTTGGTAAATAATTGTAGATATGATAATAAACATGCTACAAAAACTGGTTTTTAAAAATCACCTCCCAAATAAGAAATCTCTTTATTTTTAAAAACTAGTCCAAAACATGAAAACATGAAACACTTGTTTTGTTATTTTGACTAAACCATATCTTGAAACTCTACAAAATGATTTTATAGACTTAAAGAAAGATGTAAACTATTTTTATGAAGTCTATAAACAAATTACTCAATATTTTCACAAATTCATAATATATATATATATATAACTATGTATATATACGAGAAACCAATAAAATGTGTGTGTATATGATATTGAGCTTAAAGTACTTAAATATACCCAAGCTATGATCTTGATCTTCAATAAGTTTTTCTTGGTAAACTTGCGGATGAAGTTTGAACTTGGACCTTTAACTTGAATTGCATTGCTTCACTCTACTATTCTGCCAACCTCTATTGGATATGATCGTGAAAGCTTGATTCCATCCATCCTCCAACATGTTGTTTGTCTACAATAAATAGATAAATACAAACAATAGACAAACAACATTAGTGGTAAATTGTTTGTTAAACATCATCAAAACAAAGAGGCCAACAATAGCTTTTCTTGTAAGTGGGAAGAATTTGAACTTCGCCATCATCTTGTGTGCTTTCATTTGCTCCTTATTTTAGCATTTGTTCGCTTATGACTTGTAAAACCCTATAATTTCTTCAAAAATATTATGAAAATAATATTTAATAATTTTTATTATGGTTGACACTATTCTGAGGTGAATGAGTATGTTAATAATTGATTTGAGATTGATTAAGTACGTTTATAAAGATATATAGCGTAAACATGCACAAACACATGAGAAACTGTCAGCTGAGACCACCTCTGGTCGGTCGAATGATTATTAAAATTGGTCAACCGATAGGTATTGGTCCATCGATTGATAAATGAGCATCAATCGACCGATCAGTGCATGAGTATGGGTTTCAGGTCGTGTCAAGATTTGTTTTGGTTCGGGTTTGTTTGTGTATATATATAAGTATATATGTATCCAAAATTTCCCTTTTTCTTCATATTTTCACGTAAACAACAGCCACCCCTTCCCTCTAAAACCCTAGAGTTGGTTCTAGTGAGTTTTAAGAGCTATGTGAAGCTAAAACCTAGGGGAGGGTGAGTTTCTTGGCATTTGGTGAAGGAGGATCGTGTCTCTCATGTGTTTGAGGAGCCCAGCATGATTTTGAGGTGAGTTTCATCTCCTCCAATCTCATCCCCATTTCTATTTGGTTTTATTTTGTTTAATTGAATTTTTAAAAACCTGTTTTTGAGTAAAGATTGTTAGCCCTTATGTTTTGATGATGTTTTACAACCACCATTATCGGTACTAATGGCTTATTAAGTACAAATGTAGTGAATTCATTTATCAAGCTTGTTAGTACCACATATGGAGGATTGAATGGAATATGCGCTATAACGATGATATCCAAAGGAGGAGGAGGCATAGTGATGAAGCAACGTTATTTCAAGAACAACAAATCAAATAGAAGCTTCATCCAAATTCAAGCTATATCAAGACTCAAGCATTGCATTCTATATGAGGATATTAGCTATCTTTTATTTTTCTCTCTAGTGCTAGAATGTAGGCAAAGAGTTATTGACTTCACTTGAAGCTATTGGGATATCACACACACGTTTTCATACTTATGTTTTTAAGCGTTTTTCACAAAATACTATTTTTCACAAGTATGAGGACCTATCTGCAAAATTCCTTTTCCAAACAGTTTCTTTTTAGTATTAAAAACATTTTACAAAGTTTTATAATTTTCAGAGGTCAAATAAATATTTTCTAAATATTTTTAGTTGAGTCAAAACTGTTTATCTGAAATGTATCAGAATGCGGTCGAGCGCACCGATCGACCGCTCATATGATCATTCGTCAGTGGGCAGCAGAGAGTTTGTCGGTCGACCGATGCGGTCGACCGAGAGCTCAATTTTTCTGTCGGTCGACCGCACCGGTCGACCGTTGAAGTCTCTGTTTGTTTTTCTCGTTTTCAATCTGGATCGCGGTCGACCGAAAATTTCGTCGCTTTTGCAAAAACCAGAGACGTTTATTTTCACTGAGCAAAATTTTCAAACTGTTCTTTCTGTGTTTTTGTGTGTTCACTTCCCAGCTTCAGTGTGCTCTTTCTCTTTGCCATAGGGACGTTGTAAAGAGAGAGTCTTACACCATTTCTACTATCTTGTGAGTATGATCTTGTGTAGATCAACTGTGAGGGAGTGTGATCTAGTGAGATCAACTATGTAGTGTGAGATCGTGTGGGGATTGCTGTGTAGACGAAGTTCCGGCTTCCAAACCGGGTTGTGTAGTGGATTTCTCCTCGAGAGTGAGGAGCGGGGACGTAGGTTAGTGGACCGAAACTCGTTAACATATCGCGCGTCACAGGATAACGATTCCTAACCCTATCTCCTCTATTTTGATTGTATTAGAATACTGTGGTTTGCTTGTCTTATTTTTATTGCATAATTATAGCCTCTTGACCAATCACCCCCCCTCTAGGGTCCAACAATTGGTATCAGAGCTTGGTCTCTATATTAGTTTTTGGTTTAACTGCCTTAGAGAAAAGATCTAATGGAGGCTTAGAGAAAAGATCTAATGGAGGCTTCTTTGAATATGCATATGTTAGAAGGACAATCCACCACTAGATCACCACTCTTCACCGGGAGTAACTTTGCTTATTGGAAGGCTAGGATGAGAATTTACCTTCGTTGTATTGATCTTGACATCCTAGATCTCATAGAAAAGAAATATGTTGAGAAGTCCAAAGTCGGGAACATGACCGATCGAGAAAGGCACCAAGCCAATGTCAATGCTAAGGCTATGAACGCCTTAATTTGTGGTCTTTCCCCCAATGAATAGAGTTTCCACATGTGCAACCGCATACAAAATTTGGGTAAAATTATGTATCACACATGAAGGAACCCCCCAAGTTAAGGAATCTAAGATTAGTGGGTTTATGCATGATTATGAGCTATTTAAAATCCTTCCTAATGAATCCATTGATGCTATGTTTTCTCGTTTTACTAATATCATAAATGAATTGCATGGTCTTGACAAGCAATTGTCCATTCAAGAAATGAACTACAAGATATTTCGTTCCTTGACTCCGGCGTGGGAACCCAAAGCTACGGCCATCGAGGAAGCTCATGACCTTACTACTCTAGCTCTCGATAGTCTCATCGGAAAGCTCAAGGTCCATGAGAAGAAGCTCAAGGGGAAGGAGAAGGAGGAAGTGCCATCACGGGAAGTTGAGGAGCCATCACCAAAATTGAAGACCATAGCTCTCAAAGGAGCTAGTGACAACTCATCTTCGTCATCGGATAGTGAAGTTGATTTTTCTAGAGAAGTGGCTCATCTCTCTAGAAGAATCTCTAGACTCATAAGAATGAACAAGAAATTTAACCCTCGATCTAACAACAAATTTTCCTCACGTGTAGGTAAATGTTTTGAGTGCAATGAACCGAGCCACATCGCTAAGGATTTCCCCAAGCTCAAAGAGAAGTACATGAAGTACAAGAAGAAGAAGGCTATGTATGCCGGATGGGAAGAATCCGAACCAAGTGATTCGGATAGTAATGAAGAAGGAGCCAAACTTGCTCTTCATGACCCCAACATTTGTTTCATGGCTCATGAGCAAGAGGTAATATCCGAGACCGAAAGTGAATCTTTTTACATGCAATGTGACATAGCTACGGCTCTAGAAGAATTAAACTTTGAATTTAAGAGAATGTCAAAAGAATACTCTTCTTTTAAAAAATTGCATGCTTCTTGTGATATCAAGCTAGAACAATTAACAACCTCTCTTGCACTAAAAGATGAATTGCTAGGAGATCTCGATTTCGAGAATAAGCAATTAAGATCAAAGATTGAGAGACTAGAAATTGAGGGTGGAAGGATTAGACCCACTCATGCTTATGCTAATCATCATCACCATGGTAGAAATAGGTTTCATGATTCTCATGGTCAGACATACAAATGAAATTTTGTGTGCACATATTGCATGAAACATGGTCATATTTCTACTCATTGTAGAATTAAGGACAACTTTGAATTTTATGGATTGACATGGGTACCCAAAGGTACCAAGACTACTAACCACCAAGGACCTAAGACTTGGGTACCTAAAGCTACTACATCTTCATCTTCATCTCTTGTAGGGAACATCACGGCAATGACGTAAGGAGATGTGGTACCTTGATAGTGGTTGCTCACATCATATGACGGGCAACAAAGAGTTATTTGCAACCCTATCAAGAATTAAAGGAGGTAATGTATCATTCGGCGGTGGTGAGAAAGGTAAAATCATTGGTGTTGGTTCTTTTGGTAAGAAACCCTCACCCGTTATAGAAGATGTTTATTTGGTAAATGGTTTGAATCATAATCTTCTTAGCATTAGCCAATTGAGTGATAAAGGTTTTGATATTTCCTTTAAATCGGATAAATGCATCATTAGTATGAATGGAAAAATTATTTTTATTGCTAATCGCAAATTTAATGTATACATTTTTGAGATGAATGAATTAGTGAATTAAGATGTGAAGTGCCTTGCGGCAATTGATGAAAACCCTTGGATTTGGCATAAGAGACTTGGACATGCAAATATGGAGTTAATATCAAAATTATCTAAGAGAAATCTTGTTAAAGGGTTACCTAGCTTGCACTTCGTCAAAGATACCATATGTGAGGATTGTGCCAAAGGTAAACAAACAAAATCTTTCTTCAAATCCATCCATGAGGTATCGACTTCTAAACCTTTGCAATTACTTCATCTTGATTTGTTTGGTCCTATGCATGTTACCTCTCTTGGAGGGAAACACTATGTTTTTGTGATTATTGATGATTTTTCTCGTTTTACATGGACAATATTTCTTGCAAAGAAAAATGATTGTTTTGAAGAATTTGCTAATCATGTCAAAAGAATTGAAAATAAAAAAGATTTGAAAGTTGTTAAAATAAGAAGTGATCATGCTGGTGAATTTCAAAATGAATTTTTCTATGATTTTTGTGCTCATCATGGTATAACTCACATGTTCTTCGCTCCTAGAACACCACAACAAAATGGTGTTATTGAACGGAAAAATCGCACCATACAAGAGATGGCACGCACTATGTTAAATTCATTTGATTTGCCAAAATATTTTTGGGCCGAAGCCGTCAATACGGCTTGCCATGTTTTAAATCGTGTTTTGATTAGACCAAAGCTTAAGAAAACTCCTTATGAAATTTTTTATGGAAAAACTCCTTTTATTGGTTATTTTTGTATCTTTGGTTGTAAATGTTTTATTTTAGGGAAAAATGCTTCCAGCCCCCAAAAGCCAAGTGAACATGCTTCCCACCCCCAAGACTTGGTTAATGGGCGTTTTACCCCTAAAAATAAAGAATCTGTTCTCTGAGCCCCCAAAACACAAAACCCAAGACATTAAAACATGTGAAGACCATAATACCCTTCTCTCTATCTTTCTTTTTTTTATTAAAATATGATGAGGATTATTTTATTATTTTTATTTTCTCTCTCTTTATCATGATGTACCAAGAGGATAGTTAAAATAATTGATGAGGATTATTTTATTATTTTTGTTTTTTATTATTTTTGTTGTTTGTATTGGGATGTTGTTAAAGTTACGGGTTAATTGTTAAGGTTACAAGTTAATTATTAATGTTACGGGTTAATTGTTAAGGTTATGAATCCTCTCTCTTTCTTTTTTTATTAAAATATGATGAGGGTTATTTTATTATTTTTGTTTTTCTCTCTCTCTTCTCTCTCTCTTTATCATGATGTACCAAGAGGATAGTTGAAATGATTGATGAGGATTATTTTATTATTTTCATTTTTTATTATTTTGGTTGTTTGTGATTGATGAGGATTATTTTATTATTTTCATTTTTTATTATTTTGGTTGTTTGTATTGGGAGGTTGTTAAATTTACGGGTTAATTGTTATGGTTACAAGTTAATTGTTAATGTTACGGGTCAATTGTTAAGGTTATGAATCCTCTCTCTCTCTCTCTCTCATGATGTTTCTTTGATGATATTGAAATAATTAAAGAGGATTATTATTTTATTATTTTTGTTTTTTATTCTTTTTGTATTTTTAGAATATTCGTTGTTAAGGATAATGGTTGGTTGTAAAGGTTATGCATTGATTGTTAAGGTTACGGGTTGGTTGTTAAGGTTAAGGGTTTGTTATTAAGGTTATGGGTTTTTTGTGTAGGTTACGGATTTGTTGTTAAGGTTACGGGTTTAATTGTTAAGGTTACGGGTTTAATTGTTAAGGTTACGAGGGAGAGAGAGAAGGGATCCATAACCTTAACAATTAAAACCATAACCATAATAATTAAACCCGTAACCTTAACAATTAAACCCGTAACCTTAACAATTAAACTGTAACCTTAACAATTAATAAACCGTAACCGTAATAATTAAACCCGTAACCTTAACAATTAAATACATAACCTTAACAATTAAATCCGTAACCTTAACAATTAAACACGTAACCTTAACAATTAAACCCGTAACCTTAACAACAAATCCGTAACCTACACAACAAACCCATAACCTTAACAACAAACCCTTAACCTTAACAACCAACCCGTAACCTTAACAATCAATGCATAACCTTTACAACCAACAATTATCCTTAACAACGAATATTCTAAAAATACAAAAAGAATAAAAAATAAAAATAATAAAATAATAATTCTCTTTAATCATTTCAATATCATCAAAGAAACATCATGATAGAGAGAGAGAGAGAGAGAGAGAGAGAGAGAGAGAGGATTCATAACCTTAACAATTGACCCGTAAAATTAACAATTAACTCGTAACCTTAACAATTAACTCGTAACTTTAACAACCTCCCAATACCAACAACCAAAATAATAAAAAACAAAAATAATAAAATAATCCTCATCAATCATTTCAACTATCATCTTGATACATCATGATAAAGAGAGAGAGAAAAACAAAAATAATAAAATAACTCTCATCATATTTTAATAAAAAAAGAAAGAGAGAGAGAGAGGATTCATAACCTTAACAATTGACCCGTAACATTAACAATTAACTCGTAACCTTAACAATTAACCCGTAACTTTAACAACATCCCAATACAAACAACGAAAATAATAAAAAACAAAAATAATAAAATAATCCCCATCAATCATATCAACTATCCTCTTGGTACATCATGATAAAGAGAGAGAGAAAAACAAAAATAATAAAATAACCGTCATCATATTTTAATAAAAAAAGAAAGAGAGAGAGAGAATGGTATTATGGTCTTCACATGTTTTAATGTCTTGGGTTTTGTGTTTTGGGAGCTCAGAGAACAGATTCTTTATTTTTAGGGGTAAAACGCCCATTGACCAAGCCTTGGGGGTGGGAAGCACGTTCACTTGGCTTTTGGGGGCTAGAAGCATTTTTCCCTTTATTTTAAATACAAAAGATCACCATGATAAATTTGATTCTAAAATTGATGTTGGTATTTTCTTAGGTTATGCACCTCGATGTAAGGCTTATAGGGTCTTCAATAAACGAAGCATCATTATTGAAGAATCTATAAACGTTACTTTTGATGAGACTAATGTTGGTTCTCAAGTTGTTTTACCTAGGAAAGATGAAGATGATGATGTTGAGGGAGGATTGGACTTTTTACAAATCAATGATACTCCCTCCATAGAAGCTCAAAAGGATGTGGATAGCTCCAATGCTCATGAACAAGTTGATCTTCCTAAAGCTTGGAAATTCGCATCAAACCATCCAAAGGAATAAATTATTGGGAGCCCTTCACAAGGAGTTGTTACTCGCTCAAAAGCCTTGAGTGAGTATGGTAATGTTGCATTCTTATCTCAACTAGAACCTAAAAAGATTAATGATGCTTTAAATGATGAATTTTGGGTTTTGGCTATGCATGAAGAACTAAATAATTTTACAAGAAATGATGTTTGGAAATTAGTTCCTAGACCTAACAATGCTAGTGTAATTGGTACTAAATGGGTTTGTTTTTCAAAAGGAACAATTGATAACACACTTTTTGTGAGAAAAAGGAAAAATGATTTCATTTTAGTTCAAATATATGTTGATGATATCATTTTCGGTGCTACTAATGAATCTTTGTGCAAGGAATTTTCTAAGGTTATGCAAGATCATTTTGAGATGAGTATGATGGGAGAGCTTACATTCTTTCTCGGGCTTCAAGTTAAGCAAACAAAGGATGGGATATTTATTTCTCAAAGCAAGTATGCTAAGGAATTGGTGAAGAAATTCAATTTGGAGAACTCTAAGCATGCGCCTACTCCCATGAGTACAAGTGTCAAGCTTGATGCGGATGAAAGTGGTGAAGACGTGGACCAAAAACTATACCGAGGTATGATAGGTAGTCTTCTTTATCTCACCGCTAATAGACCTGACATCATGTTTAGTGTGTGTGCATGTGCACGTTTTCAAGCATCTCCTAAAGCATCTCATTTAATTGTGGTTAAAAGGATAATTAAGTATGTTAATGGAACTTTTAATCTTGGTTTATTTTATCCAAAAGTACCTCTTTTGATTTATATGGTTTTTGTGATGCTGACTTTGCCGGATGTAAGGTAGATCGCAAAAGTACGAGTGGAACATGCCAATTCTTAGGAAATTCACTTGTCTCTTGGGCTTCTAAGAAACAAAATTGTGTTGCATTATCCACTACGGAAGCGGAATACATTGCCGTCGGCTTATGTTGTGCTCAAGTCTTATGGATGAAACAAAGCACATTGCCGTCGGCTTATGTTGTGCTCAAGTCTTATGGATGAAACAAAGCTTAGTTGACTATGATTTGATTTTACAAAATATAAAAATCTTTTGTGATAACACTAGTGCTATAAATATTTCCAAAAATTTAGTTTTGCATTCTAGAACCAAGCATATTGATGTGCGCCATCATTTCTTACGCGATCATGTAGAGAGACAAGATGTATCCCTAGTATTTGTTGACACAAAATCTCAATTAGCGGATATATTTACTAAGCCTCTTGGAGAGGATGATTTTTATCGCATAAGAAATGGTTTGGGCTTATGCACTATGTGAAAGTTCTACATTGCTTTTCTTGTTTAGTTGCATTTTGCATTTCTCTTTACCCCATTTTTTATGGTGACAAAAGGGGAGAGAAATCTCCTCATTTGTTGCATATACTTAGGGGGAGCTCATAGATAGGGGGAGCACCTATCTATAAGCTATCTTTATTTTTTTCTTGCTCTTATATAATGGTTGGTTGTCATCATCAAAAAGGGAGAGATTGTTAGCCCTTATGTTTTGATGATGTTTTACAACCACCATTAACGGTACTAATGGCTTATTGAGTACAAATGTAGTAAATTCATTTATCAAGCTTGTCAGTGCCATTCATGGAGGAATCACACACACGTTTTCATATTTATGTTTTTAAGTGTTTTTCACAAAATACTATTTCTCATAAGTAAGAGGACTTATTTGCAAAATTCCTTTTCTAAACAATTTGTTTTTAGTATTAAAAACATTTTACAAAGTTTCATAATTTTCAGAGATCAAATAAATATTTTCCAAATATTTTTGTTGAGTCAAAAACAGTGTTTTGGGATGTATCAGAATGCGGTCAACCGCACTTATGTACATTCCTCTCTGGGCAGCAGAGAGTTCGTCGGTCGACCGCCGCGGTCGACCGAGAGCTTCCTTCGGTCGACCGCACTGGTCGACCGGATAAGTCTCTGCTTGTTTTTCTCGTTTTTGATCTGGATAGCGGTCGACCAAAATTTTAGTCGGTTGACCAAACTTTTTCGTCGGTCGACCAAAATTTTCGCCGGTCGACCACCGTATTTTTCAAACGGTAATCTCTATCTTTTTTCGGCGCCGCTCAGTACAGATCTCAGCGACGCTTTGCTTCCAGATTTTGGGGGATTAAGGGATGGGTTTAAACAGCTGTTTTTCTCCTATTTAAACTCCACCTCTTCTTCTTCCTCAGTGTCCCAGCTTTTGCAAAAACCAGAGACGTTTGTTTTCACTGAGCAAAATTTTCAAACTGTTCTTTCTGTGTTTTTATGTGTTCACTTTCCAGCTTCAGTGTGCTCTTTCTCTTTGCCATAGGGACGTTGTAAAGAGAGAGTCTTACACCATTTCTACTATCTTGTGAGTGTGATCTTGTGTAGATCAACTGTGAGGGAGTGTGATCTAGTGAGATCAACTGTGTAGTGTGAGATCGTGTGGGGATTGCTGTGTAGACGAAGTTCCGGCTTCCAAACCGGGTTGTGTAGTGGATTTCTCCTCGAGAGTGGGGAGCGGGGACGTAGGTCAGCGGACCGAACCTTGTTAACATATCACACGTCACAGGATAACGATTCCTAACCTTATCTCCTCTATTTTGATTGCATTAGAATATTGTGGTTTGCTTGTCTTATTTTTATTGCATAATTATAGCCTCTTGACCCTAATCACCCCCCCTCTAGGGTCCAACAAAGATCACTTCTTTAAACTATATGACATAAAGATTTAACCTTTTGACTTAAAAGGTTTTAAAACAAATTTCTTGATTTAGTTTTAGATTCTAAAATAGATCAAACATAAGTTTTATGTTGATTTTAGTTGTTTTCATGAAGATTCTTACAAACATGATCATGTTAGGGTTATTAGAATTCGCTCAAACATGATAATTATGTTTCATATAGACAACTGAACCCTAATCACACTAAACAAGTTATAATACATGTGTTATTGTAAAAAAATTTTGATTTTGATGCATTGTAAACAAAACTTGTAACCCAAACCCGACACCAACGTCGGTCAATAGATCGAACATGATCAGTCGGCCGAACTCGACTTTTAACCTTATAGTCTAGCTCTGGCCAGTCGACCAATGAGATGCATTGGTCGACTAGTCAATGGTTGATTCGTGTGCATGGTTTGTGCTTGTTGCCGCTAGTCGACCGATATAAGGAATCACTTGACTGGTCAGTGTTGTTTTGTGAACTTGTTAATTTGACGCGTGAGTTGATCATGAACACGATGTTCTGGTCCGCACTTCGAGGCACGTACTTGACCTCTAGAGTACACGTACTAGAGTTGAGCATGTACGAGCATTTGGAGGTGTGTAATCTGTATTTTGAGTTTGTCATGATAGAGAATGACATATATTGCAATTCATGATAAGTTTGGATACTTGAGTGGGGTTAGTTGGTATATCGTAATGAGACAATGGTAGACTATACTCAGAGTGGATTAGTTGGTATACCACAATGAGACCGTGGTAGACTACACTCTATGATGCATCATTCCGGATTGAGCTAATATGCCTATTTTCACAGGGCGATCGAGTAAGGTAGGTGATACGACAGGATATTATGAGCGCCTTACTCAGCATTATTATTTTGTTGTTAGAGGATCACACAGATTTATTTTCATGCTCCCATGTTACTTACCCCGAGAGTAGGGTATGAGATTGAGGTTGTTTTACACGATGTATATTATACAAGATTCTTTTATCGGATTATTATTCTTGTGACTGTGCCACCTACCCGAGGGTAGTGTAGGTTATTTTGACATGATTTGTTTCGGATGAGGCTTGGTAACGTATTTTCCTTTGTTTTATTATTATTATTCAGAGTTTTTGGAGTTGGCATTTAGTGATTCACAATTTGAGATATGAGGTATATACATTAGGGTTTTCTTGTTTGGATTATTTCGATCGATGTACCTATTCTCGTATTGTAGATTTCTAAATATCAATTTCCTCTTAGTTTAGGATAGATGATTTATATATCTATATGTACTAGTAGTATTTTTGTACTTCTAACCCCTTCTCCCTGGGGGTGGTGAAGTTGTTCTTACTAACGCTTTGATACTCGTTGTTTCTCCTCTTTTCAGGCAGCGAGTCAGGCGTCTGGAGAGTCGCAGGTTGACAGAGTTTCGTCTTAGCTTCCGTCATTTATTATTAGTAGTTTATTTGTACTCTACAATAGTTACTTATTGCTTATTGTTAGACTTTAAAGATGTATTTCATGTTGGAGGCAGAGTGCCTTAGTATTGTTTTCATTTGACTCTATGTATTGAGATATTTCACATTTATTTCAGACATCAGTTGTACTTCATTTTCTTGGTTAGGACATGACTACATTTACTTTTGTAGCTTTTCTCTATATTGTATTCCTTGCATTATTATATTTATTCTATCTGCTTATACCTACACTTGTTTATTGTTTAACTCTCACTAGAGAGATATTACTGTGATGGTGAAACATGCTGTTACATAGTATAGGTGCATGGAAGGTTTGATATTCTTCGGTTCACCTTGGACTACAGCCATGCGTGAAACCAGGGACGTCACATGGCTTCATTCTAAAAGTGAGATTACGAGTTAATTACAGTGAGTTGGTTGTGTAGGTGGTAATCTGAGTGTTGGTGGGGGCGAGTTGAGTGACTCGTCCTTTGTTTTGTTGGCGGTGAAGCGCCTAGGTCTTTTTTTGTTGAAGAAAACCAAAAGATTAGAGTTCCTAGGACTTAAAGAGGGTGCCTAGGTCTTTTTTGTTGAAGATGACCTAAAGGTTGGTGTGCCTAGGACTTAATGAGGGCACATATGTCTTTTTGACAGGTGACAACCCGGAGGTTCAGTTTCTAGGTCTTAATGAGGATGCCTATGTCTTTTTGACAAATGACAACCCAGAGGTTGGGTGCCTAGGTCATAATGAGGACACCTAGGTCTTTTCGGCAAGTGACAACCCGGAGGTTGGGTGCCTAGGTCTTAATGAGGATGCTTAGGCCTTTTTGGCAAATAACAATCTGGAGGTTGAGTGCCTAGGTCTTAATGAGGATGCCTAGGTTTTTTTAGCAAATAACAACCTAGAAGTTAGGTGCCTAGGTCTTAATGAGCATGCCTTGGTCTTTTTGGCAAATAGGAACCCGGAGGTTGAGTGCCTAGATCTTAATAAGGATGTCTAGCTCTTTTCAGCAAATGACAACCTGGAGGTTGTGTGCCTAGGTCTTAATGAGGACGCCTAGGTCTTTTTGGCAAAGAACAATCCCTAGGTTGGGTGTCTAGCTATTAATGAGGATGCCTAGGTCTTTTTGGTAAATGATAACTGGAGGTTAGGTGCCTAGGTCTTAATGAGGAGGCCTAGGATTTTTTGGCAAATAACAACCTAAAGATTAGGTGTCTATGTTTTAGTGAGGAGGCCTAGGTCATTTTGACAAATGATAACCCAAAAGTTGGGTGCTTAGGTCTTAATGAGGACACCTAGGTCTTTTTAGTAAATGACAACCCGGAGGTTGGGTGTCTAAGGTTTAACGTGTATGCCTAGATCTTTTCGATAAATGACAACTCGAAGGTTGGGTGCCTAGGTATTAATGAGGATGTCTAGGTGTTTTTGGCAAATAACAACCCAGAGGCTGGGTGCTTAAGTCTTAATGAGGATGCCTAGGTCTTTTCGCCCAGTTATGGTGGTCGAGATATGTAAGTCGAAGCCAACTGTATGGCGAGTTTGTCTTGGATTTATCCTATGGAGGCACAAAGGGCATAAGATTCCTTCATAGATTTAGCACTACGATAGTGCTATACAAGAGTCAGATTCAAAGGGATTTCTTCTTTATAATGAATAAAATTTTGTACATGATTATTTAAAGTATAATCTGAGATGTTCAAATATTCCAAGGGTGCTGCAAGATTCTTCCATCTGGGGCTCTTAGTTGATATGTGTCTGCTCGCAACACCTTAAGAATAGTGTAAGTGTTAGACCCTAGAGAGGGGGGGTGATTAGGGTCTTATGCTAATCTAATCTGATTTAATGTCAATTAAAGCTAATTAACAAGTTATCCTAGCAAGTATGAAATACAACAAGATATGTGAGCTAGGATAAGCAATATGAATAATGAGATATATCTTATATGATAAAAATATATGCAAAGATATATAAACTAACACAAGGGTGAAATAAACATAAACAAGATAAGAGTGATAGTGTAAATAAATAATGCAAATACATAATATGATAACAGAGTTCGGACCTTTCGTCCTACGTCTCCGCTCCCTACTCTCGGGAAGAAATCCACTATCACAACCGGGTTTTTTACGCTTACCCGAACAACATTTACACCACACAATACGGTTTTCTAGTTTACCGAAAACTCTACAACTAACGCACTCTTGTAATCCCACTCTACACCCTCTCAAGTGTCGGAACTAGACGTGTCTCCCTCAAGTGCTTGGATATAACCTCTCCCTAGGTTAATCAACCGATGCCACTCCTCTTGGAATGATCCCCGACTCTCACCATATACTTCTCTTGGTGTACAAGTGTATTACAAAGTGATTCTCACAATAAGCACAATACAGAGTGTTTATTCTCTACAATGGATGAGAATGAATTATAAGCTCCCTCTCTAAGTTATACTATCCCACAACCCAATTATACTATGAATGTAAATACAATAAGCTCAATGGTTGTGTGTGTGTAAACAAAGAGAAAATAAAATCAACTAAACTCAATATAAATACTAGCTTAATAAAATGATGATCAAACAATATAAAATATAAAGCTAGATTGAGTTTAGAAAACTTCTCAATACGTCAAGAGTGGAAGGAGATGAGATGGATGCTCAAACACCAATATATGATCTCCTCAAGCTCTTGTGAAATTGATTTCACAAACTCAAACTCTTTGGATGCTCAAACACCAATATATGATCTCCTCAAGCTCTTGTGAAATTGATTTCACAAACTCAAACTCTCAAATGCTTAAAAGCTTCTTAAACAAACTTAAACAACACTTAAATCTTTGTTAAAACTCTTGTTTAAAAAACTTCTTGGATTACCATGAGAACTGAGATGAATGGGGTATTTATAGCCTCCAAAAACCTCAGCCAAAAGCCCAACAGAAATGACCAAAAAACCAACAGAATCAGAAATCAGATTCTGTACATCGACCGTGAAAATCTCGCGGTCGACCGTGAAAATCTCGCGGTCGACGGGGAGCCACTTTCAAGGCTCAGAAAATTCCAGAAACTTTGACGGTCGACCGTGGTGGTCGATCGTGGGAATTTTCAAGCTGACGATCGACCATGACAGTCGACCGTAAAAGTTTCTGTTAGCTCCGCAGGTTAAAAATAAAGGTGCGGTCGACCATGGTGGTCGACCGTGATGGTCGACCGCAAACTGATATATGAAAGTGACAGTTTGAAAATAGTTTTTCTGATTTAAAACCCTATTTAAAAATATCAAATAAATTCCAAAAAGTATAAAACCTTGGAAAATAATTGTGGAATAATAATACACATGCTACAAAAACTGGTTTTCAGAAAAGATCTCCCAAATGAAAAATTTCATCATTTTGTAAAATAGTCCAAAATATGAAAATGTGAACATATGAGTTTTTACATTTTAGCTTAACCATGTTTAGAAACAATACAAAATAATTTTATAGACTTGAAGAAAGATTTATACTATTATTATGAAGTCCATAAATAATGAATATAGTATTTTATCAAAATACACATATAATGCACTAAAACATGATTTCATTGAACTATATAAAATTGATATAGAGATGAAATCATATATATGCATATAAGTATGTAACAAAAAATATGTTTTGTAATTATATTCAATTGTTTCATGTTAAAACTTGAAAACTCAAAACCATGTATGTATACATATAACTAAATATACATAGAAACCAAAACTTAACTTATGTATATATATATAACTATATATATACAAAACTAAAACGTGTATGTGTGTATATGATTGAGATTAAAGTACTAACACACATAATATAAAACCTAAAACTAATTTTACCCAAGCTTGTGATCTTCAACGAAGCTCTACCTTGGAATCTCGCGGATGAAGATTGAACTTGAATCTTTAACTTGAATTGCAAGGCTTCAACCACTATTCCACCAACCTCCATTTGATATGATCGTTATGGCGCAATCCATCCAACCTCCAACATATTGTTTGCCTAGAATAAATATAAAACACAAACACTTGATAAATAATATTAGATGTAAATTGTTTGTAAATCATCATCAAAACAAGAAGGCTAACAATCTCCTCCTTTTTGATGATGACAAATAATTTACAAAAAGGATATATGTATGAAAGGAAATAAATATACAAAGTGTAATATATCATGTATATAAACAAGAAAGAATATACTCACAATATTTCTTCTCCTTTGACAACATCAAAAAGGGGACAACAAAAGAATGAAGAGAGCGAAAGCTCCCCCTATCAATATGCATGGATGAGTATAAATATATAGGGATTACTCCCCCTATTAAAATGCCATATGGAGTGAATGCAATAAAGATCATGGCAAGACATGTGAGCAAGCAAAAATTTGCTAAACAACTCACATGCAAAAGAACAATAAGAACACATGTGTATATATAACATCATGAAGGGTGTTACAAAGATTTCAAGATGTATATATACAAACCAAACATTTATCATACTTGCCCCAAAGAGATGAGGATCCAAAAAGACATCATTAAAAAAATGTTTATGAATGAGAATCCATGAAGGAAAATAATTTGCTTATATGTAGGGGAAAAGGAAATAAAATTAAGAATGGATATTTTCAAAATAAATCATAACAATGTATGGATTTATGAAATCAAAAGAAGAAGAATATGAGAATCATGCAAAAAGTTTTCAAATGAAAACAAATCAATCAAAAGAAATCATAAATCAAAGTTTATATCCAAAAATGATGTTTGATAAATAAAGAAAATTTTCTTTGTAGGACTTGATCAAACCACTCATAGAATACATTATAAAGCATATTTAAAATTTGAATCATTGAATCATCTATTTGTACTATATAATGAATTCAATCGAACAAATCAAAACAAAATTTTCATAGTTCAAAGATAAGATTACAAAACATATAAGAATCGTGAACTATAAGCAATCATCTTTAAATGTATAAAACCAATTCATCATAGATTTTTACAAAACAAGAGAGGCAACTATATCTATCTCTTGAGCTAGTATCAACCCATATAAATATTTTAACACAGGTAAACAAGGTTTAGGAATAAACACCCAATAAACCCGGGGGGGTTATATAAACACAAACCTCTCATCAAAATAAAACCAATAATCATGAAAACAAAAGAATTTGACCAATAAAAGGAATTATTTTCATAAAAGTTTAAAATACATTTTTTAAAACAAAGAAAAATAAAAATAAAAGTACTAAAATTCTTGACTTAAAATTTATTTTGGCACCCAAGTATTCTTGGTGCTGGTTTGTTTAGGGACATGACCCCTTTCATTAAATCTTAAAGCCCTAGGGTTATGAACCCTCTTGGGCACATATGGTGCACTAACACGGTCAAAATAATATTCATTCAAATGACCCTTCCGATTGCAATTTGTACAATAAACGAGATCCATTTATTTTTGTAGACCATTAGCTCGTGCACGGGAAACATTTGCAACCATAGATGATCTTTTAAGATTATTTTGCAAATGTAAAACATTATCAAAACAAAACTTTCCTAAGTGGTCATATCTACAACAAACATCACATTTAAAAATATGTGGTCTACTAGAAATATTTAGTAAAAAATATTTTCTTTTTAAATCAAAACAATATTCGGCTAAATGACCAAAACGACCACAAAGATCAATGACACACATGAGCATGCTTATGATGAACAATAGGTGTATGTGTATGTACATGTGATGAAGAGACTTGATGAGATGCACAAGGAGCATTGACATTTTTTATATTTGTGTGCATCATAGCAAAATTTACCTAAATGGCCTTTACGACCACAAATGGAGCACTTGTAAACTTTGCTATACAAGTGTGCATAGTGTGTAGGTGATTTATAAGTTATAGCACTAGATTTAGCACACTTGTCCATAAGTTTCTTATGATTATCAATGCATGTGTTAAAAGTTGAATCTAAGCATGATATATGGTTTTTCACAAGATTTAATTTATTATTGGTCACAACATCATTGATAATAGAAGTAGAGCATGTATGGTTATTCTTAAAAGAATCAAATTCATTTCTAATACATTCTACTTCTAGCATGGCATCTTTATTTGCATGAGTTAAGCTAGCAATGGATGAGCTCAAATTTTTATTTTCCAAATTTAATATATCATTATTTTCTTTAAGTGTAATATTCTCTTTAGCAATGATATCCATTATTTTCTTTAAGTGTAATATTCTCTTTAGCAATGATATCAAATTTGGAACCTAGCAACTCATGATCAGATTTTAATTCTACATCTTTAAGTGTAATATTCTCTTTAGCAATGATATCAAATTTGGAACCTAGCAACTCATGATCAGATTTTAATTCTACATGCTTGCTTTTAAGATCAATAAAATCATTTTGCAATTTTGTATAGGCATGTGATAATCTCTCATATGCAAAAGTAAGTTCATTAATAGATAAATCATCATCAGATTCTGAATCGCTTACCACACTAGGGTTATCCCCTAATGGCCATATGCATGATGCTCTACATGAACTTGAAGAAGAATTCTCCAAAGCTTGTCAGATTTCCTCCAAGTCCTCTTGATGTGCTTTAATAAATTTCCAAAATTTTTAAGCACTATCGAAATGAACAAATTTGTTAGAAAAGGATGAGTCAAAAGTATTAAGCAAAAATTCTAACAAAAGCTTGTTCATTGTAAATATTTTATTATCATGATCACTCCACTTGGATTTCTCTAATGTGGGCACAATGTAAGCACAATCAATAACTTTCCATAAGTTAATATTTCTAGATTCAACAAATATTTTAAATTTAGAGCACCACTGAGCATAAGGGAAATTTTAATATTTTGAAGCAATATTTGGATCATAGCCTAAACGAAATGCACCCATATTCATGATATATATGTGAATGTATGCAAGCAAGGCAAATATAATAATAACTAGATTAGCATAAATAAGATAACTTGAATCTTTAACTCAAGGTGATTAGACCTTAAATCAAAGAGCAGCAACCTCTGATACCAATTGTTAGACCCTGGGGGGGTGATTAGGGTCTTATGCTAATCTAATCTGATTTAATGCCAATTAAAGCTAATTAACAAGTTATCCTAGCAAGTATAAAATACAACAAGATATGTGAGATAGGATAAGCAATATGAACAATAAGATATATCCTATATGATAAAAATATATGCAAGGATATATAAACTAACACAAGGGTGAAATAAACATAAACAAGATAAGAGTGATAGTGTAAATAAACAATACAAACACACAATTTGATAACGGAGTTCGGACCTTTCGTCCTACGTCTCTGTTCCCCACTCCCGGGGAGAAATCCACTATCACAACCGGGTTTTTTACGCTTACCCGAACAACTTTTACACCACACAATACGGTTTTCTACTTTACCAAAAACTCTATAACTAACACACTCTTGTAATCCCACTCTACACCCTCTCAAGTGTTGGAACTAGACGTGTCTCCCTCAAGTGCTCGGATACAACCTTTTCCTAGGTTTGAAAACCGATGCTACTCCTCTTGGGACGATCCCCGACTCTCGCCACACACTTCTCTCAGTGTATAAGTGTATTACAAAGTGATTCTCACAATAAGCACAGTACAAAGTGTTTGTTCTCTACAATGGATAAGAATGAATTATAAGCTCACTCTCGAAGTTACACAATCTCACAATCCAATTATACTATGGATATAAATACAATAAGCTCAATGGTTGTGTGTGTGTAAACAAAGAGAAAACAAAATCAACTAAACTCAATATGAATACTAGCTTAATAAAATGATAACCAAACAATATAAAATATAAAGCTACATTGAGTTTAGAAAACTTCTCAATATATCAAGAGTGGAAGGAAAAGAGTTGGATGCTCAAATACCAATAAATGATCTCCTCAAGCTCTTGTGAAATTGATTTCACAAACTCAAACTCTCAAATGCTTAAAAGCTTCTTAAACAAACTTAAACAACACTTAAACCCTTGTTAAAACTCTTGTTTAAAAAACTTCTTGGATTGCCATGAGAACTGAGATTAATGGGATATTTATAGCCTCCCAAAACCTCAGCCAAAAGCCCAACAGAAATGACCAAAAAACCTAGGGCTGGGCATATTCGGTTCCGTTCGGTTTTATGCCCAATCCGCATCCAATCTGAATTTTTTGAATTCTCAAAACTCGCATCCAGATCCAGATTTTTTCCCCTTCATCCGAATATTTGGCCCAACCGAAATTCGGTTCGGTTCGGTTCGGTGTTGGTTTTGAATTTACAAAGAGTTCTATCCAAAGACTTCTGTTGTGAATTTGCAAGCTAGGCATTGTCCTCATGATGAGGTTCCTGAGCTTGCCAACAAAGCTTTATTAGACTGGTTATCATCTTTAGAATAAAGTTTTGAGTTGATATAATTACGCAGAGAACTGATGTTTTAAAGATGTTGTTCATATAATACAGCATGCTTATCTCTTGTAAGTATCATGTACATAACACATTTTGTGATTGATTTGGATCTTATGTAATTCTCAAGATCTTTTCTGCGAATTTTTTTAACTAAAGTTTAAGTTTATTTAATTACACGGGGGAGTGATGTTTTGTATGATATTGTTCATATAATGTAGCATATGCATCTTTTGTAAGTGCATCATGTGCATAACAAATTTTCTGGATTGATTTGAATCTTTACTTAGTTCTCAAGGATATTTTTTTTTGATATTGTTGTACTCATTGCTTGAAATTGCTCCTTACGCCATTTGAATCTATTGGATGATAACAGGAAAAGTTTTGAGGTATAAGTTTAGTCTCTAAACCGCCCAACAGAATTCGGGTCGGTTTTTTTTTGGGCGGTTCAGGGGTTCAAACCGGATCCAAACCGATTTAATTCGGTTCGGGCGGTTTAGAGACTTCTTCTCATCCATTTAATTCGGTTCGGTTAACCGGTCCGTTTTTTTGGGCGGTTTTTTCGGTTGAACCGGTTTTTTCGGTTTTTGCCCACCCCTAAAAAAACCAACAGAATCGGAAATCAGATTCTGTACACAATGACTGTTGGAGTGAACGGTGATTGACTGTGAAAATCTCACGGTCGACCGTGAAAATCTCACGGTTGACCGCGAGCCACATTCGAGACTCAGAAAATTCTAGAAACTTTGATGGTCGACCGTGGTGATCGACCGTGGGAGACCGCGAGCCACATTCGAGACTCAGAAAATTCTAGAAACTTTGATGGTCGACCGTGGTGATCGACCGTGGGAATTTTTGAGCTGACGGTCGACCGTGGCGGTCGACCGCGAATGTTGCTGTTGACTCCGTAGGTTAAAAACAAAGGCGCAGTCGACCGTGGCGGTCGACCGCAAACTGATATATGAAAGTGATAGTTTGAAAATAGTTTTTCTGATTTAAAACCCTGTTTAAAAATATTAAATAAATTCCAAAAAATATAAAACTTTGAGAAATGATTGTAGACATGATAATACACATGTTACAAAAACTGGTTTTTAGAAAGGACCTCCCAAATGAAAAATATCATCATTTTGTAAAATAGTCCAAAACATGAAAATGTGAACATATGAATTTTGACATTTTAGCTTAACCATATTTTGAAACAATACAAAATAATTTTATAGACTTGTAGAAAGATGTATACTATTGTTATGAAGTCTATAAATAATGAATATAATATTTTATCAAAATACACATATAATGCACTAAAACATGATTTCATTAAACTATATAAAATTGATATAGATGAAATCATATATATGCATATAAGTATGAAACAAAAAATATATTTTCTAATTATATTCAATTATTTCATATTAAAACTTGAAAACTCAAAACCATGTATGTATATATATAACTAAATATACATAGAAACCAAAACTTAACTTATGTATATATATATATATATATATACAAAACTAAAACGTGTATGTGTGTATATGATTGAGCTTAAAGTACTAACACACATAATATAAAACCTAAAACTAATTTTACCCAAGCTTGTGATCTTCAACGAAGCTCTATCTTGGTACACTCGCGAATGAAGCTTGAACTTGAATCTTTAACTTGAATTACAAGGCTTCAACCACTATTCCACCAACCTCTATTTGATATGATTATTATGGCGCAATCCATCCAACCTCCAACATATTGTTTACCTAGAATAAATATAAAACACAAACACTAGATAAACAATATTAGATGTAAATTGTTTATAAATTATCATCAAAACAAGAAGGCCAACAGTAAGGGCCCTCTAGTTGGGAACCAGTTTGTCTCACCTAGTATCTTTGTCAAAAGTGACTTTGCGTAGGATGAGGACACCTACGCTGAATCTACTGGGTCGGACCTTGCTGTTGTAGTTCCAAGAGATCTGTTGCTGATTGATAACCTGGGACCGAAGCGCTTTCTCTTGGACTCCAACCAGGAGGTCAAGTCTGACCTGAAGCCCTTCTGAATTAAAGTCTTCGTCGAAGAGTTGTAGAGGGATCATTGGCATGCCGACTTCTACTGGGGTGACCGCCTCGGCCCCATAGGCTAGCTTAAAGGGCTTTTCCCCATTGAGTTCTTGTGAGTTGTGTACTAAGACCATAGAATACTCGGTAACTTCTTGACCAAATTTCCAACTGCGTCATCCCCCTTCTTCTTTAGATCTTGGAGAATGCATTTGTTGGTGGCTTCAGCTAGTTCATTACATTTAGGGTGGGCGATCAAGGAGAACTTGAGGCGGATGTTGTATTCTTCACAAAAGTTTTGGAAGCCTCCGTTGTTGAACTAAGTGTCGTTATATGTCACGAAAGAGAGGGGCACACCAAAATAGCAGACAATGGACCTCCAAACAAAATTTACGACATTGCTATCACCTATCTTAGCTAGGGGCTCAGCTTCGATACATTTAGTGAAGTAGTCAATTTCCATGATCGAAAACTTTCGCTGCCCAGAAGCAATGGGGAGAGGACCCAACAAATCCAACCCCCACTGAGTAAATAGGATGGGACTCAAAATCAGAGTGAGCTCAGTGGCTGTTGCTCACGGGATGGACGAGTAGAACTAGCACTTCTAGCACAGGGAGGTGAGTCGTCTAGACTCGACTAAGATGGTTAGCTAGTAGTACCCCTGGCAAATGACTTTCTGTGCAAGGCTTCTGGCCCCTGGGTGTTCCCGCATGTTCCTTTATGGATCTCCCTAAGAACATAGCTGGCTTTCGATGACCAGAGACCTCAAAGATAAGGCCCCACATCGTTGCTAGAATGCGACATTCGATAGAGCTGATCGTTTATCATGACATAGCGGTGGTCATTTGTTTGAAAACACTTAACTTCGGTAGTGTTCGTAGGTAGGGTACCCTACATTAGGAAAAGGATGATGGGGTCCATCCAACAAGGTACCATGGGTGTCTCGGTCTGCATAACTATCTTTTGAAGCTTCAAGATGTTGGGATGCTCAAGGATGTTGGCATAGATAGGCCCTGAGCTGCTTCCTGAACTTGTTGATCCTAGCTTGGAGAGGGCATCTGCCTGAGCATTAAGGGCGTGGGAACTTAGGCTATCTTGAAGTCCTTGAAGTTGGCTAATAGCTCCTTAGCCACTTTTAGGTACATGACCATTCTTGGATCTTTTATCGTGTATTGCCCATTCACATGATGGGCGATAAGCTGGGAGTCAACTAATATGTAGAGGCGCTTAACTTTTAGCGCTAGGGCTGCTCGAAGACCAGCCAGGAGAGCTTTATATTTGGCCTCATTTTTCAAGACCGAGAATGAAAAAGTAATGGATTGCTCATGCATCAACCTGCCTGGGCTACGCAGGACCACTCCAGCTCCCCTGTCGGCTTCTCTGGAGGATATGTCCACCTTCAACAACTACCAAGAAGTAAACTCTGATGAATCATATGCTAGGGTGTGACGGGTTTGTGTGGCGGACGCTTAGACTACTATAGGTGTTGGAGCCTTCTATTAAGTGGGCAACGAGGGTGCATCCGGCTCGTCATCTGGTGAAGTTAACTTGATGAGGAAGTCGACGAGTGCTTGAGCTTTGATCGCTATCCTTGGCTCGAACTGCACATCATGCTTGTTGAGTTTGACTGGCCAGACTACCATTCTTCTAGAGATTGTAGCACTGCCAAGTACTTTCTTTAGGGGCAAACTTGTTCGTACAATTATGGAATGGGCTTGTAAGTAGGGGTGGAGTCTCGTTGCAGTGGTGATAAGGATGAATGTAGCCTTCTCTATGAGAGGATAGTTGAGCTCGCTCGCTTTTAGGATCCGGCTGACATAGTACATGGGCTTCTAGCTGTTCTCTTACTCTCGAATTAGAATGGAGTTGACGGCTTTGGGGGAAAAAGCCAAATATAGGTACAAATTCTCCCCTCCCATGGGCTAGCTCAGCAGGGTCTTAGTACTCAAGTATGCCTTGAGGTCCTGAAAAGCTGCACTACATTCAGCCGTCGAACTCATGCTCTTCTTTAGTTCCTTACTTCCTCTCAATGTCTTGAAGAATAGGAGCCTCCTTTTGGCAGATTTTGAGAGGAAACAGCCTAGTACCGCTATCTTCCTATTTAGCTTCTAGACATTCTTTAATGTGCGAGGTTCGGGTAGTCGCTCTATGGTGGCTATCTTCTCCGAGTTAATTTCAGTACCTCTCTGGGTAATCATGAACCGAATGAACTTTCCCGATTGCACCTCAAAGGCACACTTGGCTGAATAAAGCTTCATGCAATAGCACCAAATGAGAGAGAATATCTCTTCTAAATCTGGTATATGGGTCGATGCCTGTCGTGACTTCATCAGTAGGTCGTCCACTTAGGCCTCCAAATTACGGCCAAATTTAGTATAAGTTCAAGGCACATAAGTGCCCTAACCATGTTTTGACTTGTGATCAATCCATAGATACCTATAGAAAATAAATAGACACTCAAAAAAGTACATGTTCGAACATCATTGACTAGCTCCTCATCAATCTCAATTCATTTCAATATGAACAATAATTCAACGGATTTGATTGACTAGAATCGAGCAACTACAGAAAAAAAGGATTCATTTCAATATGAACAATAATTCAACGGATTTGATTGACTAGAATCGAGCAACTACAGAAAAAAAGAGGGTATCCGCAGTAGATTAAACTAAAAACTTTCCCCTTTTTTATTTAATTTTAACTAAACATTCTTATGTTTAAAATTCTTGATATATTACTTTTGAAGATGCTTCTAATAAATTGAGGATTAAGAATTGAGTAGTTGAATTTATAGGCTATGCTGTGATCTGGGGGTTGAAGATCTTGTTAGCAAGTCTCTGGTAGGTGGCCCCAGTGTTCTAGAGACCAAACGACATCATTCTATAGTAATAGGTTCCCTGATTGATGGTGAAAGAGGTCTTCTCCTAGTCATGTTTAGCCATGAAGATTTGATTATAGCTGGAGAAGGCATCCATGAAGCTGAGTAGCTCATGTCCAGCACTCTCGTCGACCAGTTGATCAATCCAATGGAGGGGGTAGCTATCTTTGGGACAGGCTTTGTTGAGGTTGGTAAAGTCCATGCACATCCTCCATTTGTTGAGAGCTTTTTTCACCAACACAACGTTGGCTAGCCATTTCGGGTACTATATTTTTTGAATGAAACCAGCTCTAAGGAGCCGTTCGACTTCATCAACGGCCGCCTTCTATCTCTTAGGGCTGAGATGTCTCTTCTTCTATCAAACTTGCTTGGTGTGCCAATCGACTGCTAGCTCATGGCTTATCTACTTGGGCGGGGGTAGTCCCTGGCATATCTTCGGGTACCCAGGTGAATACATCAGTGTTCACCAACAAAAACTCAATCAAAGTTCCCTGTAGGGGCTCTTCGAGGCTGGATCTGATCTTGACCTCTTCTTGGTCAATCGATACTTCCTGTAGCTCTTCCACTTGAGTCGTCCTCAATAGGCAGGGTATCTTGCACCCCCTTACTCTTAGTCAAGAGAAGGTAACAGGACCTGGCCTCTTTTTGGTTGCTCCTAGCTACTCCGACTCCATTAGGAGTCGGGAACTTTAGCATCTGGTGATGTATGGAAGGGATGGCCCATAAGAGGTGGATGGCAATTCGGCCCAAGATGACATTATGGGTTAATTTGAGGTTCATCATCAAGAACTAAGCTAGACAGTGGACTGTTGGGGATGTTCTCTGACCGTCAGGTGAAAAGTAATCATCCTTTCGGCCAGGAGGGTATGTTCAGTGAATATGATGAGGGTGCCCCTACATGACTGTAGTTGGGACTTGTCGATGCCCACCTAGTTGAAGGTATCGATATACAGGATGTCCATGGAGCTCCCTGTGTTGACCATGATTTTCTTCACCTGGTAACCGTCAATCCCTACTGTTATGATGATAAGGTCATCATAGGGATGTAGGCGTTAAAAAATACCTATGGATTCCTGCATGCGGTTCAAGACTAAACGAAGACGATCATCTGAACCAAAGAGGATCATCCAAGGCCATAAAGAAGCTAATGAGTGCATGAAGTAATTTGCTGTGGCGTACAAGTCAACAAAATGACGAAATACGCAAAACAGTGGAAAATACAAGTCTGGAAGGCCAAAGATATGATTAAGTCCAGAACTATCCTGCGCAACCACAGGACACCAATTGGTGTCTCGCATAGCTATGGGACACCACTTGGTGTCTCGTGCAGCCACAGGACACCACTTGGTGTCTCACGAAGACGTAGGACACCAGTTGGTGTCTCGCACAAAAGCGGGACACCACATGGTGTCCCGCACCCACGCGGGTCACCAACATCCGTCCTGCACAGATAGTTCCCAAAACACGTTTCTGACGAATTTATTAATATTTTTCAGGGTTTGTTCATTCCAAAACATCCCAACTGACTTAATATCATATCCAAATATGGTTAGCCTGTTTATAACGAAGATATAGCCAAATCCTTCATTCTCATCCAAATAACCGCATCCAAGACCCTATAAATACATGCCAAGGGGCTCATTTCTCCAGATCTAAAATTTTTATCAAGCGGACGAGGTGCTATTGGATTGAAGAGTCAAGGAGCACAAAATTTCATAGGAGGCTAGCTAGATCCCAACGAACTTCGGCATAAAGAAGGAGTCTTTCAAAGGATCTGAAGCCCCATCCCCCCTTTCCTTGAGATTAGGCTTAGTCTTTATCTCGATAAGAGTACTGATTTTGCTTGGTTGATATCAGTACTTCAACGAATACTTTCTTTGTAAAATAGGAGCTTTGATCAAATATTCTATCGACCAGATCCAGATTTGAGGCAGTCCACGAACAAACCCCGGCACAAGCGAAGATCCCACGCAAGCAGAGACTAATAAATAGGATCTGTGTATTGTTTGAAAGAAGTTGTAGTTTTTTTTATTGTGTAAAGAGATCTCATAAAAAGATCAACTTCTACTTGTTTTGAACGTATTTTAACGAAATAAGTTGTAATAAGTTCTACAATGAAAACAACAATTTCTAACACAAACAGGGGCGTCTCAACACCCTTTAGGTTAGGGTCGCTAAAGGAGATGGGCTCTTCTGCTCTCGCCTTTTTGTTGCATACATTGACCCGCAATGCTTTCTTGGCATACCTCTTCTGAGTGTCATTAGATGACCCTCTAATTGTTAGACCATCGCTAATAGTGTTGATGATCCCCTTATGGCTAGGCTCGAGGGGTCAACTATCCTCTTGTGGTCGGGGGTGAGGTGATCGTGAACGAGACCTCCTGTTGGCCCTGGCTAGGGCAGCTTCTCTTTTGTCTCTTCAAGAGACAAGCTTTTTTGGATACCCCATTCATATTAGGTTTTCTATGTCCCTCTGTAGGATCTGGTAGTCATTGGTGAGATGAGTGTAAGCCCTATGGTATCAGAAGTACTGCCTAGTATCTCTACTCAGAGGGTCCGACCTCATCTTACGAGGGGGCTCATTGAGGTGTCCGTCCTTCCGGGCCATGTTGAGGACTTCAGCTAGAGAGGTGTTAAGGACCGTGAGAGTAGGTTTGGGCGCTAGCTCCCTCCTCTTGTCCCTCCTGTCGAACTTGTTGGAGCGGATGTCGACTCTCGCGGGGTCATTCTAGTTAGCCTTTATATTTTGATGATGATTTACAACCACCATTATTAGTACTAATTACTTGTTGAGTAATATTATAGATTACAAGAATATCAAGCTCATTAGGACCTTTATTGGAGGATTGGATGGATTATCAAGCTACAACGATGAAATCAAGGAGGTGGAGACAAATTGGTGAATCAAAGCTATCAAGAGCACAATATCAAATTAGAAGCTTCATCAAGAATCAAGAAAATATTAAGACTCAAGCTATATATTTATATGGGCTAAATACGCATATTGGTATTTTAATTCTACCCCATTTACCAAGAAGGTATTTTAATTAGGCAAACCTACTTTAAGGTGTTTTAATTGATTCAACTTACCAACAAGGCTATTTTTCACGTCGGCGACCAGTTTTCCGATGAGAGCTCGTCACGTGCATGACACGTGATGACTTAAACTATTTTTTAGCTGTTGATGTGGCACGGATTTTCTAACATGGATAAAACATTTGGGAGAATAAAAGAGGGGATTCAAGATGAGATTGGGTGAGATTGGAAACTAGGGTTTATCAAATTAGGGCATTCAAGCTGAGATTGAGCGTGGAAGAAAAGATATTATGTTGTCGTTATCAAGTTCAAGCTCTCGTTCTAAAGCGAACAGGGTCAGTGGAAAATTGGGATCGCATGTAAGATCAAGCTCTCGTCCTCCGAAAATCACATTCTACATCAACTGAGGAATACTATCACATGGAATCCCTGCAATCTATCTCCTTCAACTGCCTCCTCCACGACTTCCCACTCTCTATTTCTCCCTCTCTCGCGCGTTCAAATTCTAAAAATAAAAGGGGCGAATCTGTCCTATTTTGGGTGAATTAGGATTTTTAGAGGGTTAATTCCCGCCTTTAAACACTGCCACGTCAGAAAATTCGTGCCATATCAGCACCTAAAAAATAGTTTAAGTCATCACGTGTTATGCAACGTGACAAGCTCACCACGGAAAACTGGTCGCCGATGAGAAAAATGGACTTGTTGGTAAGTAGAATCAATTTAAATGCCTTAAAGCATGTTTGCCTAATTAAAATACCTTCTTGGTAAATAAGGTGGAATAAAAATATTAATATGGGTATTTAGCCTATTTATATGTGAGGGATATTTGCATTTTTATTTCTCTCTAGTGCTTAATGTAGGTAAGTAGTTTGATAGATTACATTTGAAGATCTTGGGATAACACAAACATACCTGCAAAACTCATATTTTGATAATTTTACTAAACAATAAGTTTTCACAAGTGTAAGGACCTTTTTGCAAAATCCTTTATCAAACGAGTTTGTCTTCTTGTTTAAAAACATTTTCTAGAGTTTTATAATTTTTGAAAATTGTTTGATAATTTTTTATAATTTTCCAAGTCAAAAACCTATTTTTAAACTCTATGTATATTTTGTATCAGTTCACGGTCAACCAGACTTGGTTCTGTGGTCGACCGTAAAAAGTCCAGAGAGTTTGGGAACTAAGCAACTTCTCTTGGTCGACCGGACGTGGTTCGACGGTCGACCGGGAAAAGTCCAAAGAGTTTTGGCTATAACAGCTAGTTCGTGTGGTCGACCGCCAATGGCTTTATGCTCGATCGCCGCTACTGTAACGACTAGTTTCCGCCAGCTTTCAGATTTTTAGGATTTGGTCTTTTGTCTTTTTCCAGGGTTTTTGGCTTCTTCCAAGGATTACCTATATATACCCAACTATGCTATTTAATTCTAAACTGTTTCTACCAACTTCCAGATTTTTAGGATTTGGTCTGCTTTGTCTTTTTCCAAGGTTTTTGGCCACTTCCAAGGATTACCTATATATACCCAGCTACCCCATTTAATTCTTAACCAAATTTTTGCAAGAGAAATTGAGTGAGCTTGTGTTCTTGTATTATAAAGAGCTTTAATTTTCAAATTCTCTCAATCTGTTTTCACACTTGAAAATCCTACATCCCAAGCTTCAATTGGAATCTCTTCTCCTTGCCATAGGGCTGCTGTAAGAGAGCTTCTTACTGTTCTTTGTATTGTATGGAATGCAAGATCTTGTGAAGATCTATTATGTGGTTGTGAGATCTCAAGAGGAGATCATTGTGTAAAAGTTCCAGCTTCCAAATCAGGTTATGATAGTGAAATTCTTCTTGAGAGTGGGGAGCAGGGACGTAGGTCAGAGGACCGAACCTCGTGAACATATCGTGTGTCACAATTAGCTAACTATTTCCTAACTCATCTCTCTTATCTTGTTTTAGCATTTTATTTTGTGGTGTATTGCATTGTTTTATTTTTAATTGCATATTTATTGCCTCATAACCTTATTCACCCCCCCAGGGCTTTTTAATTGGTATCAGATCAAGGTCTCTACTATTTGTTAGGATTAAATCCCTTAGAGAAAAGATCTAAATGGAGGCTTTAATGAATGTGCATATGCTAGAAGGACAATACACCACTAGGCCACCCCTTTTCACCGGTAGCAACTTTGCTTATTGGAAAGCTAGGATGAGAATTTATCTTTGATGTATTCTCCTTGATATCCTAGACATTATAGAGAAGAAATATGTTGAGAAGCCTAGTAGTAGTAGTATGACCGTTGGTGAGAGGCTCAAAGCAAACCTTAATATAAATGTCATGAAGACCTTAATTTGTGGACTTACCCCCCAATAAATATAGTAGGGTTTCCACGTGTGCAACCGCACACAAAATTTGGGCAAAATTATGCATCACTCATGAAGGAACCCCCAAGTTAAGGAGTCCAAAATAAGTGGTCTCATGCATGATTATGAATTATTTAAAATGCTTCAAAATAAATCTATTGATGTTATATTTTCTCGGTTCACTAACATCATAAATGAATTGCATGACCTAGATAAGAAATTGACGAACCAAGAGATGAACTAAAAGATTCTTCATTCTTTAACGTCGATGTAGGAGCCCAAAGCTACAGCCATCGAGGAAGCTCATGATCTTATAACACTTACTCTTGATGGTCTCATTTGCAAGCTGAATGTCTATGAGAAGAAGATCATGGAAAAAGAGGAAGTACCCCCAAAGGCAACCGAGGAACTATCTCAAAAATTGAAAACTATTACGCTCAAAGGGGCAATTGATGACTCATCCTGCTCAGATAGTGAAGTTGATGACTCTAGAGAAGTGGTACGCCTCTTTAGAAGAATATCAAGATTAATTAAAATGAATAAAAATTTTTAAAATCAATCTAACAACAATAACAACAAATTTCCCTCTCTTGTAGGTAAATGCTTCAAAGACAATGAAACGGGACACTTAGTATTAGTCAAGGAATTATTTGCAACCCTAATCAAGGGTTGAAGGAGGCAATTTCTCCTTTATTGGTGGTGAGTGTTGGTCTCTTTGTTTTGATAATGTTTAACAAACAATTTACTACTAATGTTGTTTGTCTAGTATTTGTGTTTATTTATTTATTATAGACAAACAACATGTTAGAAGATGGATGGATTGCGCCATAACTATCATATCAAATAGAGGTTGGCGGAATAGTGGAGTGAATCCTTGATATTAAGTTAAAGATCCAATTACAAGCTTCATCCAAGTTTACCAAGTTGAGCTACAATGAAGATCAAGATCAAGCTTGAGTAATATTAGTTTAGGTTTATATTATGTGTGTTGGTACTTTAAGCTCAATCATATATACACACACATTATATTGGTTTCCTTGTATATATATAGTTATATATATATACAACACAAGCTTTGTTTATATATATATATATATATAATATGATTTCATCAATATCAATTTTATTTAGTTCAATGAAATCATGTTTATTGTTTTGAAAGTTTACAAAACAAGTATTTTTGTGAAAATATTGTTTTCTTGGTTTATAGACTTAACAATAATCATATACATCTTTTATTAAGTCTATAAAATTATTCTGTAATGTTTCAAAATATGGTTAAGCTAAAATATCAAAACTCATGTGTTCACATTTTTATGTTTTGGACTATTTTACAAAATAATGATATTTTACATTTGGAAAGTCCTTTTGAAAAACCAGTTTTTGTAGCATATGTATTATCATGTCTAAAATCATTTCTCAAAGTTTTATATTTTTCTGAATTTATTTGATATTTTTAAACCCAGTTTAAAGTTGAGTTTTTCTGTGCACTTCAGGTCTGTGCATGTCTAGTCGACTCATTAGTCGACTCATGAGTCGACTCATAAATCGACTCACGAAGTGCAGCGCAGTTGTGATTTTTCTTCTATTGAGTCGACTCATATAAGGCGACTCACGAAGTGCAGCACAGTTATGATTTTTCTTCTGCTGAGTCGACTCATATAAGGCGACTCATTAGTCGACTCATAAGTCGACTCATGAGTCAACTCATAAGTCGACTTATCAGACAGCCGTTGCACAGTAACGGCTAGTTTTCTGATTTGTTTGTTTATGGGTTTTTGGTCTTTTCCTTGGGATTTTTGCCAAAGTTTTGAGTGGGTATAAATACCCCATTGCCTTCAGCTCTTCACACAACTAAGAGAATGTTTTAAGAAAGTTTAACAAGGGTTTAAAGCTTGTTTAAGTTTGTTTAGTTTGAGTTTGTGAATTCAATTCTACAAGAGCTTGAGGAGATCATCTATTGGAGTTTGAGCAATCAACTATTCTCCCTCCATCTCTTGTCATCTATTGAGAAGTTTTCTAAACTCTTTTCTAGCTTTATATTTATTTGTTTGATTATCATCTTATTAAAGCTAGTTTTATATTGAGTTTAGATTTGATTAATCTCATTGTTACACACACCCACTTGAGCTTATAGTATTTACATTCATAGTATATTTTGGGTTGTGGGGTTTGTGACTTTGAGTTGAGCCTAATTGAGTTCTCACCTTGTTTAGAGAACAATCATTTGTTGTGAGCCTTAATTGTTTAGATTACTTTGTAATACACTTGTACACCAAGAGGAGTGTGTGGTGAGGACGTAGTCGATACCGAGAGGAGTGGCGTCGGTGGCCTAGTGAGAGGTGATAATTCCGAGCACTTGAGGGATGCGATACGTGAGGACTAACACTTGAGGTTGTAGCTTGTGTATGTACATTGTGACGATTTGTGAGAGTTGTCAGTTGTATTGATAACCGAGTGTGTAGAGTTTTTGGTTAGCTAGAAAACCGAGTGTGTAGAGAAGTTTCGTCTTCCAAACCGGGTTGTGTAGTGGATTCTCCTCGAGAGTGGGGAGCGGGGATGTAGGACGGATGGTCCGAACCTCGCGAACATATAGCGTGTTTGGTTTGCATTGGCGCACTTATAACTGTTCATCTTATAGCCTATTGTATTTTGTTTACATTGTCCACTAGTTTGTTTCACCCTTGTGATAGTTTAAATATATCCTTGCATATACCATATAGTATATCTCTTTTCTAGGATATATCACCTTAGTTATATTGCTTATGCTTGCTCTTATCACATTGTATATGTATCTTTCAAGAATAATTTATTAGTTAGTTTTTATTAGCATTTAAATCGGATTAGATTAGCATAAACCCTATTCACCCCTCCCCTCCCTCTAGGGTTCTTTCCTAGTGACATTAGGGTCTAACAATTGGTATCAGAGCTTGGTGCTCTTTGATTTAAGGTCTAATCACCTTGAGTTAAAGATCCAAGTTTTCTTTTTGTGCTAATCTTATTTTGATTTTATTTGTATCTTGCTTGCTCATATATACATTATGGATATGCACGGTACACCTTGTTTAGATTATGCCATCAATATTGCTCCTAGATTAGATAATTTCCCCTATGCCCAATGGTGTATTAGATTTAAACTTTTTGTTCGATCTAGACACTTCAATTTATGGAAAATTATAGATGATGCTTATATTGTGCCCACTTCGGAGAAATCCAAGTGGAATAAAAATGATCATCGTATCTTTACCATGAATAATCTTTTGTTAGAATTTTTACATAATGCGTTCGATTCATCTATGTCTAACAAGCTTGATTCTTTTGATAGTGCTTACACATTATGGAAACTTATAGAAGCACATCAACGGAATTTGGAGGCGATCCGACAAGATTTGTTTATATATATATATATATACATAGTTATATATACACAATTTAGTTTTGGTATATATAGGTATATGTATACATACATGTTTTTGTTTCCAAGTTTATATAAATATGAAATTATATCTTACAAATTTTTTGTTTTGGTTTTTCAAGTTTAAATATGAAACAATTGAATATAATTGGAAAATACATTTTTGTTTCATGTTTATATGCTTACATATGATTTCATCAATATCATTTTTATTTAGTTCAATGAAATCATGTTTATTGTTTTAAAAGTTTGCAAAACAAGTATTTTTGTGAAAATATTGTTTTCTTGGTTTATAGACTTAACAATAATCATATACATCTTTTATTAAGTCTACAAAATCATTCTGTAATGTTTCAAAACATGGTTAAGCTAAAATGTCAAAACTCATGTGTTCACATTGTCATGTTTTGGACTATCTTGTAAAATGATGATAGTTTACATTTGGGAAGTCCTTTTAAAAAACCAGTTTTTGTAGCATATGTATTATCATGTCTAAAATCATTTTTCAAAGTCTTACATTTTTCTGAATTTATTTGATATTTTTAAACCCAGTTTAAAGTTGAGTTTTTCTGTACACTTCAGGTCTGTGCATGTCTAGTCGACTCATTAGTCGACTCATGAGTCGACTCATAAGTTGACTCACGAAGTGCAGCGCAATTGTGATTTTTCTTCTACTAAATTGACTCATATAAGGTGACTCGTTAGTCGACTCATAAGTCGACTCATGAGTCGACTCATAAGTCGACTTATCAGAGAGCCGTTGCACAGTAACGGCTAGTTTTCTGATTTCTTTGTTTATGGGTTTTTGGTCTTTTCCTTAGGGTTTTTGCTAAAGTTTTGAGTGGGTATAAATACCCCATTGCCTTCCGCTCTTCACACAACTAAGAGAATGTTTTAAGAAAGTTTAACAAGGGTTTAAAGCTTGTTTAAGTTTGTTTAAAGGTGTTTTCAAGTCTTGTTTAAGAGTTTCGTTTGTGAAGATAATTTCATAAGGGCTTGAGGAGATAATCTTTGGTGTTTGAGCTTCAAATCATCTCTCTCTCACTCTTGTCATTTATTAGAGAAGTTTTCTAAACTCAATCTAGCTTTACATTTTAGTGTTTGATTATCATTTTATTAAGCTAGTGTTTATATAAAGTTTAGTTAATTTTATTTATCTTATTGTTACACACACCCACTTGAACTTATAGTATTTACATTCATAATATAATTTGGGTTGTGGGGTTTGTGACTTTGAGTTGAGCCTAATTGAGTTCTCACCTTGTTTAGAGAACAATCATTTGTTGTGAGCCTTAATTGTGTAGATTACTTTGTAATACACTTGTACACCGAGAGGAGTGTGTGATGAGGACGTAGTCGATACCGAGAGGAGTGGCGTCGGTGGCCTAGTGAGAGGTGATAATTCAGAGCACTTGAGGGAGGGGATACGTGAGGACCAACACTTGATGTTGTAGCTTGTGTATGTACATTGTCACGATTTGTGAGAGTTGTCAGTTGTATTGATAACCGAGTGTGTAGAGTTTTCGGTTAGCTAGAAAACCGAGTGTGTAGAGAAGTTTCGGCTTCCAAACCGGGTTGTGTAGTGGATTCTCCTCGAGAGTGGGGAGCGGGGACGTAGGACGGAAGGTCTGAACCTCGCGAACATATAGCGTGTTTGGTTTGCATTGGCGCACTTATAACTGTTCATCTTATAGCCTATTACATCTTGTTTATATTATCCACTAGTTTGTTTCACCCTTGTGATAGTTTAAATATATCCTTGCATATACCATATAGTATATCTCTTTGCTAGGATATATCACCTTAGTTATATTGCTTATTCTTGCTCTTATCACATTGTATATGTATCTTACAAGAATAATTTATTAGTTAGTTTTTATTGGCATTTAAATCGGATTAGATTAGCATAAACCCTATTCACCCCCCTCTAGGGTTCTTTCCTAGCGACCTTAGGGTCTAACAATTGGTTTCGGCAAGCAAATCAAAATCCTAATCACATCAAAACCTAACAAAATTAAAAGATGCAATCACATAAAATCCTAACCAAAATCCTAATCAAATCAAAACCTAACAAAATTAAAAGATGCAATCAAATAAAATCCTAACCAAAGTAGAAAGAGATCTCAAAATCAACTCCTAAAGAAATCCTAACTAAAAAGAAGATTACATAGAATAAAATAAAATCCTACCAATAAAGGAAAGATTATAATAAATCATAATCACATCGCATGGATCGTCCTGCATCAATACACTAATAAGTGAAAAGAGAAGCCTAATTGGCTAAAGCCGAAGCTTCTAACATAGAGCCATAGAGGTAACCAAACTGGCTATAAACTAATGTCGTTTCAATATCACCATTATGTATCATGTTAATGCAGTGGCATTACAAAGAAAATGAGTGAGCACATTTGGAAACAAACTGCTCATTGAATTTTAAACAATCAGAAACTCAACATGACTACCACAGGCTCCTGATAAAATACCTAGGAATTAAAAAATGAAGTAAACTAAAAAAATTCACTAACCACTTTAATTAGGCGATCCATAGGCTGTTCTGTTGTACTTGTTTCAGATGTTGCTGGTACATTAGCCTGGTTCCTGTCTTGACTGGTGCAATCTGCTAGCAAAGGTGATGCTGAAATTCCAGGTGTGCTAGTAACAACTGGATGTGGTTGAAGTGGTGCAACAGGTCTTTGCTGATGTCCAGCTGATGAAATATTGTTTTCTTGGTTTATAGACTTAACAATAATCATATACATCTTTTATTAAGTCTACAAAATCATTTTGTAATGTTTCAAAACATGGTTAAGCTAAAATGTCAAAACTCATGTGTTCACATTTTCATGTTTTGGACTATTTTACAAAATGATGATAGTTTACATTTGGGAAGTCCTTTTAAAAAACCAGTTTTTGTAGCATATGTATTATCATGTCTAAAATCATTTTTCAAAGTCTTACATTTTTTTGAATTTATTTGATATTTTTAAACCCAGTTTAAAGTTGAGTTTTTCTGTACACTTCAGGTCTGTGCATGTCTAGTCGACTCATTAGTCGACTCATGAGTTGACTCATAAGTTGACACACGAAGTGCAGCGCAGTCATGATTTTTCTTCTGCTAAGTTGACTCATATAAGGCGACTCATTAGTCGACTCATAAGGCGACTCATGAGTCGACTCATAAGTCGACTTATCAGAGAGCCGTTGCACAGTAACGGCTAGTTTTCTGATTTCTTTGTTTATGGGTTTTTGGTCTTTTCCATGGGGTTTTTGCTAAAGTTTTGAGTGGGTATAAATACCCCATTGCGTTCAGCTCTTTATTAAGCTAAGAAAATGTTTTAATCAAGTTTAACAAGGGTTTAAGTTTGTTTAAAGGTGTTTAAGTCTTGTTTAAGAGTTTCGTTTGTGAAGATAATTTCACAAGGGCTTGAGGAGATAATATTTGGTGTTTGAGCTTCAAATCATCTCTCTCTCACTCTGTCATTTATTAGAGAAGTTTTCTAAACTCAATCTAGCTTTACATTTTAGTGTTTGATTATCATTTTATTAAGCTAGTGTTTATATTAAGTTTAGTTAATTTTATTTATCTTATTGTTAAACACACCCACTTGAACTTATAGTATTTACATTCATAGTATAATTTGGGTTGTGGGGTTTGTGACTTTGAGTTGAGCCTAATTGAGTTCTCACCTTGTTTAGAGAACAATCATTTGTTGTGAGCCTTAATTGTGTAGATTACTTTGTTATACACTTGTACACCGAGAGGAGTGTGTGATGAGGACGTAGTCGATACCGAGAGGAGTGGCGTCGGTGGCCTAGTGAAAGGTGATAATTTAGAGCACTTGAGGGAGGCGATACGTGAGGACCAACACTTGAGGTTGTAGCTTGTGTATGTACATTGTGACGATTTGTGAGAGTTGTCAATTGTATTGATAACCGAGTGTGTAGAGTTTTTGGTTAGCTAGAAAACCGAGTGTGTAGAGAAGTTTCGGCTTCCAAACTGGGTTGTGTAGTGGATTCTCCTTAAGAGTGGGGAGCGGGGACGTAGGACGGAAGGTCCGAACCTCGCGAACATATAGCGTGTTTTGTTTGCATTGGTGCACTTATAACTGTTCATCTTATAGCCTATTGTATTTTGTTTACATTATCCACTAGTTTGTTTCACCCTTGTGATAGTTTAAATATATCCTTGCATATACCATATAGTATATCTCTTTGCTAGGATATATCACCTTAGTTATATTGCTTATGCTTGCTCTTATCACATTGTATATGTATCTTACAAGAATAATTTATTAGTTAGTTTTTATTGGCATTTAAATCGGATTAGATTAGTATAAACCCTATTCATCCCCCACCCCCTCTAAGGTTCTTTCCTAGCGACCTTATGGTCTAACAATTGGTATCAGAGTTTGGTGCTCTTTGATTTAAGGTCTAATCACCTTGAGTTAAAGATCCAAGTTATCTTTTTGTGCTAATCTTGTTTTGGATTTTATTTGTATCTTGCTTGCTCATATATACATTATGGATATGCACGGTACACCTTGTTTAGGTTATGCCATCAATATTGCTCTTAGATTAGATAATTTCCCCTACGCCTAATGGTGTGTTAGATTTAAACTTTTTGTTCAATCTAGACACTTCGATTTATGGAAAATTATAGATGATGCTTATATTGTGCCTACTTCGGAGAAATCCAAGTGGAATAAAAATGATCATCATATCTTTACCATGAATAAGCTTTTGTTAGAATTTTTACATAATGCGTTCGATTCATCTATGTCTAACAAGCTTGATTCTTTTGATAGTGCTTACACATTATGGAAACTTATAGAAGCACATCAAGGGAATTTGGAGGCAATCCGACAAGCTTTGGAGGATTCCATCTTTCATATTTATTGTTTTGGTTTTTCAAGTTTAAATATTAAAGTTTAAAAATGAAACAATTGATACTTTTTTGTTTCATGTTTATATGCTTACATATGATTTCATCAATATCATTTTTATTTAGTTCAATGAAATCATGTTTATTGTTTTGAAAGTTTGTAAAACAAGTATTTTTGTGAAAATATTGTTTTCTTGGTTTATATACTTAACAATAATCATATACATCTTTTATTAAGTCTACAAAATCATTCTGTAATGTTTCAAAACATGGTTAAGCTAAAATGTCAAAACTCATGTGTTCACATTTTCATGTTTTGAACTATTTTGCAAAATGTTGATAGTTTACATTTGGGAAGTCCTTCTAAAAAACCAGTTTTTGTAGCATATGTATTATCATGTCAAATATCATTTTTCAAAGTCTTACATTTTTCTGAATTTATTTGATATTTTTAAACCCAGTTTAAAGTTGAGTTTTTTTTTGTACACTTCAGGTCTGTGCATGTCTAGTCGACTCATTAGTGGACTCATGAGTCGACTCATAAGTTGACTCACGAAGTGTAGCGCAGTTGTGATTTTTCTTCTGCTAAGTTGACTCATATAAGGCGACTCATTAGTCGACTCATAAGGCGACTCATGAGTCGACTCATAAGTCGACTTATCAGAGAGCCGTTGCACAGTAACGGCTAGTTTTCTGATTTCTTTGTTTATCAGTTTTTGGTCTTTTCCTTGGGGTTTTTGCTAAAGTTTTGAGTGGGTATAAATACCCCATTGCCTTCAGCTCTTCACACAACTAAGAGAATGTTTTAAGAAAGTTTAACAAGGGTTTAAAGCTTGTTTAAGTTTGTTTAAAGGTGTTTAAGTCTTGTTTAAGAGTTTCCTTTGTGAAAATAATTTCACAAGGGCTTGAGGAGATAATCTTTGATGTTTGAGCTTCAAATCATCTCTCTCTCACTCTTGTCATTTATTAGAGAAGTTTTCTAAACTCAATATAGCTTTACATTTTAGTGTTTGATTATCATTTTATTAAGCTAGTGTTTATATTAAGTTTAGTTAATTTTATTTATCTTATTATTACACACACCCACTTGAACTTATAGTATTTACATTCATAGTATAATTTGGGTTGTGGGGTTTGTGACTTTGAGTTGAGCCTAATTGAGTTCTCACCTTGTTTAGAGAACAATCATTTGTTGTGAGCCTTAATTGTGTAGATTACTTTGTAATACACTTGTACACCGAGAGGAGTGTGTGATGAGGACGTAGTCGATACCGAGAGGAGTGGCGTCTGTGGCCTAGTGAGAGGTGAATATTCAGAGTACTTGAGGGAGGCGATAAGTGAGGACCAACACTTGAGGTTGTAGCTTGTGTATGTACATTGTGACGATTTGTGAGAGTTGTCAGTTGTATTGATAACCGAGTGTGTAGAGTTTTCGGTTAGCTAGAAAACCGAGTGTGTAGAGATGTTTCGGCTTCCAAACTGGGTTGTGTAGTGGATTCTCCTCGAGAGTGGGGAGCGGGGATGTAGGACGGATGGTCCGAACCTCGCGAACATATAGCGTGTTTTGTTTGCATTGGTGCACTTATAACTGTTCATCTTATAGCCTATTGCATCTTATTTATATTGTCCACTAGTTTGTTTTCCCTTGTGATAGTTTAAATATATCCTTGCATATACCATATAGTATATCTCTTTGCTAGGATATATCACCTTAGTTATATTGCTTATTCTTGCTCTTATCACATTGTATATGTATCTTACAAGAATAATTTATTAGTTAGTTTTTATTGGCATTTAAATCGGATTAGATTAGCATAAACCCTATTCACCTCCCCTCTAGGGTTCTTTCCTAGCGATCTTAGGGTCTAACAATTGGTATCAGAGCTTGGTGCTCTTTGATTTAAGGTCTAATCGCCTTGAGTTAAAGATCCAAGTTATCTTT
>NC_033796.1:56827582-56832251 GCF_001876935.1 Asparagus officinalis
ATATTCATATACATCCTCATATGTTTCATACTCTATTATGTTTGAATTTATATTGCATAGAATATGCAATTTTGTAAAAATATTATTTTATTGGTTTATAGACTTAACAATAATCATATACATCTTTTATTAAGTCTACAAAATCATTCTGTAATGTTTCAAAACATGGTTAAGCTAAAATATCAAAACTCATGTGTTCACATTTTCATGTTTTGGACTATTTTGCAAAGTGATGATAGTTTACATTTGGTAAGTCCTTTTAAAAAACCAGTTTTTGTAGCATATGTATTATCATGCCTAAAACCATTTTTCAAAGTCTTACATTTTCTGAATTTATTTGATATTTTAAAACCCAGTTTAAAGTTTAGTTTTTCTGAACACTTCAGGTCTATGCATGTCTAGTCAACTCATTAGTCGACTCATGAGTCGACTCATAAGTTGACTCACGAAGTGCAGCGCAGTTGTGATTTTTCTTCTGCTAAGTTGACTTATATAAGGCGACTCATTAGTCGACTCATAAGTCGACTCATGAGTCGACTCATAAGTTGACTTATCAGAGAGTCGTTGCACAGTAACGGCTAGTTTTCTGATTTCTTTGTTTATGGGTTTTTGGTCTTTTCCTTGGGGTTTTTGCTAAAGTTTTGAGTGGGTATAAATACCCCATTGCCTTCAGCTCTTCACACAACTAAGAGAATGTTTTAAGAAAGTTTAACAAGGGTTTAAAACTTGTTTAAGTTTCTTTAAAGGTGTTTAAGTCTTGTTTAAGAGTTTCGTTTGTGAAGATAATTTCACAAGGGCTTGAGGAGATAATCTTTGGTGTTTGAGCTTCAAATCATCTCTCTCTCACTCATATCATTTATTAGAGAAGTTTTCTAAACTCAATCTAGCTTTACATTTTAGTGTTTGATTATCATTTTATTAAGCTAGTGTTTATATTAAGTTTAGTTAATTTTATTTATCTCTTTGTACACACACAACCATTGAGCTTATTGTATTTACATTCATAGTATAATTTGGGTTGTGGGGTTTGTGACTTTGAGTTGAGCCTAATTGAGTTCTCACCTTGTTTAGAGAACAATCATTTGTTGTTTGTGCTTATTGTGAGATACACTTTGTAATACACTTGTACACCGAGAGGAGTGTGTGATGAGGACGTAGTCGATACCGAGAGGAGTGGCGTCGGTGGCCTAGTGAGAGGTGATAATTCAGAGCACTTGAGGGAGGCGATACGTGAGGACCAACACTTGAGGTTGTTGTTTGTGTATGTACATTGTGACGATTTGTGAGAGTTGTCAGTTGTATTGATAACCGAGTGTGTAGAGTTTTCGGTTAGCTAGAAAACCGAGTGTGTAGAGAAGTTTCGGCTTCCAAACCGGGTTGTGTAGTGGATTCTCCTTGAGAGCGGGGAGCGGGGACGTAGGACGGAATGTCCGAACCTCGCGAACATATAGCGTGTTTGGTTTGCATTGGCGCACTTATAACTGTTCATCTTATAGCCTATTGTATTTTGTTTACATTGTCCACTAGTTTGTTTCACCCTTGTGATAGTTTAAATATATCCTTGCATATACCATATAGTATATCTCTTTGCTAGGATATATCACCTTAGTTATATTGCTTATTCTTGCTCTTATCACATTGTATATGTATCTTACAAGAATAATTTATTAGTTAGTTTTTATTGGCATTTAAATCGGATTAGATTAGCATAAACCCTATTCACCCCCCCTCTAGGGTTCTTTCCTATCGACCTTAGGGTCTAACAATTGGTATCAGAGCTTGGTGCTCTTTGATTTAAGGTCTAATCACCTTGAGTTAAAGATCCAAGTTATCTTTTTGTGCTAATCTTGTTTTAATTTTATTTGTATCTTCCTTGCTCATATATACATTATGGATATGCACGGTACACCTTGTTTAGGTTATGCCATCAATATTGCTCCTAGATTAGATAATTTCCCCTAAGCCCAATGGTGTATTAGATTTAAACTTTTTGTTCGATCTAGACACTTCGATTTATGGAAAAATATAGATGATGCTTATATTGTGCCTACTTCGGAGAAATCCAAGTGGAATAAAAATTATCATCATATCTTTACCATGAATAAGCTTTTGTTAGAATTTTTACATAATGCGTTCGATTCATCTATGTCGAACAAGCTTGATTCTTTTGATAGTGCTTACACATTATGGAAACTTATAGAAGCACATCAACGAAATTTGGAGGCGATCCTACAAGCTTTGTTTATATATACACAATTTAGTTTTGGTATATATAGGTATATGTATACATACATGTTTTTGTTTCCAAGTTTTTATAAATATCAAATTATATCTTTCATATTTATTGTTTTGTTTTTTCAAGTTTAAATATGAAACAATTGAATATAATTGGAAAATACATTTTTGTTTCATGTTTATATGCTTACATATGATTTCATCAATATCATTTTTATTTAGTTCAATAAAATCATGTTTATTGTTTTGAAAGTTTGCAAAACAAGTATTTTTGTGAAAATATTGTTTTCTTGGTTTATAGACTTAATAATAATCATATACATCTTTTATTAAGTCTACAAAATCATTCTGTAATGTTTCAAAACATGGTTAAGCTAAAATGTCAAAACTCATGTGTTCACATTTTCATGTTTTGGACTATTTTGCAAAATGATGATAGTTTGCATTTGGGAAGTCCTTTTAAAAAACCAGTTTTTGTAGCATATGTATTATCATGTCTAAAATAATTTTTCAAAGTCTTATATTTTTCTGAATTTATTTGATATTTTTAAACCCAGTTTAAAGTTGAGTTTTTCTGTACACTTCAGGTCTGTGCATGTCTAGTCGACTCATTAGTCGACTCGTGAGTCAACTCATAAGTTGACTCACGAAGTGCAGCGTAGTTGTGATTTTTCTTCTGCTAAGTTGACTTATATAAGGCGACTCATTAGTCGACTCATAAGTCGACTCATGAGTCGACTCAAAAGTCGACTTATCAGAGAGCCATTGCACAGTAACGGCTAGTTTTCTGATTTCTTTGTTTATAAGTTTTTGGTCTTTTCCTTGGGGTTTTTGCTAAAGTTTTGAGTGGGTATAAATACCCCATTGCCTTCAGCTCTTCACACAACTAAGAGATTGTTTTAAGAAAGTTTAACAAGGGTTTAAAGCTTGTTTAAGTTTGTTTAAAGGTGTTTAAGTCTTGTTTTAGAGTTTCGTTTGTGAAGATAATTTCACAAGGGCATGATGAGATAATCATTGGTGTTTGAGCTTCAAATCATCTCTCTCTCTCACTCTTGTCATTTATTAGAGAAGTTTTCTAAACTCAATCTAGCTTTACATTTTAGTGTTTGATTATCATTTTATTAAGCTAGTGTTTATATTAAGTTTAGTTAATTTTATTTATCGTATTTACATTCATAGTATATTTTGGGTTGTGGGGTTTGTGACTTAGAGTTGTGCCTAATTGAGTTCTCACCTTGTTTAGAGAACAATCATTTGTTGTGAGCCTTAATTGTGTAGATTACTTTGTAATACACTTGTACACCGAGAGGAGTGTGTGATGAGGACGTAGTCGATACCGAGAGGAGTGGCGTCGGTGGCCTAGTGAGAGGTGATAATTCAGAGCACTTGAGGGAGGCGATACGTGAGGACCAACACTTGAGGTTGTAGCTTGTGTATGTACATTGTGACGATTTGTGAGAGTTGTCAGTGTCGGTTGACTTGATACCCGAGTGTGTAGAGTTTTCGGTTAGCTAGAAAACCGAGTGTGTAGAGAAGTTTCGGCTTCCAAACTGGGTTGTGTAGTGGATTCTCCTCGAGAGTGGGGAGCGGGGACGTAGGACGGAAGGTCCGAACCTCACGAACATATAGCGTGTTTGGTTTGCATTGGCGCACTTATAACTGTTCATCTTATAGCCTATTGTATTTTGTTTACATTGTCCACTAGTTTGTTTCACCCTTGTGATAGTTTAAATATATCCTTGCATATACCATATAGTATATCTCATTGCTAGGATATATCACCTTAGTTATATTTTATAGCCTATTGTATTTTGTTTACATTGTCCACTAGTTTGTTTCACCCTTGTGATAGTTTAAATATATCCTTGCATATACCATATAGTATATCTCTTTGCTAGGATATATCACTCTTTCCTAGCGACCTTAGGGTCTAACAATTGGTATTAGAGCTTGGTGCTCTTTGATTTAAGGTCTAATCACCTTGAGTTAAAGATCCAAGTTATCTTTTTGTGCTAATCTTGTTTTGATTTTATTTGTATCTTGCTTGCTCATATATACATTATGGATATGCACGGTACACCTTGTTTAGGTTATGCCATCAATATTGCTCCTAGATTAGATAATTTCCCTATGTCCAATGGTGTGTTAGATTTAAACTTTTTGTTCGATCTAGACATTTCGATTTATGGGAAATTATAGATGATGCTTATATTGTGCCTACTTCGAAGAAATCCAAGTGGAATAAAAATGATCATTATATTTTTACCATGAATAAGCTTTTGTTAGAATTTTTACGTAATGCGTTCGATTCATCTATGTCTAACAAGCTTGATTCTTTTGATAGTGCTTACACATTATGGAAACTTATAGAAGCACATCAACGGAATTTGGAGGCGATCCGACAAGCTTTGTTTATATATATATATATATACAT
>NC_033796.1:56833163-56840893 GCF_001876935.1 Asparagus officinalis
TCTCTCTCTCACTCTTGTCATTTATTAGAGAAGTTTTCTAAACTCAATCTAGCTTTACAATTTAGTGTTTGATTATCATTATATTAAGCTAGTGTTTATATTGAGTTTAATTAATTTTATTTATCTCATTGTTACACACACCCACTTGAGCTTATAGTATTTACATTCATAGTATAATTTGGGTTGTGGCGTTTGTGACTTTGAGTTAAGCCTAATTGAGTTCTCACCTTATTTAGAGAACAATCATTTGTTGTGAGCCTTAATTGTATAGATCACTTTGTAATATACTTGTATACCGAGAGGAGTGTGTGGTGAGGATGTAGTCGATACCGAGAGGAGTGGCGTCAGTGGCCTAGTGAGAGGTGATAATTCTGAGCACTTGAGGGAGTCGATACGTGAGGACCAACACTTGAGGTTGTAGCTTGTGTATGTACATTGTGAGGATTTGTGAGAGTTGTCGGTTGTCTTGATAACCGAGTGTGTAGAGTTTTCGGTTAGTTAGAAAACTGAGTGTGTAGAGAAGTTCCGTCTTCCAAACCGGGTTATGTAGTGGATTCTCCTCGAGAGTGGGGAGCGGGGACCTCGTGAACATATAGCGTGTTTGGTTTGCATTGGCGCACTTATAACTGTTCATCTTATAGCCTATTGCATCTTGTTTATATTGTTCACTAGTTTATTTCACCATTGTGATAGTTTAAATATATCCTTGCATATACCATATAGTATATCTCTTTGCTAGGATATATCACCTTAGTTATATTGCTTATTCTTACTCATATCACATTGTATATCTATCTTGCAAGAATAATTTGTTATTTAGTTTTTATTGGCATTTAAATCAGATTAGATTAGCATAAACCCTATTCCCCCCCCCCCCCTCTAGGGTTCTTTCCTAGTGACCTTAGGGTCTAACAGTGAGAAAGGTAAAATTGTAGGTATTGGTAATATTGGTAAGATACATTCTCCCATAATTGAGGATATTTATTTTGTTAAAGGATTAAATAATAACCGTCTTTGTATTAGTCAATTAAGTGATAAAGGCTTTGATATTTTTTTTAAACCGGATAAATGTATTGTTAGTATGAATGATAAAATCATTTTTATTACTTTTAGAAGATCTAATGTTTACATCCTTGAGATGAATGAGCTAATAGATCAAGATGTGAAGTGCATTGCTGCGATGGATGATGATCCTTGGATTTGGCACAAGAGACTTGGATATGCTAACATGAAGTTAATATCTAAACTATCCAAGAAGAATTTAGTAAGAGGTCCATCAAACCTAATCTATATTAAAGACTCTATGTGTGAGGAATGTGCCAAAGGTAAACAAACCAAGAATTCCTTCAAATCCATAAATGAGGTATCCACTTCTAAACCTTTACAATTATTGCATCTTGATCTTTTTGGTCCTATGCATGTTGCATCTCTAGGAGAAAAACATTATGTATTTGTTATTATTGATGATTTTTCATATTTTACATGGGTAATTTTTTCTTGCAAATAAAGATGAATGTTTTAAAGAGTTTTCTTATTTTATAAAAAAACTGAGAATAAAAAAGATTCGAAAATTGTTAAAATTAGAAGTGATCATGGTGGTGAATTTAAAAATAAAATTTTTGATGAATTTTATGCTCATCATGGTATAACTCATATGTTTTTCGCTCCTAGAACACCTCAACAAAATGGTGTTGTTGAACAAAAAAATCACACCATACAAGAGATGGCACACACAATGATAAATGCTTTTGATTTGCCTAAGTATTTTTGGGCGGAAGCCGTGCATACAGCTTGCCATATTTTAAATCATGTTTTAATTAGCCCTAAATTTAAGAAAACTCCTTATGAACTCTTTTTTTTGGCAAAACCTCATATATTGTATATTTTCATATTTTTGGTTGTAAATATTTTATATTAAACACTAAAAACCATCATGATAAATTTGATTCAAAAATTGATGTTGGTATATTTTTGCGATATGCATCTAAAAGTAAGGCTTATAGGGTCTTCAACAAACGAACCCTTGTTGTTGAAGAATCTATAAACGTTACTTTTGATGAGACTAATATTAGTTTGCACGATAGTTTGCCTAGGGATGATGATGATATTAAGGGAGGATTGGAGCTTTTGCAAATTAATGACAAACCCTTAATGGATGCACAAAAGGATGGGGAAAGCAACAACATATAAAATCAAGAAGAATTCCCCAAGGCATGAAAATTTGCACCGAATCATCCAAAGGAACAAATAATATGGAGTCCATCTCAAGGGATTCTAACTCGCTCAAAAGTCTTAAGTGAGTGTGGTAATGTAGCGTTCTTATCCTAAATAGAACCTACAAAGATTAATGATGCTTTAAAAGATGAGTTTTGGGTTTTAACAATGTATGATGCACTAAACAATTTTCAAAGAAATATTGTTTGGAAATTAGTTCCTTGACCTAATAATGTTCATGTCATTGGAACTAAATAGGTTTTTAGAAACAAACTTGACGAACATGGCATAGTGAATAGAAATAAAGCTCGTTTAGTTGTCCAATGATACAATCAAGATGAGGGAATAGACTATGATGAAACTTTTACATCGGTTACAAGATTAGAATCTATTAGGATATTTTTAGCTTTTACTAGTTTTAAAGATTTCAAACTATTTCAAATAGATGTTAAAAGTACTTTTTTAAATGGTTTTATAGATGAGGAAATATATGTTGAGCAACCACCCAGTTTTATGGATCAATCTTTTCCTAATCATGTTTACCGGGTCCAAAAAACTTTATATGGGTTAAAACAAGCTCTTAAAGCTTGGTATGCATCTCTAGTTTTCTTCTTGAAAATGTTTTTTTTAAGAAAAAATTGATAATACTAGTTTTGTTAGAAAACAAAAAATGATTTTTTTTAGTTCAAATTTATGTTGATGATATTATTTTTGGTGTCACTAATGAATCTTTGTGCAAGAACTTTTTAAAAGTTATGCAAGATCAATTTGAGATGAGCATGATGGGAGAGCTTACATTCTTTTTTGGTCTCCAAGTCAAGCAATCTAAAGATGAGACTTTCGTTTCTTAAAGCAAATATGCTAGAGAATTAGTGAAAATTTTAGATTAGAGAGCTTCAAGCAATCTCCAACTCCATGAGTACAAGTTTCAAGCTTGATGCGGAAGTTAGTGGTGAGGAGGTAGACCAAAAGCTTTACCGAGGTATGATATGTAGTCTCCTTTACCTTACCGCTAGTAGACTGGATATCATGTTTAGTGTGTGTGTATGTACATGTTTTTAAGCTTCTCCTAAAAAGTCTCATTTGATTACGGTTAAAAGAATTAACAAATATGTTAATGGCATAATAGATCTTAGTTTATTTTATCCAAAAAGTACTTCTTTTGATCTTTATGGTTTTTATGATGCCGACTTTGCCAGTTATAAGGTAGATCGCAAGAGTACGAGTGGGACATATTAATTTTTAGGTAACTCTCTTGTCTCTTGGACATCCAAGAAATAAAATTTTGTTGTTTTATCCACTACGAAAGCAAAATACATTACCGCCGGCTTGTGTTGTACACAACTTTTATGAATAAAACAAAATTTGGTTGATTATGATTTACATTTTGAAGACACAAATTTTTTTTGTGATAATACTAGTGCTATCAATACTTCAAAAAAATTCTGTTTTGCATTCTAGAACCAAACATATAGATGTACACCATCATTTCTTACGTGACCATGTAGAGCAGAAAGATGTATCCCTTGTCTATATTGATACTAAATCTCAATTAGCAAACATCTTTACCAAGCCTCTTGGTGAAGAAGATTTTTGTCGCATAAGAAATGATTTGGGCATGTGCCTTCTTTGAGTTTGTTTGTTTGTTTGTTTGTTCGGATTATCATTTTCATATCCCACTATTTTCCTTTACACACTCATTGTCATAACATGTCTAAACATACAAAACTACCAAGAGGAGTGGTTGGAAGAGACCGGGGTCAATTCCAAGAGGAGTGGATTGGTAGTAATGCCTAGGGAGAGGCCGTAAATCCAAAATACTTGAGGAATGTAACACGGGTAGGTCAACACTTGAGGTGTATTTTGTGGGTTTTTGCATGTATTTTATTTTGTGTACCCCATTTTTGAAATCTCATCATTTGTGCATATAGTTAGGGGGAGAGAGCCTTATAGATATGGGGAGCAACTATCTATAAGCTATATATTCAATTTTATTTTGCTCTTGAATAAGGGTTGGTTGTTATCATCAAAAAGGAAAGATTGTTAGCCTTTATGTTTTAATGATGATTTATAACCATTATTATTAGTACTAATTGCTTGTTGAGTGATATTGTAGATTACAAAAATATTAAGATCATTAATAGCTTTATTGGAGGATTGGATGGATTATCAAGCTACAATGATGAAATCAAGGAGGTGGAGGTAAATTGGTGAAGCAAAACTATCAAGAGCACAATATCAAATTTGAAGCTTCATCAAGAATAAAGAAAATATCAAGACTCAAGCTATGTATTTATATGTGAGGAATATTTGTATATTTATTTCTCTCTAGTGCTTAATGTAGGCAAGTAGTTTGATAGATTAAATTTGAAGCTCTTGGGATAACACAAACACACCTTCAAAACTCATATTTTGATAATTTTGCTAAACAATAAGTTTTCACAAGTATAAGGACATTTTGGCAAAATCATTTGTCAAACAAGTTTGTCTTCTTGTTTAAAAATATTTTCTAGAGTTTTACAAATTTTGGAAGTTGTTATTTTTTACAATTTCCCAAAGTCAAAAACCTGTTTTAAAAATCTATGTATATTTTATATCAGTTCGTGGTCGACCGAACTTGGTTCTGCGGTCGACCGTGAAAAGTGCAGAGAGTTTGGGAACTAGGTAGCTTCTCGCGGTCGACCGAACGTGGTTCGGCGGTCGACCGTGAAAAGTCTAGAGAGTTTTGGTTATAACGACTAGTTCCTGTGGTCGACTGCCAATGAACTCTGGGCGGTCGACCGTCGCTACTGTAACGGCTAGTTTCTGCCAGCTTTCAGATTTTTAGGATTTGGTCTTTTTTGTCTTTTTCTAATGTTTTTGGCCTCTTCCAAGGATTACCTATATATACCCAACTACCCCATTTAATTCTTAACCAAAATTTTGCAAGAGAAATTGATTGAGCTTGTGTTCTAGTGTTATAAAGAGCTTCACTTTTCAAATTCCCTCAATCTGTTTTCACACTTGAAAATCCCACATCCCAAGTTTCAATTGGAATCTCCTCTCCTTGCCATAGGGCTGCTGTAATAGAGCTTCTTATTGTTTTTTGTATTGTGTGGAGTGCAAGATCTTGTGAAGATCTACTGTGTGGTTGTGAGATCTCAAGAGAAGATCATTGTGTAAAAGTTTTGGCTTCTAAATCGGGTTGTGATAGTAAAATTCTTCTCGAGAGTGGGGAGCAAGGACGTAGGTCGGAGGACCGAATCTCATGAACATATCGTGTGTCACAATTAGCTAACTATTTCCTAACTCATCTCTCTTATCTCGTTTTAGCATTTTATTTTATGGTGTATTGCATTGTTTTATTTTTAATTGTATATTTATTGCCCATAACCCTATTCACCCCTCCCCCCTCTAGGGCTATTCATCTCTGCCACTCTTGCCTTTTAGGGGGCCTCTAGTTGGATCTGGTGTCGGCACTGCTGCCAGGGCTGCTATAGATGTCGGCGGGATAGGTGCGGGTGTTGTTGCCATGGCTACTGGTGTCGGTACTGGTGCTGCTATCGTGGATGCTTCGGCCACCCAGGATGCTGCCTTATAAGCTCGGGCATCCTTCATGTCCATGTGCTTGTGAGCTTTAGCCATCAACTGCTCATAATTGGCGACTGGCTTCTTGGTTAGTGAGTTGGTCAGTTCATTGTTCTACAGGTTGGCTATAAGGGCAGACATAGCGACTGCACTGCTAGGATTATTAACCACTAGCCTCTTCGCCTGGAATCTCTTAAAGTAGGCTCAAAGGCTCTCCCCAAGCTCCTATCTTATCTGCATCAACACATGAGGAGGTAGCTTCTGCTTAGTGTAGGCTAAGAAGTAGTGAACAAACTTCTAGCTGAGCTGTTCAAACCTGCTGATGGATTTCTTCTCAAGCGTTCCAGCAGAGTTTGGCGCTCTCTGACGAAGTAATTAGGAACCACCAACAAATGATTGCTTTGGGTGCCTGGAGCATGCTCATCATATCATAGTAGTTATGGACATGCCCAGCAGGGTCTCCTTCGACCTTGTACTTCTCCACATGAGGAATCTTAAAATTCTCACATGGAGCATTCATGATGTCACGGTAAGGGGGGTATTCCCCCTGATGGATTCAGTGATAGGTCGATACACCCTATCATATCTCGATGCCCCATGGGTGGCTGAGGGGACTGGAATAGCATGCTAATGATAGAGAGTTTTTGACATCCCCCCCGCGGCGTGCTCCATATGGCGATTCGATCTAGGGCTCTCACTGGTGGCTTCAGAGCGTTAAGAGAGATGCTAATGAGGATTCGCTTGGTGGGTAGACTGGTATGGTGGTGGGGTTGCGTGTTCGACGTGATCCCTCCACTATTTAGTGACAACATGATGAGTCCGATGTGGGACAACTTGCTGCACTTATGAAGGGGGATGAGTCGCTTAGCGTTGGTTGCATGAGGGGGGATGAATAGCAGAGTTAGCTTGTTGTGGTGGTGGAACCGGCTGAGAAGCTCGCTGGTGAAGGTTGCGAGCTGCTGTTGGAGGGAATAAGAGATCTTCTGAGTAGTCTCCTCGAGTTGGGCTTGGGTGACATAGCCCTAATGCGTTCCACATGGGGTGAATGTATTAACCCTTCGCTCAGAACTAGACATGCTTGATCGAAAAAGAGAGAAGTCCTGACAGTGGGTGACAAATTGTTGATGCTAGATAATCACACAGATAAGTAAGTAGGAATAAGGTTGATTAGGGGCCGCTAACTTCTCTGAATATCTAATTTTGAGTAGAGCTATTTTTCCCTGCACGTTTAACAACTCGTAAGAGGGTAGGGTCTGGTTCCCTTGTTGTTCCTCCGATAATCAAGTTATCTGGTTACTTGAATGAGAAAATGGTGAACTGTAGTAGTTCTTAAGTGCAATGGTAAAGAGAATGTTGAGAAAAAATGTTTTCCTTTATAATGAGAATAGTTTTCCCTTTTATGGCAAAGAAATAAGGGCATTTTGGTCTTTTCATCCGAGTTAGGGCTGGCAGCTAAGTCAATTTTGACTTTACAGGTGTCAGTCGCAGAGTGGGCGTGGTCACTTTGGCATTTAATGAGATGGTGTGCTGAAAGGTGCCGCCTTTCGAGTCGGTTTTCATGAGATGTCGGCCAAATAATTAGTCGAGTAGACTTGTGGTGAGTCATCTTTGACAAGAGGGTCGGCAAGTACCTCCCTTTGAATCGACTCTGGTAGATGTCAACTCGGCGAGTCGACTGAATCGGGACTTTGGTAATCCCAAGCATCGAGTCAATCGAATTAGGCGTAATGACGGATCCTAATCTTGGCGATTGAAAACACCAAAGCATACGACGTGTATAGCCGTGCCTCAAACAAGGAGTTATGTATGGGCATCGAATAGGGAGGTATGTCTGTGTGTTTGGAAGATTATTTTCGTAGAGGAAATATCAAAAGTAGATGTAAGACAGGAACATGACGATAAGATTATGCTTAGTAGGGGTTAAGAACTAGGGGAAAATGCTTCTAACC
>NC_033796.1:56841541-56846271 GCF_001876935.1 Asparagus officinalis
GAGAAAGAGAGAGAGAGAGAGAGAGAGAGAGAGAGAGAGAGAGAGAGAGAGAGAATGGATTCATAACCTTAATAATTGACCCGTAACCTTAACAATTAAACCTGTAACCTTAACAATTAAACCCGTAACCTTAACAATATCCCAATACAAATAAAAACAATTAGTTTCTCCATCAACAACGAAAATAATAAAAAATAAAAATAATAAAATAATAATTCTCATCAATCATTTCAACTATCAGTAACATCATGATAGAGAGAGAGAGAGAGAGAGAGAGAGAGAGAGAGAGAGAGAGATCTATAACCTTAACAATTGACTCGTAGCCTTAACAATTAAACTCGTAATATTAACAATCTTCCAATACAAACAAAATAGTTAGTTCCTCTCATTAATAACGAAAATAATAAAAAGGGAAAAATAATAAAATAACAATGATCGTCAATCATTTTAACTATCAGGAACAACATCATAAAGAGCGAGAGAGAGAGAGAGAGAGAGAGAGAGAGAGAGAGAAGGATATTATGGTCTTCACATATTTTAATCTCTTGGGTTTTGTGTTTTGGGGCTCAGAGAACAAAATCTTTATTTTTTAGAATCAAAGAACCTGTTGACAAAGTCTGGGGGAGTGTTTGGGGGTTGGAAGCATTTTTCCCTAAAAACTAATATACATTAAGGTCAAAACCAAACAACTTAAGTTTTTAGATAACTGATTTTAGACCTGGTATCAGAACACTTCAAAGAGTTTTGCAAGGCCTGAATTCTTGACCTTGGAATAAATTTCGGATAAATTGACGTTAAACTAATACGGAATGTACAAGCACTTATTGTCCTAGGAATTGACATTTTTAGAAGAACAATATTTAATATAACCTCCCTTTCCTCATGATTTGTGGAGTCACAACTGCTAGTTGTTATCAACGCTGGAATAGTACTTTCCTCATGATTTGTGTACGTAGCCACAAGTGCTAACTGTTATCAACGCGGGAATTGTACTGCAGAGTGACAAAAGAATGGTGGAAAAAACTCAGAGAAACAAATACAAGGGATTTAACGAGATTCGAAAATCAAAGAAACAAATGCAAGGGAATTAAACAAGATTAGCACTTATTGTCCTCGGAATTGACATTTTGAGAAGAATAATATTTAATATAACCTCCTTTCCATTTGTGCAGACACGAGTGCCAACTATTATCAGCGCAGGAATAGTACTGCAGATTGACAAAAGAATGGGGGAAAAAAATCAGAGAAACAAATACAAGGGACTTAACCAGATTCGAAAAATCAAAGAAACAAATACAAGGGAATTTACAAGATTCGAAAATCAAAATGGCTATCCATATCCTCAATATATACCTGGGGGGTCACCAATTCCAGTAATAATCAATAAGATTATAGTTCAATCTCTCAAATCTTAATCTCACCTTCCTCTGTCATTTCTCCTTTCTCTCTTTTGATTGGTATAAAATATAGGCAGCGGCTGAGATGCGTATCTATATAATAGGTTCTTGCCTGCATGAATGAATTTACAAAAATACCCCCAGCAATAAGGTGTAATAATTTATGGCTTCACTTGTACATTCTTCCTATAAACCGGGCTCCTTGAACAACGTACTCACAATTGAGTTGAGAGGTGATAAGTTCCACTCAATGAGTTGAGAGGTGATAAGTTCCACTCAAGTTATAGATAGTACAAATCCCTCTATCAATATATATTACAAATCAATCTCTTTAACTCCAATCTCAGCTAACCTTCATCTGTCATTTTTTTTCTCTTGATTGGAAAACAATAGGCAAAGGCTAAGATGTTTATTATGTGATAGGGTTTCTGTATCCAACATTGTAGTAGAGGTGCTATGGTGTAGAACTTCACGTCTAGCTCCGGGTATTATATATACTTTTCATGTAAATCAAGCCCCACAAACAATACGAAGAACGAGTCAAAGGTACTACTCAAATAACAGAAATTTTAAGTCATGACTCTAGTAATATCAATAGGTATCACAGGTCACGACCCTAATAATATCAATAGATATTACAAATCAGGCTTTCCAACCCCTAATGTCACCTAGCCTTTCTGTTGTTCCAATCTATTGGATTTGAGATGCAAGCTTAGAGGGGGTGAATAGGGCTGCGACCATTTTTTTCACCAAAAGATTTTATAATGGTTTAAATAATAGTCCTACGTTCACTCTTACTTCTCATGAAGATACTTCCTCATTATGCAAAAGAATTTTCGTGAAGCACAAACTCGATTCAATAGTCATACAAGACCGTACCCTAAAACTTTCCCCAAAACTAGTCGTCTAATCTAACTCTCCACAATGAGTAACACATAGTATTAGCTAGCCTTAACCATCAATTAATTCCGGCTTGAATATGTCGTAAAAACAAGTTCAAAACAAAACCACCACAAATATTTAAAGCTCAGAATAGCAGAAAGATCTTATAGCTCTTTTGTTAAACAAACCGTCCTTCGATGAATATAAGTGTAGGCCGACGAAGGATAGTGTAGAGAATTAATCCATGGACAACACTCCTCACTGAAATAATCTGAAGCTGTTATGCGCGAAAAGTAAGAGTTTTTCAAAGTTTAGGAGGCCAAATCCTTCAATGGAATCTCTCACAAGTTAAAATCCTAGAACTCTCCTCTTCTTTCCCTTTCTTTCAATGATATATAGTCCCCAGTAGGTCAAGAATAAGACATTCTAAGCTCAATAGAGATTGGAGATAAAAGAAATGATCAACGGCTAAGGTTAAATCTAAAAAACTACAATCTGCCGTATTTTCCATCAATGGTGGTTCTCGACCATCGATGGTGTCAAGGCCCCATTAATGGTTGAGAGGCCCATCGATAATATAAATATCTCTGGAGTAAAAATCATCAATAACACTTGTTGACTACTGATGATCTCTTCTTAATCATCGATGGTGAATGCCTACCATTAATAGTGTAGGTGTCAAAAATTACCTATAGGTCTCCAAATACAGCTCGAGACAGAGAGAAGGTGTTGAACGCCATTATCTAAGTCTAAGAGGATTATCCAAGGTCGATGAACACATGAATCTATGCGGCGAAACGAATAGTCTGTGCACTCATCGGCCACCATCAAGTGGCCCTCACGCCCATCGGCCACCAAATCGATGAACCAAGTGGCCCGCGTGCTCACCGACCACCAAAACAGCGTACAGATCAACGAAACGATGAAATACGTGTAACGACGAAACGAGTCAAACCCGAGAAAACCAAGAAAGCCTCTAGCGGCCAGATCGCGTCAAAACGATCCGGTCGGGCTAGTGGCTCCACCGGGTGACACTTCGGTCAGATTTGATCCTGTTTTGGTTTTGACCGTTTTTCTTGGAATTTGTTTGTTCCTGAGCGTCCTAACTGATCTGATACTGTGGTTATTCAGTTCTCAACTGAAGATAAGGAGGAATCTATCGTTCTTATCCAAATACCCACTCCCGAAGCTTATAAATAGGAGCTTGGGTGCTCATTTCTCTAGGGCTGGACATCAAGAGGGCGAAACGCTGCCGAATTGGAGAGTGGAGCCACGAATTTACAACAAGGGTTAGCAGATCTTGGCAATCTCCTGTGCATAAAAAGTGGAGTTCAAGAGATCTGAGACTCGTCCCCTATTCCTCTGGATTTAAGCTTGGTCTTAAATCTCGAGAAGAGTCGTGATATCGCTTGGTCGAGATCATCGCTGCAGCGATTACATCCTTCGTGAAGTAAGAGCTTTGATCAACTTAATCTGTCAACCGGATCTGATCCGTAGCGGTCCACGGATATTAACGTCCCCGGCACAGGTAAGGTTCTCACACAAGCAGCGGGTGATAAACGTCCGTTGCGCTGTTTGACAAGAGTCGTATCTTTTGTACTTTCATTGTATAAGAAGATCTTATAAAAAGATTAACTTTTTATTTGAGTTTATTATAAATGATTAAAGTTGTAATAGATTCAATCACAATGAAAACAGTGATTTTTGATCCAAACACGCTGGCGACCATAGTGGGAGCCAATAGCTTCGCGGCCGAAGCTATCATGCCGCAACCATGGATCCGGATCCCGGTTGACGAGGAGGTCGAGTACGAGTTCGACCAACTGAAGTTCGAGGAGTATCTGTCATTCTCTTCCTCCAGATTCTCCGCCCCTCACAAGCGCAAGAAGATTAAGGCCTCCGTTGTTACTGCCATCTTGCCTTGCAATGCCCCTTCGGCCTCCAACGAGCCCGGATCTACAGATCTGGACCCTTCCCCCATCAAGGAGTCAATTGCAAAAGGTATGCCAACCCTATCAAAGAGGGCACGCCAAAGGTAGCGCCATCGACTTGCGCGCCGACTTGCTAAGGCTTTGAAGCCTGTTGACGGGATCGGCTATGAGGCGGATCTGAAACGCAGAAGGCATCGAATGCCCCAGCAGCAAATAAATAGCCTCTCCTTCAAACCAATAGCGAATGATTGGATCCAAGTTAAACGGACCCGCTCAACCCTCGAGGAGCGCATTCAGAAGCGTCATGCCTTAATTACGCGTGCACGGATTCTCATACGAGAAGTGCAGAAGCTGAAGCAAAAAGAGTTGATTAACAAACCACCAAAGCTACGCCAAGTATGGAAACCAAAGCCCGAAACGGCGTCGAAAAAAAATCGAACACCGCCCGAAACTCGCGAACCAGCCTTTGCTGGCTCGGCCAAAACCGAGCTACCAAATGGTGGCTCGGCCAAAGCCGAAC
>NC_033796.1:56846295-56852764 GCF_001876935.1 Asparagus officinalis
TCACCTTGCGTACGGTTCACCTCTCGCGAACTGTTTTGAGTTTCCGACGGCCCTTATTCCTGTCCCGACGGATCCCACACTTCCGATGAAGCCTCACGACCACGGAGACTTGTCCCGTTTCAAGATGAGGATGATGGATCGTCTGGGTCCTTTGCACAAGGATCGAGGTAAAGTTCCAATCAAAGAACGCTTGGGTCTGATGACTGAACCCCGAGCAACCACTCGAGCTAGGGGTCGTACACACCCTCGCAACAAGTCAGAGACTTCCTATAATGGGAAAACCCCTGCACTTGACTGCCTCGGACGACGAATTGAAGTCCAAGAGCCCGTCAAGAGTTCACGCTCCCAAAAGCGTGGCTCTAAACGCATGACTCTTGAGGATGCCAACAAGGCATCGAGTCCTCAGAAGGAAACGTATTCATCAGACGATGACGTTATACCTGATGAGTCATACCAACACACGATAAGTTACTCCGGTCATCAGACCGATGAGTTGTACTATCGGGCTGGGGGTATGAACAAATCTCGAAAGAGAAGTACCCGAGAAACAGAATATCATTGCCCGTGCGTCAGACTAATCAGGACAATATTATTAGCGTGTAGCTGCCCTAAGACCCTTCCGCAGAGGGTCTCGGTATTTGAGAGGATCTTTAACGGAGCGACTAAGTCCAAGCCAAGACGTTTCCGTAAGAAACAATCGGCCGTTCAAGGTGACGAACTCTCGGAAATTACAATAAATATGGCTAATAAGGGAAAGTCGATTCGACCTTCTAGTTCTGACCCGCTTATATCGCACCGTCTAACTCGGTTACGATCGGGAACTATTAGACAAAGAGATTATCAGAGAATGCAGAGAGGGTTATCCTCGGATGATGAAGCATCGGATGCTAACTTGGCAATCGCTTCTCATAATACGGTATCCAGTCCGGGATAATCCCGCGAAGTGTTCATGTCAGCACCGAGCAAATCGCCAAAATTTTCGAGGATGCCCTAACCAAGCAGAAAGAGGCATTCAAGATTAAAATGGAGATGGTTATACTACGAATGAGGGAAGAGCATGACCAAAAAATTCGAGCTCTGTCTAATCAGTTCGGTGAATCCAACCGTCGCAACCTTGCTGACCAAGCAGGTAGCAATTCAGATGTAGATGAACATCTCAATGCTGAGAACCCTCCCGCTGACTAGAACACTGGGGGTGGCCCCGTTGTTCCTCTCACAAATCGTCTGAAGCATGATATAGACGAGGACGAAAAGATGAAGGACCTCGAGAGAAAAGTCAACGCTCTGATGTCTGATCAAGAGATAAAGAAGACCGGGATTCCGTGTCCTTACCCGAGAGAGTGGGATTCAATCCCGTATCCGGTGAAGTTTAACCTAATCAACTTCACGCCGTTCGACGGGAAGGGTTCGCCCACTCAACATTTGATCTACTTTAAGTCCCACTTGGCTATGATCTCCGGCAATGAAGCCTTGATGGTTCGGTCATTCATTGGCACCCTTTGCGGGCCCGCCTTCGATTGGTACCGCCGTCTCAAGTCTGCAAACATCAACAGCTGGGATGATCAGGAGAATCTGTTCCTCGCTCATTTCTTTGATGATGACGCCGAGGTGTCAATCAGAATACTCTTCGATGAGAAACAAGAAGACGACGAGATAGTCGACGACTTTGTCAAGCGCTTTCGGAATAAGGCGATGAACTGCCGAGATCCGATCACGGAGGACTTCATTCTCCAAACCTGTCATAATAACCTCTCCTTGGATGTGTTGGAAGTTATGGGAGTAGCACCGTCCAACACCTGGAAAGAGTTGAAGATGCACGGAGAGCGGGCCGAATGCTTCCTCCGAAGGAAGAAGGCCGAGAGGAGCCAACCGATGGCTAATCTTCCGAACTCGAACTTCGCCTCCCATGGTAAGGGAAAGACACATGCAATAGTTGTTGACGTTAATCAGACGTCGCAATAACAACCCCGAAGGCAGCAAAAGACTTTGGATCTAAGACTCTAAAAAGAGTACTCCTTCAAGAACGAAGATGTTCCAGCCATCTTCGAGTCCCTCCTTGAAAATAATAAGATCAAGCTACCACCTATAGCAAATCAGGAGAAAGCTGATAATACTACAGATCCGAAGTACTGTGCATACCACAGGAGCATCTTTCATCCTACCAAGGCTTGCTTCTCTCTCAAGAATAACATCCAAACCTTGGTTGAAGCCAACGTTATATTTCTCAATTAAGTCGAATGAAGACTCCGACAAGTATAAGAGTATAAACTGCTCCTTCTGACACTCCGAAGAGTATACAAGTATAAACTTCTTCTTACTACTCCAATAGGTATATGAGTCTAAACTGTTTTCTACTCTTGACGGGAAGTTCCTGGAGAATTTTTACATGTAATATTCTTAAGGATAACCCGATCATGTAACTCAGTATGATATTAGACTCAGTTTCGCGAAGGAAGCTGGGGGTGGATGATTCATGTAACGGGAAGTTTTCGGAAGAATGCTACATGTAATTTTCTTAGGGATAACCCGATTATTACGAACAAAGTGATAAATACTAAACTCCCACTTTGATTTCCGAACACTCTTTTGCTGAGACGAGATTCGATCACTTCGTTGGATCAATCTTCCCTCACAAAACTCTCTTTGGTGTTTGACGACTCATAGTCTTCCACCACAAAATCTCCCACCGATCAGACTAATTGATGGTGTGACCACTAAAATTCCTTTCGGTTGAATCCACTCAAACTTCTATGCGTTTGTGCACTCAACATTCCCATTATTAAATTTCGGACATAGTACTTGGAATTTTAACATCTTGATCATTGACGACTGTCAAGCCCCTCCGTGTTAAATACTTATCACTTAACACTAGGAATCCCCTTTGAGCGGTTTGTACGAATCAACAACCCCACTACGATTTGTACTCCCACTCTCATTGTTCACTTGGTCAAACCTTCCTACAGTTAGGAACACAGTCAAAATTACCTTTCGATTCCTTCAATGAACGAGAGGTCCACAAATCGAGTGATCAAACCTATAAAAGTTAGGGTCATCTCACACTCCTACTTTGGGTCAAACATTTCTACAGTTAGGACCACAACTAAAATCTCCTCTCAATTCCTTCCATGAACGAGAAGCCCACTTTCAAATCGAATGATCAAACCTTCTTACAGTTAGGATCACCTCAAACTCCCGCTTGGTCAAACCTTCCTACAGTTAGGGCCAAAACCACAATTTATTCTCGATAAATGAGAAACCCACATTTAGTTCGATAATCAAACTTTTCGACAGTTAGGGTTATCCGAATCTTTTTAATTCTTGGAGTGGAGATCCCACTCTTAGTTTCGCCTTCCCGGATTCTTGAAGTGGAGATCCCACTTGAAATTTCCTTTTGCAACTGGAGATAGAATATAAAATTCTTCCTCTTCAGCTTTGGGAGATAGAATATAAAACTCTTCCATTCCCGCATCGGGTTCGTCTTTACCCCAAGAGAAGACACCGCTTTTTCAACTCCCAAAATCCGTGCTTCACACGCACGGGGAATTTTATCCCGAAGCCTAAGTAAGGATAAGTCAGCGCTTAACCCGCGTTGCTGGGTGGTTCGTTCCCGTAAAAACGACCGAGTCTACGTATTCAGCATCGTAGCAACAAAAATCCATGCCTTTTATACATGGGGAATTTAATTCTGAAGCCTAAGTAGGGATAATTCAACGCCTAACACGTGTTTCTGGTTAGTTCTTAACCGTAAAAAAAATAAAAGCCCACATATTCGATATTGTGGTAGGTTGTTATTCATAACATCAAAATCCGTGCTTCACACGTACGGGGAATTTTATCCCGATTCCTGAGCAGCGATAAGTCAATGTCTAACACGCGTTGCAGGTTAGTTCTTAACCGTAAAAAGAACAAAAGCCCATATATTCGACATTATGGCAGGTTGTTGTTCATAACGCCAAAATCCGTGCTTCACACGCACGAGGAATTTTATCTCGAAGCCTAAGTAGGGATAAGTCAGCGCCTAACACGCGTTGTCGGGTAGTCTATTCCCGTAAGAAAGACGAAGTCTACGTATTCAATATCGTAGCACTAAGAGAGTTAACTCTCTTAGCACAACATCACATGCAGAACGGACTTAAACAATCCGCGTGCAAGCCCGATTCAAATGGTAATCAGTAAACGTATGTTAAATCCGTTGAAGGCTGAGGATTTCCCAAAAATCCTAAGTCTACGTCTGATACACGTTGCTGTTTAGTCTTTTCACAGGAGAAAGACAAAGTCTTAAGTCAACGTCTCATACACGTTGTTGTTTAGTCTTTTCACAGGAGAAAGACAAAGTCTACGTATTCAATATCGTAGCACTAAAAGAGTTAACTCTTTTAGCACAACGTTATGTGTAGAACGGATTTAAACAATCTGCATACTAGCCCGACTCAAACGGTAGTCGGTAAAGGCTTATCAAACCCGTTGATGGCTAAGAATTTGCTAAAAATTCTATAAATACAAGTCATTGATGCATCAGCTTCATTAGTTGGTCTCATAACTTGAGCATCCAACAAACTTCAGGATAAGATCCACACATACAGATGAATCAACTTTAATAATTGGTCCTGTAGCCCTAACATTTCGAACCGCCACGCTCCAACGCCTTAAGAGCTTAAACTGTGTAAACTCCAGCAAACGTATGAGTATAATCTATGTTAACGCCGGACAACGCGTTATAGTAAAGGCCGATGCTGGTCAACACATCGACAATTTCGCCAAAATAAGGCAAAGGATGATTCCAAGGAGTTCAATCGCATTCAGATATGAATTTCTGACAAAGATGATCAGTTCAAAGTCAACTGAATGATAAGAGCTAAATTTGAAAACTTACGCATCAACTTCAATCCAAGATTTCGACAATGGTCAAACGATAAACGCAGCACCGAAAGAATTTCATCTATTCGACAAAAAACTAAATAGACTGAAGGCTGAAGGAGTCAAGAATTGAAGCAGCTCATAGGCTCCTCTACGAGATTGAGGAAAGGGCCTATCTTATCCAAAGCATTCTAGACTCCCCTATAAAAAAACGAGTCTGAAATTCTTTGGAGGGGGTATCTGTAGGCGTCAAAAATTACTTATAAGTCCCTGAATACAGCTTGAGACAGAGAGAATATGATAAACATCATTATCTAAGTCTAAGAGGATTATCCAACGCTGATGAACACATGAAGCTATTCGGTGAACTGAATAGCCTGTGCACTCACCGGCCACCATCAAGTGGCCCCCATGCCCATCAGCCACCAAATCGACGAACCAAGTGGCCCGCGTGCGCTCATCGGCCACCAAAACAGCGTACAGATCAACGAAACGATAAAATATGCGGAACGAGTCTAACCTGAGAAAACCAAGAAAGCCTCTGGCGGCCGGATCACGTCAAAACGATCCGGTCAGGCCAGTGGCTCGACCCAAGGCCGAGCCACCATTTGGTGGCCCGGCTAGGCCGAGCCACCGAGTGACACTTCGGCCAGATTTGATCCTGTTTCGGTTTTGACGGTTTTTCTTAGGATTTGTTTGTTCCTGAGCGTCCTAACTGATCTGATACTGTGGTTATTCAGTTCTCAACTGAAGATAAGGAGGAATCCCTCATTCTTATCCAAATACCTGCTCCCGAAGCTTATAAATAGGAGCTCGGGTGCTCATTTCTCCTGGGCTGGACATCAAGAGGGCGGAACGCTGCCGAATTGGAGAGTGGAGCCACAAATTTACAGCAAGGGTTAGCAGATCTTGGCGATCTCCTATGCATAAAGAGTGGAGTTCGAGAGATCTGAGACCCGTCCCCTATTCCTCCGGATTTAAGCTTGGTCTTAAATCTCGAGAAGAGCCGTGATCTCGCTTGGTCGATATCATCGCGCAGCGATTACTTCCTTCGTGAAGTAAGAGCTTTGATCAACTTAATCTGTCAACTGGATTTGATCCGCGACGGTCCACGGATATTAACGTCCCCGGTACAGGCAAAGTTTCCACGCAAGCAGCGGGTGATAAACGTCCGTTGCGCTGTTTGACAAGAGTCGTATCTTTTGTATTTTCATTGTATAAGAAGATCTTATAAAAAGATTAACTTTTTATTTGAGTTTATTATAAATGATTAAAGTTGTAATAGATTCAATCACAATGAAAACATCGATTTTTGACCCAAACAAATAGAGAAGGCTAAAATCAGCTTTTGAGTTGACTTTTGAGTCGTTTTGTCTCGTACACTTTTTGCACCTTTATTTACCTATACTATATCATATCAAATAAATATTAGTACCAAATGAGAGTTTGTTATCACTCAAACAAGAGATATTACAAAGACTACATTCTAACAATCTTCCCGTTTGAAAAATAACAAATTTAAAATTTAAAATTTAAAATACCAAAATTCACCCATATTTGAGATATATATAAATAGTAATAATAAACACAAATAAACAAATGATATGTAAAG
>NC_033796.1:56852774-56886455 GCF_001876935.1 Asparagus officinalis
GCATTCATGAAAGGTGTAATCAAGCACATGTATGGTAAAATTCCCACAAAAATAATGCATCAAATGTTTCAAAAAATAATTTAAAATAAGTAAAACATAAACCCACTTAGAGAAAAACTCACTCATGCAAAAAATCATCAAAATTTACCAAATTCTCCCATTTTTGTTATTAGAAAAAGAAAAAAAATACAACAATGGATATACTTAATACAAGAGAACTTTAAATAAAAAAATCATCCAGTAGGTGTACGGAAGAGAAAAGCACACCAATTCACATAAAAATTAATAGAAAATTAAAACAAAGGTTCAAAATTTAATGATAAAATATACGAATATAAGAGAAAACACATCAAGAAACACAATAAAAGATTAAATATCAATGTAAAGTGTGTAAAATATATAGTGAAAAGACCTAACTAGTTTACTGGACAAATTTAAGTATATCAAAGTCAATATTGAGTAGTAATAAGACTTGAACTATCTCAACCTTAGAGTCTAAGGACAAAGTGTCACCCCGTCGCCTCAATCATACAGGAAGAAAGATATCGTTGGGAAGATGATGATCCATACCATCTCTAGATGTAAAATATATTCAGTATAGGATGACTACCATTTAAGATATGCATAAACACAAATCATGAGTATGGGTCTTTGACCATTTTTTAATAAATACACTTTATTTTTCCGTAGATTTTATAAGAGCACGGATCTTTGATTATCTTTTAATATATATGCTCTTATTATTTAATTGATATTTAAAATAAATACACTTTAGCTCATATAAAAATAAAGGATTGTGAATTAGCCAAGTGAAAAAAATAATTTCAAAAATATTTAACATAACCAAGAAATATTTATAAATCAAATATGAGACTCTCCACCACCATTTCACATTACAAAATATGATAGGTATAGAATAGGAGTGTGTGAAATTCTTACGTAAAATATCTCATGTAAATAGTAAGTCATGTAATCAGTTTTTGATCATCATGTGCAAAAATACATACATATAAATTGAGAAACCATATGTGAACCTGTGTGACATAATCAAGCTTATATACTAAAAAAAATTATCTAAATCAATCTTATAAAAGCATATACATAGGCATATCTAACTTTTTTTAAAGAAAATAAAAAGGAAGAAAGAGAAATTTTTATTTAGTTTTTTGGTATAAAAAATGGAAAAGAAAAAAAAATCTAAAAATAACCCTAAAAAGAAAAAGAGAAAGAAGTAAAAAAATGTCCCAAAAATATGTACATACAAAACGAAGAGAAACATGCTAGATATCAAGAAATAGAATGCTTAAATCTTGTCTTAATCTATTGAAACGATCTTTAGGCAAAGATTAAAAATATCTATAAGTTGCTGATCAGTAGAAGCAAACTCAAAGATTAGAACACTCTCTTTAGCAATGTGGTCCCTAATAAAGTGATGTCGGATATCTATGTGTTTTGGTCATGAATGGTATGCTCGGTTGTTACTCAAATTAATAGTACTCTCATTATCACATCTAAAAGGAACATTCTTATAGGTGATGACATTCTTAGCTAAGGGCTCGTGTACAACAACCTAATGCAATGTATTTAGCCTCTGTAGTTGATAAAGTTATACAGTTTTATTTCTTGCTAGTCCAAGAGATTATAAGATGTCCTAAAAGATATACTATATCACTTGTACTCTTCCTGTATGTATGACACCCAACATAATCACTATCTAAATATCCAACCAAATTGAAAGAATTACACATGAAAATCTTAACCAAACTTTTGCATTCCAATTAGATATCAAAAAATTTATTTTATAGCTTTCAAATGTGGTTTTTTTAGGATTGATTTGAGTCTTGCACACAAACACACACAAAATATAATATCAGGATGAGAAGAAGTAAGATATAAGAGGCTACATGTCCTTTTCTTGTATCTCTTTTCATCAATTGACACTCCTATCTCATCTTTTGTAAACTTTGTAGAAGGACTCATCGAAGTTGAAGCTGCTTTCAAATATCCATATTGAAGCATTTAAGATGCTCTTTCACATACTTCTCCTATGAGATAAATACTTCATCTTTTGTTTGCTTCACTTGAAACCCTAGAAAATACTTCAACTCTCCCATTATGCTCATCTCAAACTCGTCCTACATTAACTTTTTAAACTTATAGCAAGGATTCTTATTCGTAGCTTTAAAAATAATATCATCAACATATACTTGTACAATAAGAATATTTTTACCAACAAATTGAACAAATAAGAAATTGTTAGCAAATCCCTTTTTGAAATTATGTTTAAGTAACTAAGAACTTAGACGGTCATACTAATCCCAACGTGCTTGTTTAAGACAATAGAAAGCTTTATCTAACTTATATACATAATTTTGAAAAGCATGATCAATAAAACTTCAACGTTGTTCTGCATAGATTTCCTTATTTAGATATCCATTTAGACACAATTTTAACATCCATTTGATAGAGCATGAAACCTTTATAACAAAAAAAAGCAAGTAGAAATTTGATAGCATTAAGTCTAGCAACCAAAGCAAGTTTCATCAAAATTAATCCGTTCTATTTGATTGTAACATTTAGCAATAAGTCTAGCTTTATTTCGCATGACATTACCATTTTTATCCAATTTATGTTTTTACCCATTTAGCTCCTACAATTAAGTGATCTTTAGGTTTAGAAACTAAATCCGAAGCTTTATTCCCTACGTATCGATTAAGTTTTTCTTGCATTGTAATAATTTAATTTTCATCATTGATAGCTTCACTTATATTGTTGAGTTCTATTTTAGATATGAAATTGACATAAGTACATAATTCTTTAAGAAAAGAATGAGGATTTTTACCTTCACCTACCTTTGATGTTAACATGGAACAATAGTAATCTTTCAAATGATTGGTGGCTGATGATTTCTTTTTGGGAGATCTTTGGTTAAAACAATTTGTTGATTGTTTGAATCTGATGGATTTTGATTAGCATTTGAAGTTTTAGGAATTGTCTCCTCATTATTGTCATGTGTTTCCTCTTGAGATTTCTTCTCACTCTCCTCCTGTAGCTCTTCTTGTTCAACCTAATCAATTGAATTCATCACAAGAAGGTCATATGCATTGTCAACCAAAACAATAGAAGTATGAATTTTGTAAAATTTAATATGAATAGTATGAGTTCACTACTAGAAATTTGGGTATTAACCACGGACGTATAGCGATGAAAATTTTCGTCGCTATACTTTGACTTATAGCGAGAGAACTTTCTGTTGCTATAATTCTATCAGCAAAAGTCTATATACTGACGAAAAAGTTATTAACGACGACGTACTATTCTTGTCGCCATTAATTTCACGACAGAAAAGATCCGTTAGTAAAAATACGATGTTAAAATGTATTTTAGCGACGGAATTTTCACGTTATGGTGACGGATATTCCGTCGCTAAAAAATTAAAAAAAGAAAAAATTTTGGGCGCGGGCCTTGCCAAAATCTTTTGGCAGCCCCGCCGCTGGCACTAATTGCCCCCAAATCAGCCTCCCCCTCTCTCCTCATTTCCTCTCTCCCTCATCCCCCTCTTCCCTCTACTTTTCTCTGTCAGCTCTCTCCCCCAACCCCTTTCTCTTTCCTCGGCCACTAGGATCCACCAACCGCCCGTCGGTCGCCCTACTGACGACCCCCGCTAACCCGACCACCATCGTCGCTTCTTCTCTCTCTCTCTCTCTCTCTCTCTTTCAAGTGTATCCCTCTCCCTCCCCCTCACTCTCTTTCTCCTCTCCCTACATCTCTCCTTCTCTTTGCCCTCTCTCTCGTCCCGGCCGACACGAGTCGCGCCAGCCGGACCAACGACATTCGGCGTCGGCCGACCGAGAGAGAGGCAGAGAGAAGGAGAGATGTAGGGAGGAGAGAAAGAGAGATGAGGAATGGTTAGGGTTAGGGTTAGGCAATGGTCAGGGTTAGGGTTAGGTGAGGGTTAGGGTTAGGGTTTGGATGAGGGTGAGGGTGTTGAGGATGAGGGTGACGGTGAGGGTGAGGGTGAGGGTTAGTGTTAGGGTGAGGGAGAGGGACAGGGTGAGGGTTAGGGTTTGGTGAGGGTTAGGGGTTGGTGAGGGTTAGGGTGAGGGTGAGGGTTAGGGTTAGAGTTAGGGTTAGGGCGAATGAGAGGACGAGGGCGGGGGTTATGGTGAGGCGAGGTTTAGGGTTAGGGTTAGGGTTATGGTGAGGGCGAGGGTTAGGGTTTGGTTAGGGTTAGGGGTTGGTGAGGTGAGGGTTAAGATTATGGAGAGGGCGAGGGTTCGGGTTAGGTGAGGGTTGGGTTACATTGAGGGTTACTGTGAGGGTTACGGTGAGGATGAGGGTGAGTGTGAAGGTTAGCATAACTATTATATCGTTAATTACATAGAAACTGTACATACACACATATTTTCGAGCCATAGAATTCCCTGTCCAATAAATACTATATATAATCTCTTTATTTACTTGTCACATACGCATACGGGATGGTTGACGGATACGAGACCATCGTGTTCGGCCCGACAACCTTTTTGTACGTGTATGTGATAGGGGGCTTATATAAAAATATTTATTGGATCTGTTCAGTGTGGACGGGTTAAGTATATAAACATGACGTGTTTATGTATTTATGTGTGTTCTTGTGTACTTTCATTTCGTCAGAGTTTTGACGGCGCTTACTCGTTGTTCTCTGTGTACAAATATCGGAGGGATACTTTTAACGATGGATAAGCCGTCACTAAATTTTTTTTTCTTTTTTTTGTAAAAAAGTATGACGGAAAATCTGTCGCTATTTTACCATCGCTAAAATTTAGCGACGAAAATTTCATCGCCAAAAGACCAATTAGGGGCCCTTAATGCACGGACGGTTATTTAGCGACGGAATTTGTTTTTTTTCATCGCTAAAAGTTATAGTGACGGAATGTTGACCTTTAGCGATGGATTTTTCCGTTGCTAAAGATAGAAAATCTAGTAGTGGTTTCGTCAAATTTAATATGAATTGACTCTGCAAGAATTTTAGTTCTTTTATTATAGACTCTATAATCTTTGCTACAAGAAGGGTATCTCTAGAAAACACATTTATCAACTTTAGAATTAAAGCTTTCTAATCGATCTTTCATGTTCAATAGAAAACACTTATTAACAAAAAGATGAAGATGTGACACATTCTAGTACATTTGATAGTAAAATTCATAAGAGGTCTTATTTAACATTGATTAATGATAAACTCTATTAATTATATAACATGTTGTAGTAACTGTCTCTACCTAGATGTGCTTTGGTAATTTATACTCATTTAACATGGTTCTAGTTATTTTTCATGAAGAATTAGAGCAATTTATACTCTTTTAACATGGTTCTAGTAATTTTCCGTAAAGTCTGATTCTTTCACGCAACAACCCCATTTTGTTGAGATATTCAAGGTAAAGAAAACTCATTAGAGATAACTTTATTAGCATAAAATTATTCAAAAAGTTTATTTTCAAATTCACCCACATAATCAAAATGAATAACATGAATAGAGAGGTCTTTTTCTTTTTCAACCTTCTTTGAAATTTTTTCTAAAACTTTAAAATATTCTTTTTTTAGTTAGAAACATGATCTGTGTAAATTTGGAGTAATCATCAACCACTACCAAACAATAACTCTTTCCTCCTAAACTTTATGGGGACACTAGTCTAAAAAGATCTAAGTAAAGTAATTGCAAAGGTTTAGAAGTGTTCACTTGATTCTTTCAAATATGAGAGGATCTAATAAATTTACCTTTTGTGCAAGCCTCACATAAACTTTTACTTTAAATATAGAGATAGACAAACCTCTAACTAATTCTTCCTTTGAGAGGTTTTGTAATGAAAACATACTTGATGTCCTAGCTTCCTGTTCCAAAACTCACTATCCTCTCTTTCTGCAACAAAGCATTTAGCAGTTTTAGATTTAATATCATTAAAATTCAATTTATACATATCTGCATCCCTATTTCTAGTAAAGACAATCGAACATGTTTTGAGTCAATAATTTTACATACACTAGATTTGAAAAGAATATATATACCTTTATCAAAAAGCTGGCTAATGGAAAAAAGCTGATTGATGGAAAAAATATTATGCTTTAACTGATCAACGAGCAATATTTTAAGGAGTTTAAAAGAATCATTACCTATAATTTTATCTTTATCGTTGTTTCTAAAAGTAACATCTTTGCCTTTCTTTTTATTAAGACTAAGAAACAACTTTTTCTTACCTGTCGTGTATCATGAATTCCCTGAATCTAAATATCACGTATTGCCTAGCTCCTTAGCTCTCTATTGAACTTCATTGTTTAAATTTTTATCCCCTAAATCTTTCAGATGTAGATATTAGCCATAAGACAGTGATTTTTATCATTCGCGCTCAAGTCATTTTCTGGTTCTTCATCTTTACTTTAGAATTCCCACAATGATGCCTTGAAACTCTTATTCTATCCTTTGTAATCCTTTTTTGTCGAGAGGGCATTCATTTCTGAAGTGGTCGGATTTTTTTTGTAATGATGACAAATAGGTTCAGAATCTGCATTCTCCTATTTACTTTTCCTTATCTTAGTGAAATAATTATTCTGTTTATTATGATAAATTTTTACTCATCATTTATATTGGCCTTCTCGGTCGACAGCAAGTCCACCGGTCGGTGGAGTAAGCGGAGTTCATCTATTTGGTTGCCCCTTACTTGGGCAAGCTCCTGTTAGAGTTATTTCATTTTTGCTCCTCTATTGAGAAGTATCTCCGAATCTAAGTGATGGAAACTTAGTCATAGAGAAGATGAAGATGAAGGTGAAATATTTGGAAGAGAAATAGTGCTATTTATAGCCTTCACCAAATCCAAACTTCTAAGAAAATCACATCTTTTAAATTTTGATTGGACCAAAAAAAGAGGCTAAATCTTAGCCTAAAACTCGGGCTAAATCCATAACAGATCTCGTGAATCTTCAATGAAGAGATCTTACCATAGATCATAGCACGAATCAAAAGGTGAAATCCCAACGACCATTACCAATTAGCAAACATTGATAATTGATGAGCATCGTCCACACAACTTAAAGCAACGCGAATCAAGCTAATATCCAGAATCAGCTAAACTTCCCTGATTTCTCAACTTCACCCTAATAATAGGGTGAGTGAACTTCATTACAAACACAGATATGGATGAGTACAAGCACTATTGAGCCTTCATCACAAGTCTATAATAAAGGAAGTCACATTCAATAGTACATCTGTGGCAACCAAGTAGATTGAGGATAATTTTTTACCTGAATGTGAGAACTCAAACTACGTTCAACAATACACATCTAGTTATTATCCAAAGTATTTCGATCACTGTTACAATATAATATCATGATCTTAAATACTTTAGGGGAAGTCTTGTAGATAATTAAAATATATTTCATCCAGGCCAATGGTTCAGTTTAGAACCAAGAAGTGAATGTCCATGGGCTAAAACACTTCAAATGAGCCCGAAGTAGAGCCAACAACAAATTGTAGCAAAGCTCACCTAGAAGAATATATGAAATATATCACGCAATTTATCTTGACCTGATCCTACCAAGTCAAGAGTGGGTCCACTCACAATTCAGATTTCAGGCCAAGTCAAAAAGCGTCATTGAGTCGACCAAGTTACTACTCAAATTCTGTATTAAATTCAAACTCCCCAGTGAAGTTCACCAACCAATTGATCAGTAAACTTCACCTATAGCTACACACGTGGGCCACATCATCCACGATTCAAAAGATAGCTCACCCATATCCACGTGAGGCTCACCCAAGCACTTTCAGAGATCTTCGCTAGCTGATTAATTAGCGAACCTCGTTAATCAGTCGTTGGAGAGCTATTCTTAAGGTGATAACCCTTTTCCTACTATCTTCTATCTTGCTAGCCACTTAATCCAAATTAAAGGCCTTTAACTCTTTTTCTAGCCTATAAAAGGAGGAGATTATTGTTCATTTGAACACCACTTGACACATAGGCAGAAGATACATAATCGAACACCCCGTTCAGGTGTAGTTTTCCTCTATTTTTGGTTCTCAGAAAAGGTTGAGCTATCTTCTAGGTAACCAAGTCAGAGACCAACAGTAAAGACCCATCGTCTTAGTCGAATTGTCAATAGAGTACAAGATCGACGCTCCATCGGCACATAAAAAGACCCCTAGAAAATATAAATTGCTCCTTAATTTTGATTGTATTCTTTTTATTGTAATCTGAGCAAATTGCAATATAAAAGACCCAAAACACAATGTAAGTTTCACCTCTTTGTTATGTGAAGTTCTTTCATGTGTAACTTTTAAAATATTCCAAATTAATTGCGCACTAGTACAATTTGTCACACACATTGAACTCTTTAGTAGTTGAAGAATAATAAAGAACATTCATAACTTCTACATTTAAAGAATAAAGCTTTCTGTCACAAGCAGACCACTTATTTCTAGGAGTGACGATAGTGGTCTCATGTACAATAGTCGTAGGTTCACGATGTCTAATCTCAACAATACTCTAAACATCAAAGTCAGAGCACAATGAAAAGACTTTCATGCAAGCTTTTCAATAGGTATAATTTGTCCCATCAAAAACTATGGTTGGTTAACTACGCATCCCTCAAGATAGGATGTTGCAGTGTTCAAATTAGATATCTCTAGCCTGTATTATGAAAATCCTAAAGATGGGTAACAAGGTTCAAATACCACTTGTTGGATCTTAGATATAGTCTTAGAGGAGTGGGGTACGATGAACAGGGTTGCTACAATTTTTTACCAACAACCACAGAATATGCAAGAAAAAGATAAAATAAAAGCAAACAATAATAATCAAATACAAAGAGCAACCAACTAAGAACACATAAGATTATATAGTAGTTCGGATAACAATCCTTTGTCATCTCTTCCTTCTCGCAAATAGGCTTCCTTACTATGCAAAGAGTTCTCCTAAATCATAAACCCGATTCACTAGGCTTATAAGATCGCGCCCAAGAATTTACCGAAATCAATCATCTAACCTAACTCTCTATAATGAGTAATACCTAATCCTACCTACTCCCAACCTCTAATTAATCCTGACTTGAGTATACCATAAAAATAAATTCTAAGCAAAACTAACACAAACAATTAAAGCTCAAAACACCAGAAAGATCTTACAGCTCTTTTATTAAACAAATCATCCTTTAATGAATATAAGAATAGCTCAATGAAGAATGATGTAGAGAATTCATCCCAGGGCAACTCTCCTCATTGAAATGATTCAAAGATTTTGTGTGCGATGAGTAATAGTTTTTGAGGCTCTAGGGGTCAAATTTTTCAATAAAATCTCTCAAAAATCAAAATTGTAAAACTCTCTTCTTCTCTCCCTCTCTTTCAATGATATATAGTCCCCGATTGGTAAAGAAAGAGAAATTCTAAACCTGATAGAGATTGGAGATAGATTAATGACGAACAACTAATATTAAGTTTGAAAAACTACAATCTGTTGTGTTTACCATTGACGATAGGTCTTGACCATCAATAATGTTGAGGCCCCATCGATTGTTGAGAGGTCCATTAATGATATAAAAGTCTTTAGAGTAAAAATCATCAATGACTCTTATAAAATATTGATGACCTCTTCTTACCATCAATTGCGAATGCCTATCATTGATAGCGAGAAGGCTAAAATAAGCTTTTGAGCTATTTTTTGTGTCATTTCATCTAATACATTTCTTACTTCTATCTTTACCTATAATATATCATCTTAAATAAATATTAGTAACAAATGAGAATTTGCTATTATTGTATGGAATACTCCTAAAACTATCTTTTCTTAAAAAGAGAAGGAACCAAGATAGAAAAATGGAGAGGCGATTTAGAAGATGACTCCAAGGGCGACTCAGAGGGTGACTTGAAGTATGATGGCACAGCAGATGAAGCATCATGTCACCATCAAGAAAGGTAATTTCATCATTAATCAGCCTCTCTACCACGTGACCCATCCAAAGAAAAGTCTTTTCATCTTCCTACTCCTTTTGGAAAGCCTTTCTCAGCCCTCTTCTGAAACATCTCGAACCTTGTTCTGTCACACAAACCAGCACTAGCACCTCTCTTCTCTTCTTTACAAATCTCAACAAAGGAAATCTCTCCCTTCCCACACAACAGAAAGGCATTCTCCCTCTGTCAGAGGGAGGCTGGACCAAGGTCCTTAACAAGAAGAAAGATCATTGGATCAAAGCCCCATCTATTTGCAAAGATCTTCATCTACCTTCAGTCAAAAAGATGTGTTTTTTCTATGATGATTGGAACCACATGGCAAGATTATGCAAGTTAGGTGATTTCAAGTGCTTTGCATATAATAGGGTTTAGCACACCTTAATCTTCTTCCAATCAAAGAAGAATCCTAAGTCTTCGACGCTCATTCCATCTTCTTTAGTGCCACCTTCTCTGTTTATCCATTTGATCACTCTTTTAGAATATGTTTTGTAGAACATTGAGGCTTATTCATGTTATGGTTTCTTCTACCTTAAAGTAGGAAACCCTAGTTATAAAGAATTGATCAGTAATTTATAGTTTCATCTCAAATTGGATGGATGGTCTTATCATGTTCGGCTTGCTTCTTCTAACTCTTATTTCATAAAATTTCCTAATGAAGAAAATCTTGTTCTGGCTTGCTCTAGAGATTTTTTCGATACGGGTACTTTTGGGGGCACCTTCGTCCCATGGTCGGAGAAGCTGCGGCTAAAACCCTTCCCTAGATTTGTCTATGTCTGAGTAGAAATATCTAATCTCCCTATGCATTTGGGTAAAGTCCCTATGCACCTTAGGGATGCTAAATTTTTCATGCACCTCTTCCAAGACATGGGAGATGTTATCATGGCTTCAGATGATATCATTCTCAAGAAGAAAGCAAGGAATTGTGAAGTTATGCTTATCATTGAAGATGCTTTGGAGAGTCCTCATTCTATTGTTTTGGGTATGTTTCTCCTAATGATGAACATATTATGGAAGGTTCCATCTAGCTAAAACTGGTAGATAACCACTTTCAAAAAAAAAAGGGAAAATGCCTAGAATATTTTGAAGAATCCATTCATAAGGAGACTATTTCCTCACATTCCTCTTCCACTTTAGAGGATGGCAAGAAAGTCCCTACAGAGGTCCTTCGCCTACGACATAGGTGGATCATCAAGAAGTAGGGCCCCCTCATAAAATTTAGGGCAAAAGATTAATTCCAGATGTTTCAAATAAAGCAGCAAATGAGGAAACAGTTAAAGAATCTCAGGATCCTTGCCTTATGTGTACGTTTTTTCCTCTTTCAATAAATTTTCTAAATTAAGCTGTTACAGAAGATTTGGTAGAAATCAAATTCTAGGCAGTCCATATCCTTATTTCTAAATTTTCGTAGGCTTTAGTAACAGAGGTCTATCCAACTCTTCTTGATGGCCCATTGGCTGATTTTAATCCTAGTCATTAGACTCCTCTGATCCCGTAAACTATTAGTAGACCTTTAGACTCTTTGGATGTTATTTCTTCAAATGATCACCCCTCTCCCCCCTCACCACCCCAATTTGAGAGGCCTCTGAAACCACCAAAGAAGAAGTCAATCTGCAAATCTCTCTTGCTTCTTCCTCACTAGAAGCGTTGGGCTCTGGTGAAGAAAAGTTTTCCTATTTGTCTTCTACTTCCTCATTAGAAGCATTGGGCTATGATGAAGAAAAGGGTCAGTATACTTCCTTTTTGTCTTCTTTTCCAAATAACTCTGTGAGTAAGAAAAAGTTTGTTGAAGTTTTGGTACTATGTAGTTAAGGAACCTATTTCTCTAGAAGGGCTTGACAAACTACGAGCCTTAGAAAAGGAGAGATCAAAGCTAGCTGTATAAGCTCTGTCTCATCCATGTTGATTAAGTTGTTCTATCTCATCCATGTTGATTAAGTTGTTCTTCTCTATTTTTATGAAGATAGGTTTATGGAATGTTAAAGGATTAAATAATCCTACTAAGTGTAGGTTGGTAAGAGACGACATTTAGTTCTCTGGAGTTGATATTGCTAGATTGCAAGAGTCTAAACTAAATTTTGTTAGAGCTAGAACTCTTAAGGCATGAGATAGTTATAGAATTTCCTCATGGTCAAGCTTAATTGCCTCTAAATCTAGAGGGGATGTGCTTTTAAGTTGGAATTATTCTCTATATTCTTGTTCTTTTTCTTTTGTTGGTGTCTTCTCTGTTACTACTATGCTCACTCATATTGTTTCCAACTGAAAATTTATTGTCACTTCAGTTTATGCTCCTCATGGCAAGGAAGACAGAGAAGTTTGTTGATGGGAATTAAGTAGAATTAAAAATATATTTTCTTTGCCTTGGGCTGTATTTGGTGACTTTAATATGACATTAAATCTTGATGAGAGAAGTGATAGAATAGGATCTATTAGAGACGGTAAATCTTTTTTTTGATAGACTCTCTACTTCTCATGGACCTACCTCTTAGTAGAAGAAAATTTACTGGGCCTAATATGAGAGCTAATCTAATGATGGCTAGATTGGACATGATCTTGATTTCTTATGATTTTGAATCTCATTTTCCTTTTCTCATTCAATATGCATTTCCCTCATCTTGCTTTGATCATAACCTAATTTTCCTAGACACGGGGGGAGTGATCCAATCTTCAAATTCAAAAAGATTTGGCTTTCTAATTATTCCTTCCAATCTTTTATTTCTAATTGTTAGAGGCCTTTCTTCTATGGAGAAGACTCTGCAGTTAGTTTTCTTATGAAGCTTAAACTCCTAAAACGTCATATCAAATGGTGGAAAAGGAACATCTTTAGTTCCATGAAATCTTCAAAACTGAAAAATTCTTCCTTCTACTGATTCCCTAAACATTATAGAAGAATTTAGATCCCTATCTAAAGAGGAGATCTCATCTAGGTTTGAGCTTAAAGAAAATCTTTATTTCATTGCTAAAGATGATGAGATTTATTAGAGACAAAAATCTAGAGTTCAATGGCTCAATGAGTAAGATTTTAACACATTTCTGTCACAAATCTGCTTCCAATCATAGTAGAAAGTACTCATTCCTAGCCTTCTAGTTCTAGCATTCTGGTTGATGGTAACATCCTCATGTCAGAATGGGACAAGAAAAATACTTTTTTTGATTACTTTGTTAGACTTCTTTCAGCCAAAGGTAAACCTATGTCTAAAGTTGAATTTCCCCTTCTATGTCCTTAACTCCTTATGGATATATCTAATCTAGAATCTCCTTTCTCTCATGAAGAGATAAAGTAGTGGTGTTTTGACCTTCATCCAAATAAATTCCCTAGCCCAGATGATTTTCCTATTCTTTTCTACCAAGAATTCTGGTCTCTTGTCAAAAGTGACATTTTTTTTTTCACTCTCTGTTTCATGATGCCAAACATTTTCATAGGATCAATTACTCTCTTATTGCTTTGATACCTTGGATAGATGGTTCCTGCTATCTCAAGGACTTGAGACCAATTAGCTGCTTAATGGTCTTTTTAAAATCTTCATGAATGTCTTAGCTAATAAGCTTAGTCATTTCATTCCTTTCCTTATAGATTAGACCCAATCTGCCTTTAAAGAAGACAAATCTACTTTAAACTCTATCCTTCTTGCTCGTTAGGTGCTCCATCATTGTTCCTTTGATAAGAAGGAGATTTGCATCATCAAGATAGATTTCATGAAAGCTTTTGATTGCATAAGCTGAGATTTTATTATCTCTCTTCTTAAGGCTAGGGGTTTTGTAGGGCTATCCATTTGAGCCTAAGGGCCAAACCCGACCAAGCCAGCGCCCAGCCAGGCCTGAGAAAAGCCCAGGATTCTAGGCTTGACTGGGCCCCGGGCCTAGCTCAGCTCCACACAACCCACACTAGGATCGGCCCGACCCAGGCAAAAATGCGCCTAGTCGGAGTACCCGGGTTCGGGTCTAGCCCGGACCGGGGCCCAGACCTAGCAGCGAATGATGGACTGGATTACTTCGGCTGGCCCGGTCCAAACGATCAAAAAAATAACCATTGGACCGGGCAGCCCGATCCCAGCCCAAGTTCAAATGGTTAAAAAATTGATCGTTGGACCGAGTGGTCCAGGTCCAAGCTGCCGCAAATGGTCAAAAAAAATGATCGTTGGGCTGGTCGGCCCGGACCTGGCCTGGACACGGTTCGGTTCGGAGAGCAAAAATAGCCAATAACAACTAGTTTTATATATTTGGCCAAAATATCCCCAAAAATAGTCAAAAAAGGACCAAATTTTGAATGTATTTTGGTCATTTGGCTAGGAACTATCACTATAAATAAAGGGGAATTCATTTATTTTCGTCATCCAAAACTCATTTGTTTCTTTCTAATACCTTTTATACTCTCTAATACTCTATTATTCTCTCTTATACTCTATGATTCTCTAATCAAATGGCTTCCTCCTCCAATTATGAAGGGGAAGTTCCAATTCCCGATACTAAAATGAATCCTAATACACCTACAGGAGCTACACCTCCTACCAAAATTGATCTTGAATCTAGTGGTAATGATCCCATACTCAAAGCTCCTAAAAGGCCGAGATTCAATGTGTGAATTTTTTTCAAGAAGATAGAACTCATTAGGGATCAACACGGTAAACTTCTCACCCAAAAGGACAAATGTGCATTGTGCGGCCATATTTTTCAAGCTCATCGTAAGAGTGGCACCTACCACCTCAAACGCCATTTAAAAAAGCATAACATAACTCAAGCAGCAACATCTCAAGGAGACATCCTCCAATCTTTACTCTCTCAATCATCAATCTTCAGTAGCCTCGGTTCCTAGAACTACGATGTAATTAAAACCAAAAAATGCATCATCAGGTTTATTATTCTTAAGAACCTTCATTTATAATTAATAGAAGATGATGAATTTGAGAATATGATTAGAGATGATTTTTATCCCTTGTTTCAAAAAATTCTCGTCAATCTTACAATGTGATATTTTGAAATATTATCACGATGAACAAACAAAAATAATTTCTTATTTTTAAAACTTAAATTATAATTTTTTTTAACTTCTGATATTTGGATATCTAGAGCACAAATTGGTTATTTATGTATCACTGTACATTGAATTGATGATACTTGGCAAATATTTAAAAGAGTTGTTTCTTTTATTACAATTGAAGATTCACACACTAGTTTTAATGTTGCAAATTTAATAATGGAAGAACTATCAAAATTAAAAATTTCTAAAAAAATATTTTCTCTTTCATTAAATAATGCAAATAATAATAATGTAGATGTAGATCATATCAAATCATCTTTGCTATTGCCATGTCAGTATGTTATTTTCATATTAGATGCATGTGTCACATTTTAAATTTAATTTTTCAAAGTGCATTTAATAAAATTAAACACATGATAGAAAATGTTAGGGTTAAAGTTTATGTTCATAATGCTTTTGAACAAAAACTTAAAAGATGAGAACAATTGTGTAAAAGAAAAAAATTAAAACCCAAGTTAATTCCAAAAGACGTTGACCACAGATGGAATTCTACCTATGCAATGTTAAATATAGCAATAGAGTATAAAGAAATTATAAATAATTTTATTACTTTCTATACTTCTAATTTTAGCTCAGGTAGTATATATAGAATAACTGATGATGAATAGAAAATTATATGTAGTGTAAAAGAGATGCTACAAGTTTTTTATGAAGCTACAATGTTATTATATGGTTATCATTATCTAACAAGTATTCAAGTTGCTTTACAAGTTTTAAGTATTCAAACTTTTTTTGGCTAATTATCACATGGATAATTATTTTGGAAACATGATTTTTCAAATGGAAATTAAACTTAATAAGTATTTTAGACCTATCCTATTATTTTTGGTTGGGGGTCCTTATTGATCCATATTTGAAGGATATTGGCTTACAAAATTTGTCAAATTCTTTGTATAAGAACATGATAATGGACACTGTATGGTTAGACTATTATATCTCTTACACATTATAATACTATTAAATATTATTTTTAAAGATTATATGATGAGTATGTAGGTAGATATGATGTAAGTATACCTTAACCTACAGCTTCTACAAGTTCAATATCGGGCAAAGGTAAAAAAATTTATAGGCAATTGATGATAGCGAGGCTAAGTGGTAGTCGTGGATCTGGATCTAGATCTGGATCATTATTAAAAAAATTCTAAAATTAAACAATATTTAGCTACACCTTTAGTTAATTCTTAAAATAATAATTTTAATATTTTGCAATGGTGGAGAGTACATGGAACAATTTCATATCTTATACTTATCATCATGACTCGTGACTAACTATTAGTGCATGTTCCTACAGTAGCTTCAGAATCCGCCTTTAGCAAATCAGAAAATTTGATCGACGACCATAGATCATTACTAGATCCATCTACCGTACAGGCGGTAATGTGCCTACAAAATTAGTAGAGGTTCGAGAAGAGAACTCAATGCATCAATCGGATAGTTAGTATTAACGATAGACTTAATGAGTTGACAATAAAAGATAGAGATAGAGACTAGAAATTACTCATTAGTTTATGATTTTTTTTAGTTGTAAATTTGTGATAAATTATTTTGGAAAGAGCTACAAATGATAGTGATATAGTTGTGTATGTGCCAATTTAGTTAGTATATATTCATCTATTGTGATGTTATAATTTTAAAAGTAATTTGTAATTGTTAGTGATTAATAATAAAGAATTTATTTTTTATAATTTTAATTTCTATGATATTTGATATTTGTATTTGTAAATTGTATAATTATAAGTGATTAATAATATGATTAAATATTTTATCAAATTTTAAATATTTTAATTACTCTTGAAATTTCATTTTTTATCATTTTTTCAAGAAACTAATTTTTAAGCAATTTAAAAAATAAGGGAAAAAATGGGCCAGCTCGGTGGCCAGCCTGTTCAAGTCCGGGCCACCCATTTTGCCCAGTCCGGACCCGAATTTTCGAGCCAAGCCGAGCCGGGCTGGCCCGAATGGACAGACCTATGGTTTTGGTCCTAGGTTGTGTCGTTGGATCCAACGTGTTCTCTCTTCCTCCAAATCATCTATCTTGGTCAATAGCTCTCCTTCTAAATCCTTTCAATGTCGCCATGGTTTAAAATATGGTGACCCTTTGCTCCCCATGTTGTTTATTCTTGTTGTTAATGTTCTCAACAAAATGCTCACCAATAGTTGCGGGATCTGTTTGAACTTCACCTCAAAGGTCATGTCAATTCTATCAGATCTCTCTAATTTGCAGATGATACCCTTGTTTTCTGTAAAGCTTCTAAACATGACTTCACTGTCCTCAAAACCATGTTCTACCTCTTTGAAGACATCCCTGGTCTTAGCATAAATTAAGCTAAAATAAATCTATTCTACTTAAAAAAAACTACCAAATAAGACCAATTATCTTGCCACCATTATCAGTTGCTCTCTTAGCGTTCCTCCTTTGTGATATATTAGCCTCCCTCTTAAGGAATGTTCTCTTTCTAGATGTGGTTGACAGCCTCTATTGAACTCCTTTAGCAAGAAGTTGTCAATGTGGAAGAGCAGATCTTTAGGTAGAAGATTAACTCCTCTAAATCTTGTGCTATCTTCTCTCCTGCTTTACTTCATGTCTTTTTTAAATAACCAAGATGGCTTATCAAGGTAATAGACAATATCAGAAAGAATTTCTTATGGGGAGGTAATCAGCAAGGAAATTTCAAATGTCTAGTTAGATGGGAAAGTATTTGCAAATGAAAAAAAAAACAAAGGGGTTTCGGAGTTCTTAATCTTTTAGCCTTTAACTAGTCTCTTCTTTCAAAATGAATGTGGAAAATTCTTGATCTCGACTCTTTTATTACTCATGTTTTTACATCTATTTTTTACTAGAAATCATTCCAACTTTTTTGCATACCGCATAAGGCTTCAGCTTCTAAGTTTCTTCATGACTTGCATTATATTCATCATGCTTTTACTTGCTTTGTTCAATGGAAGTTAGGTGATGGAGACATTATCTTCTTCTGGGAAAAGATAAATGGATTGGCAATAATTCCTTGAGCAGTCTTTTTCCTAATGTATATAAATTGGCATTCTTAACAAATGTCAGTGTTCGCACCCAAGACTATTATCATAATAGAAATTGGATATGACATCCTTTTCTTAGAAGAGTATCCTCAATAGCTAAAGGGATAACATAAAAAAATTTGAAACTTCTCCTTTAATCCAGTAGTAGAACAGTGTACCATGTCAAGGACCAAGTTTGGTGGCCACTGCTATCTTGAGGGTTTTTCCAATTAAATTCTTCTACTTCTTGATCAATTGTGGTAGACAAGTTTTAAACAAATCTTCTTTTATTTAGAACTCTATCACTCCTAATAAGGTTAAAAAAATTTAGATTCTCTCCAAAAAGAGACTCAAAACTAAAGAAAATTTGTTGAACAAGAGATAAACAAGCGACTCTTAGTGCCATTGTTTGTAAACTGAGCTAGAAACAGATAGTCATCTCTTCTATTCTTGCTCTTTCTCCAAAGTTGCATGGTCTTTCTTTTCCTCTTTCTTCCCATCTGTGTAATGGTTTGTCAACTTTGAAAAATTACTAGAATCAAATGGCAGTTTCTTATCTCATTGTAGACTATAAATTTTATGAAAAGTTTTGTTCCTAGCCTTTTGTTGGTTCTTATGGCGAAGTCGGAACAACCTTATTTTTAATGAAGTTTAGATCCTACCTCAAATCTAGCTTCTAATATGGTGCACTTTATTTTATTATGGGTAGGGAATTAAAACAACAAGAAGACAGACAATTCAAAGAATTGTGAGAGAACAAGGAGTGGAAGCTTTACTGCAGGATGATGCAGAGGATGTAGTCAGAGACAACTTCCATCATGCACCTTAGTTCAATCCAGCTTGCCTTCTGGTGTTATTTGTAAAACGTTTTTTTATGTTCCTTTCAGATACTTATGCAATTGCTTGTTGTGATGCACAAGATGGGTATATTAGCTAGAAAATAATGTTTTGTCCCGAATTCGAATGGGTTTTGGAGTTTACAAGCTTTATTTTATCAAACGTCTATGATTTGTGCATTATGTGTGGCAAGGTCCTCTCCCTAGTCTCAAATATGAATCGTTCTAATATTTTCATCCTTTAAACCTTATAATTCTCTTTCCTATACTTATTTGTTTTTAATGGAATGAACGGGGCATCTCGCCTTGTCTTAAAAAAAGGGAGCTATCTTCTCTTTATGGGAAACCAGTAGATGGTGGCTATGATGCATATTTTGGGACAAACCCGGGGCCTAATGAAGCAGGGTCCCGATAAATAGTAGAGAAAAAGTAATAAAATAAATACACAAATTTAGATGAAAAACCCCCTAAATAAATTTGGAGTAAAAAAACACAGGCAATGATAGAAGAATCCACTATAAGAAAAAACTTTAGAGTTATAATCTCTCTCTCCCTTTACAAGGAGAAACTCTCTATTTTTCTCTCACTCTTCTATATGTGGAGTTGTTATTGTTTATGGGATGATCCCTTCTTAAGGCTAGGAGGGCTATATATAGGTGATATTGTGTTAGGCATGTACTGTTGCTATAATATTACTACAGTAATAGCTGGTGGATCTATGGTTGGTATTTACTATAGCGGGTAGGTGGTTACTGTGCTTTCTAACAGTCGCCCACTTGAAGATTTGATTGAAAATAAATCATATCTTCACATCATTCTTTCTATCTTGTCATCTTCATGTTGCTCACGTCTCCAACAGATTACAAGAGTATCGATACCAATTAAATTTGTCAGTATTGACTGTTTTTGTCAAAAAATCTGCTAAGTTATTTTTAGTGTGAATTTTTTGCATATCCATTGTTTCTTCTTTCACTTTCTCATGAACGAAGTGATACTAAAATTAAATGTGTTCTGTCTTTGAATGAAAAGCTGATTTTCTTACCAAAAGTAAAGCACTCTGGCTGTCACAAAATAGAATTTTTTTTTTGTTCATGCCCGAGTTCCTCCAGTATCATTCTCAACCATATTGTCTCTTTACTAGCTTGTATAGCTGCGACATATTCTACCTCTATTATTGATGTAATCACAACTGACAGTAATTTTAAAAGCTAGCTTACAGCTCTGCCAGCAAGTGCAAACGTATAGCTTGTGGTGGATTTGCTATTATTACAATCACCTGCATAATCAAAATCAATATATTTATTGACAATAAAATCTGATCACTCATAACATAATGCAACATTTAAGGTTCCCTTAATGTATCTTAGGACCCTCTTTACAGCATTCCAATGCTCTTTACCAGGATTCGTCATGTATCGACTAACCACTCTCACTACTTGTGCAATGTCTAGTATTGTACAAATCATAGCAAATATTAGACTTTCCACTACTAATGCATACGGTAGTCAAGATATCTCCATCCTATCTTCTTTACTACTGAGACTCATAGTGGAGAATAACTTAAAATTAATAGGAAGAAGGGTTGAAACTAACTTACAATCTTGCATGTTGAAGCGCTGCAAGATTTTTTTCAAATAATTTTTCTAAGAAAGCCAAATCATCCTATTAATTCTGTCTCAGTAAATATACATTCCTAGAATCATGTTTGCTTTTAATTCTTCTAAGAAAGCCAAATCATCCTATTAATTCTTCTAAGTGCCGCAAGATTCATTTTAAATTTCCTAACCAACTATGCCTTTAATTCTTTGATACAATCTTTGTTAGGGCCTTGCAACTAACATGTCGTCAACATACAATAATAACATAATAAAGTTATTTTCACCAAATTTCTTGAAATATGTATAAGGGTCTTAATTGAGTCTGTTGTATCCAAGATTCATGATGAATGAATGAATCTCTTGTACCAACATATCGGCGCCTGCTTTAGACCGTATAGAGATTTGTTCAACCTACAAACCAATTTCTCTTTTTCCTTTTCTTTAAAACTTTCTGGTTGGAGCACAAAATTTTTTTTCTTTAAGATCTCCATAAAATTATTGTTTTCACATCTAGCTACTCTAGATGTAAGTCAAATATAGTGCTCATAGTCGGGACTATTCAGACTGTTGTAAGTCGAACTACAGGAGAAAATATTTCGTTAAAGTTAATACTTTTTTTCTTGCATATCGTTTTATTACCAATCTAGTACGATATCGCTCCACTTGATCATCTCCATTTTGCTTGATCTTGTAGACCCATTTATTTTCAATAGTCTTTCTTCCTTGTGGTAGTGACACAATTACTCAAGTCTTATTCTTATGAGAAGCTTCAATTTGTTTTTGTATTGCTTCCATTCACAAAGATTCATCTGTGCTATTTATAGCTTTATGGAAAGTTGATGGCTCTCCATCCTCTGTTAGAAGGCAATATGCAATATGACTCTCCGTAATATACTTCGAGTGCCAAGTTGATGGATTTCTCACAAGTGGACCTTCAAACTTCTAGAGCCTCAGACTCGATTACTTCTTATACATTATGCTCTGGTGTTGCTTCAGAAGAATTTGGATCATTTTCTACCTGAACAACTATAGTTTCTGAGTTTTTCCTTGAACAACTTTCTTTCTCTTCATATTTTAGTTGGTTCTCTACAAAAATAACATCTTTGCTGACAATAACCTTGCGGGAACGGGATCCTACAAGCGATACCTCTTTACTCTGTCAACATACCCCAAGAATATAGATTTCTTTGATTTTGAATTCAATTTTGTAATTTTTTGGGCATTGTACATTAAGTATATTTTACTTCTACATATATGGAGGTTTGAATAATTAGTTGGCTTCTCAGTCTACATCTCCATCGGTGTTTTTAACTAAATTACGGTTGATGGGATCGATTCACTACATAGCAGGTGATTTTTGCTAATTCTATCCAAAAGACTTTATCTATATTTATAATTACTAACATTACTCTTGTTCTTTCCAACAAAGTTCTATAAATCTGTTTTGCTACTCTATTTTGTTGAGAAGTATATGTAGTACTGAATTGTGTTTTGATGCCTTCTTGCTTACAGAATGTAAGAAAAATTCACTGTCTGGTTATTCTCCTCCATTATTAGACCTCAAGTATTTGATCTTCTTTTCAGATTCAAGCTCAACTCGCTCTTTGTAAGCTTTAAAGTCTGAGAACACATCTATCTTCTTCTTGATAGGGTAAGCCCAACATCTTATGGAGTAATCATCAAAAAAGGAGACAAAGTACTTTGCTCCTTCCATGGATGTAATTGGTACTTAGCATACATCAGAATGAACCAGTTCTAGAATAGCATTGCTTCTAGAACTCGATGTGTTAAACTTTAGCCGATGCTGCCTACTTGTAACACAATACTCGTAGAAGGGAAGAGCAACCGATTTGAGCCCAAGAAGTTGCTTCTGGTCGGAGAGAATCTTCAGGCCTCGTTCTGATATGTGGCCTAGTTTACGGTGCCACATTATGGTTTGTTCTTCTTCATGGCTAGTTGATGTCACGCGTAAATCGGCTTCCTGTAGGGTTTCTCTCTTTAATATGTATAGATTTATAGCTATCTTTCTCCATTTATCATAACGAGTGCCCTCTAACAGTTTTTATTATCCCATTTTCTATATGGCTTTGCATCCAAGCTCATCCAATTATCTTAAAGACAATAGATTTTTCTTCAAGTCTTTCACATGTCCTACATTTAGTGTGTATTGTACCATCAAATATTATAATTTTGACAGTACCAATACCAAAAATTTTTAAGGCATAATCATTGTCCATAAATACAACTCCTCCTGAGATAGGTTCAATTTGTGGAACCTTTCTCTCCGGGAGGTCATGTGCAAGGAAGCTACTGAATCTAGAAGCCATATATCAGCAAACTTCTTTCTACCTTTATCAATAGTGGTTGCTCCACTATATAAAATTTTACCATCGTCTGATGTGTTGATAATGTATCCTTGAAATGTTGATGACTCTGAAGACTTTTTATCACCACTCTTCTTATTATGCCAACACTTCAATTTCTCATGTTCCCTTTTGTCACAATTGTAGCATTTGATATTCTTCTTACTTTTTTATTTTGATATACCATGGGTATGACTCTTATTAGGGTCACGTTCCGTTTATCTTCATCTCATCACCGATGAGGCATCCACTTGTTGCAAACTTGTCTGCCTGTCTTCTTTGTTCTTACGCCGATTTTCACCAGAATGACTTCTACAATGTCTCGAAGACTAGATACTCCGTAAGGACGTTGTTTGTTAGATTGATGATGAGTTGATCATACGAATCAGGTAGACTTTGAAGTAGAAGCTCTGCACGTTCATTCACACTGATTGTATGCCCCAACGTTGTGAGTTGGGAGAATTGTGTGTTTAGGGTGTTGATGTGGTCGGTAAGCGATGTAGATTCCACCATCCTCAAAGTGTAAAGTCTTCTTTTTAAAAAGAATTTGTTGTATAGGAATTTGGTCTCATATAGCTTTGTTAGAGTATCACAGATCTCCTTAGCTATTTTCTTATCCTCTAACTTGACAGTACCCCATTTGCTAATGCTAGATAGAGATTAGCAATGCATTTTCGTCCATCTTATTCCACTTTTTATCATTTGCGATATCGTCCAGCCTTGCATCGATGGCCGCTAGATAATTATCTTTTCTCAAGATAGCATTTATCTTTAATTTTCACAGTGAGAAATTACTCTCGTTGAATTCCTCAATCTCGAACTTCACCGTCATTGCTTCTACTACAAACGACAACTTCTACTATTTCACATGAACAATAACCACGTTTGTGAATAGTAACGTAGTTGTGGATAGTACCGTATCTGTGAATAGTGCTTAATGCCTTCAAGGGCAAAATGATAATCTAACTTATTTTCTAATGTGGAGGATCCAGTTTTAGTGACAGCCACAGAGCATATGATAAGCAGATACACGCACCTTAAGCCAGACTCTGATACCACTTGTTAGGATAAACTCGGGACCCAATAGAGCAGGGTCCCAGCAAATAGTGGAATAGAAGTAATAAAATGAACACACGTATTTACATGAAAAAACCCCTAAATAAATTTGGGGTAAAAACCATGGGCAATGATAGAAAAATCTACTATAAAGAAAAAAATTTAGAGTTACAATCTCTCTCTTTACAAGGAGAAACTCTCTATTTTTCTCTCACTCTTCTATATGTGGAATTGTTGTTTCAGAGATGATCTCAACCTAAGGTTAGGAGGGCCATATATAGGCGATCCTGCGGTAGGTATGTACTGTTGCTACAGTACCATTTGGTCGTTTTATGCTTGTTGTTTACTGTGGCGGGTAGGTGGTTATTGTGCTTTCTAACAGCATATTTATGTGAAAGGGTCAAACTTCTCCTACATCGTAGTTGTGGTGCAATGGCACAAAGCTTGATTCCAAGTGAGTTTTGTTCTTCAAGTAAATCTGGCTCAACTAACAAACTAAGGAACAAGTTAAAAAGTGACAAGTGCTATTCAAGATACAGATATATAAGAGAGCTATCTGCAATTTACCTGCTGAGGCGGACAAGGATCGAAGCCAACGGATACGGTGTCTTAAACTCAATGATCACTTAAGAATGTCAGAACCCCTTCTCCACGATCATGCAGCCCTCTCCCTTTATATATTTTTTTAATTCCCTCTCCACGTTCTCTCCTGCCAGCCCACATTAATGAACTCTCTCTCCAATATCCGCATAACCATGAGCTAACCCCCCTTTAATTATTATTGTAACGCAGGATTCTCCACTTGAAACACAAGATCTCCATCTCAATCGGTAACTCTGGCACCTATTTTTTAAATCTGTCAATGCCAATAACTTAATTGACTTAATCGTCACGTACTGAACAGACTTAAATAATTCAGAACATTCCTAAGATTGGTAGCAGTATAAATAGTGTTCGAGCTTGTATTCATTTGTAATTCTATCCTAAATATCAATGAACACTTTTGCAGAGATAGATTGGAGCTCGTTTAATGCGATAATGGCAAGCGAAGAGTCTGAACTACTGGCTCAATTGTTCAATGAGCCAGATCAGGACTTGAGCTTAGGAGTCTCGTCCTTGTTTTGGCCTGATCAGGTTCAAAATGCCAATACTAGCTCATGCTATTGGCCTCAAGAGAAGTGTAATGCTACTATTTTTAGTACTACTATCAGTAGTAGCAGTTTATTTGATCAATCTACTGCCTGTCAATCTTACTACAATATGACTGCATCCAATGTGATGCCTGAAATTAATAACGACAACAAGAATGGCAGTTATTTCAGTGGTGAAACCAGCAGTGAAGATGCGGGAGATTCGACCATGAGCTTGGCTCAACAGAAGAGAAAGTTGAACAAGCCTGCAGAAAATGATAACCCAAAGAAGAAGGTGAGCTTATTGTCATTTTGCTTAATTCCTGAAAAATTTTCTTTGTTAGTGAGTAGTATGTAACCTACTATATGTGCAGGTTAAGATTGGCAAGAATCAAAAGACGAAGAAGCATCATGAGAAGATTATTACATGTGACAAAGATGAAAAGTGCTCGAGCTCTTGTTGCTCAGAGGATGATTCTAACACATCTCAAGAGAAGAATGGAGGAGAAAATATGGGCTCCGGGTCCAAAGGTAAGAATGCCGCTCTAAATCTGAATGGAAAAGCAAGAGCTAGTCGAGGATCTGCAACTGACCCTCAGAGCTTATATGCAAGGGTAATGAATCAGTGCCTGATATGTCAATGCAATAAGAGGTTGTATTTTTAGTCGGGAAAAAAAAATCTAATGTAGTTTGGCAATTTGAATACAGAAAAGGAGGGAAAGGATTAATGAGAGGTTGAGGATATTGCAGAATCTGGTACCTAATGGAACCAAAGTGAGTTCACTCTATACTCATGACTAACTAGACGTATCCTTGTTTTTACACTTTTAAATATAGCTTTCCTTTTCTTGCAGTTTTTTTCTTTCTTGGAACTTTTTCTGGGTAGTGCCCTATATTTTATATATACAAGGTTTTACCCTCTTTAACATCAATTAATAAGAATTTTCTTGATAGAAACAACAATCAATAAGAAGAAATATCTTTCTCAACTCTTGACACATAGGGTCTGAAGTTTTCTCCTTCTGCCTCTGATCATTTTCCATTTCTTTTAGCTTTTTAATTTCAGACTCCCGATTGTTCATACAATCGTTCACTATAATTTTTTTAATTCAGACTCTCAATCGTTCATATAATCTTTACTTTTTTTTTACCAGTAGTGTTTCTTTCTTATAATGTTTCTAAGTACTTTCCACAAATATTCTACAATGTGTGTGCGTGTATAGGATAAAATTTACCCTTTTCAATTTCATCATCAATCAATAAGACGAAAAATCTGTTACTGAAGTACTCTTAACACATAGAAATTTATATTTGACAGGTTGATATTAGCACAATGCTAGAAGAAGCAGTTCAGTATGTAAAGTTCTTGCAACTCCAAATCAAGGTAAAAAATAAAAAAAGTTAACCTCAAAACTACACATTTATTCCGTTCAGTTCTATTATTGATTGTTAATTGTTTTTCTTCAGCTATTGAGCTCTGATGATCTGTGGATGTATGCTCCCCTTGCGTACAATGGAATGGACATTGGGCTTGATTTAAGGATCTCTCAGCCAAGGTTATGATATCGGTATCTGTTAACTCCTAAAGGGTGATTGTTGGAGTACTTATGTTAATAAAACCTCTAAAATTTGTTTTATTGTTAAGAATTCATTGCTTTTTTTGTAATGGGTTTGTTATAATAAGACAGTGCTCCAAAAAGAAGTAAGATTTGAAGGCTTACTGAGCTGACTTTATACTTTCTGAGCTCTTGTTCAATGAAACTAGGTGAAAATACTGATTCAATGTTTTGGGGGAGATTGAAACCTTTGACCTTGTTTGAGAAATTTGGAGTCAACTAATATCACGTCGTCACTTGTAGCAGTCGGTTGTAATTGCAGTTGTTTGATTCTATTCTAGAATTTTGCAATTTGCATCAGCAGTTATAACTGTAGTTATATGTTTCAGAGTCTCAAGGCTGTATGATGTTTTTGTAGGAGGTTATTACGATTGAAACTGTAATTTAAACTCCTTTTTGTTGCCCACGAGGTCACAAATTGTGACTTCATCATAATTTGTAAGAGTCCTCGGCTGCAACTGATGATATTATTGCAATTGCAGTTGCTACTACATTTACTAGTGATAATAATGATATAAATAGCTGCAGCTAGCCATAAATACCCTACCTATAATACTGTAGTTGCAGCGAACCAAATAACCCCAGAAACTTACAACATCATTCATTAAGGCATGGCCTAAACTCCATTGCTCTTTAAGAATACTGCTGGCTCAAACTCTATTAGTCACAATTATATTCAATTATTATGAAACTATCAATTCATAGGGTGTGTTTTGCAACAATTCCAAAGCTGGGTCAAGATCAATCTTATAGTCTAGATCTGTCCTAGTCAGGCCTAAAATGGACTAGGGGAGGAGTAGATCAAACTAAAACTGGTTTAGTGACTAAATTTTGGGCTACAAACTCCGAGTCAATTCTGACCTAGTTTTTGCTTAAAAATAAAACAAAACTTAGATAGCATAGGTCCTAGCCTAGTTTTAAGGGGTTATAGAATACACCTCTATTCTCATGGTGTAGGTTACTTAATATTTGACATCATTGTGAAAATATGTATGAGAATATTGTTAATATAATTTAATCTAGATTTTCCACAAAATATGGTATATATGAAATATATGCTATTTGGAAGACCTTGAAGACTAGATGAATGTTTGTTTGCAAGGGAGTAATTATGAAGTAGTTGAGATAAGGATAGTAAATGCTATGTTTGCTACTTCTCATAATAAAAAAAACTTGTTTGTTTCTATGATAAATCCACTTTCTGGTACTTCTCAAACGTTGATATGGTCTATATGTCATCCATATTTCCTATTTTTTTCCATGTCTCAAGGCTTAAAAGTAGCTCAAAAGTAGGTGAAATGTGCATGATTTTAGGAAATAAATAATTTTGTTTATCATCATTTCCTTTATTAGTTACTTCCTAACAAGTTTCCTTGTTATCCAGATAAAAAAGTGAATGAAAAATAACAAATATTATCACTATATGGAAAAATCTCTCAAATACATTTACTGTTACTCCTCGTTTGGTACGCGGGGAATGAGTAGTAATGGGATGCAATTCCAACTCTTTATTCATGCGGACCCAATGTATTTTTAGATGCTAGAATTACTATTCCCACTTCTTATCAATTCCTACTTTATGTGAGAATTATCATTCCTAACCATTTAACAACGAATTGATATTCCCACTTAAGTAAGAATAAAATAATCAAATAATTTTTTATTGTACACTCCTTAAAAGATACGAATATATATAAATTCCCATATGAAAATTTATTTTTATAGAAATAATATCATTAGCTACTCGTACAAATATACAAATAGATATAAAATATTAAAATACTATTCTTTATTTGACTTTGCCCTAGTTCCATCGCGTTTGCAGTAGAAAAACATCTCATCTTCCCCTCGGCGTGACTTAGTTAGGTAACCATTATTTCTTTTTAAAATATGTATGTGTGGCTAAACTTTACCTTACCTTTACAATAATTTTTTTATCTTCTGGCGACTCGGTTTCTTAATCTATTGGTAATTAGGTTAGTAAGTATTTTATCTTTAGATGCATGATTTGAAGTTCCATTGAAGCATATATGCCTATTCTTTTCAGTAACTTTTTTAAAGTACTCACAACAAGAAATGATGTGCTTAATTGATGAGATTGGAACTTTATATTTTGATTAGAGGTTAACATGTTTTCTATTCCTTCAAACTTTCTAGGTTAACATGTTTTCTATTCCTAATCAAATTTTTGAAAGTTAAAGGTGCATTTGAAATTTCATAAAAATTTTATATACAGACTAAAAATTAATATGTTTTTCCAATCCTTCAAATTTTAGTGTTTTCTTTCGATCTCTCTCTCTTCATGCATGCACATGGATTCAGTCATAAGTCATATAGCATGCATATGGAATTCAATCTATTGTATACGTTTGCGCACAATGATGCTAATAACATTAACTACTCGTGCAAGTAATAGTCATGTGGCATTAAAAGTTAGAAATGTGGAATTATAATTATTTATAATCAAAAATAGTTTCTATGAAAATTATTTTTTAATTATTAAGCCAAACATCCTAAATTGTTGCTGAGGCGGCGTACCAAAATATAACTATCAACTGAAAAATCATTTCTATAAAAAATATTATTTCCATAAAACTTTTTTTTTCCAAAAAATGAATTATTTAGTCATCTTTAAAATATTTTTATGTTTTTAAAATTCGGTGTTTTCGTATGGGCATTATTAGAAAACTAAATTTTATTCTCAGTTGTGAACAAATGATACCAAACATGGGCATGAGGATATGATTGTCATTCCCGTTTCATTCTCTTAACGCGCCCAAACATGAGAATAAGAATGCGCATTCCATTCTCACATCTATTTCTTTCCATTCATACCTTCTTTCTATTCTCACTTGACTAAATTCCCGCATACCAAACGAGGCGTTAGTGATATATAAGTAGAGAATCGATCGGGAAAGTTCAAAGTTGAGGGGGTCATGTGAGGCAAAAGAAAATTCAGAAGGAATTAGGGGAATAAAGAAAGTTTAAGGGGGTTTTGTGAGAGACACCTCACAGATGAGGGGGTTTTGTGAAATTTACCCAAATTGTTCTACATTATGTACAGTAGGGTTTGTTTTTAAAGCACATGTGCTTTTGATTGATCAATACCTTTCTCACTTGAAGTATATATCTTGTTTTATAAGTCAATATGACATTCCACCAAACATGTCGTACTGGTACAGGAATCAGTTGGGCTTTGAGAATTTCCAAATTCATAAGTTTGAAAATTACATTAAATACTGTTATTAAGCTTAAACTGTTTTGGGTCCTCAACCTTTTTTTTTTTCCTAATGATTATTCATTCGTGCACTTTTACATGCAATAGCTAATCTTCTGGTGTTGAGTGAATTTCACGAAACCCCCAATTTTTCATAAGGTGATATGGTTATAATATTTAAGCGGTGCATTATGACTCCAATTAGGAAGGCTAATTGGGGGCTTAATTTCTAGCTGGAAACCAGCAAGGGCTTCGTTCAACTTCCAGCCTCTTCTACATCACATGCCTTAGAGAAATCCAGATATCCAAGAGGGGGAGGAAAAAAAAAACATGAGGAATCCAGAGAGAAGACGGACAAAGGGTGAGGTGAGGATTTCGGTTTAATCGGCCGCCCATATGGTCGTCGTAGCTTTTTAATCTCTGAAAATTTGCAATGTTTGTTAATTGTATTTATTGAATACATTTTATTTTCCATTTAGTTTTTTTTTTCTGAAAGAAGAAACGTAAATGACAAGGAGAGTGAGATTGGATTTTGTTTAGCTTTTAAGTTATACAGATTACATGTGGACAGGATATGAGTTTTGTAACATGAAAACTTTGAGTATTTTGAATAAAAAAAGTATGCATCATCTCTCAATTAGTCACAAGGGAGACAATTCAAATAATTAAGAAATTTAAAAACAGAGGATAGAAAGCATATTTATTGCTTCGATTCAGCCAAAATAGCTTCCTGTATAACATTTGAAAAAAATATTTCTGGTTTAAAGACAATCTACGTGAGGGGATAAAAGACAGCCACATAAAGTTCCATTTAGACTCAGCAACAAAAGATTGGATGAAATCAACTTTTTATAATTGCATATTCATCATGGCCCTAGCATAAATGGAAGAAATAAGAAGGTTCCCAATCTATTTTGCTTTTCGGTGGTGACAAATAACCTGAGGAACAAATTACACATTTTAACCCTTGATCCGTTTTTTTCATGCTTAATCTTCTGGTTTCACGTCCCATATTACCTTCATCAAATATAATCTCAAATTTTTCAGGGCGTCACATGTTGATGAGCTTAATTAGTTCAACGCAATTCAGAACACATTTATCTTCCGGTAGTACTAATTAATATGTTACTTGCTAATAGAAATGTGTTACTTTAACAACCTAAACATAGAGTACAGTACAATTGTTGAACACGACAGACCCATATTTACAGTACAACATGCACATAATGGTTCCTTAAATAGTTACCAATTAAATCATTTTTTGAGAAAACTATATGACAGAGGAGAACACTTAACAATTAATAGTCAACACATTAAAATCCGCTCCAATATACAGGCTAGTTATAGTCTAAGCAAACATTATTAATCTTTTGCACCATAGACTAAAAAGGAAAACAGAAGACAGCCCAAAATGTAATTATCATCAAGAATAATATGACCATAGCAAGGCACATGCAATAACCAAAACAGTTCTCACATTTAAGTGAAGGTAGAAAACATAAAACATCGTCAATTAGGATCACTATGCAGTTTAGCAAACAAATCGCAAGGAAACCAATTCTACTAGAGAAAACATGTTGAAGGCACATCTTTTCATATCGCAAATTGTTATGGATCTTATGGTTAATGAATAACAAATGCACAAAGAAGAACTTAATGTTAGGATGCAGTCCGTACAATCTCTCTTGTTTAAGTAATAACAAACTCTCGTTTCGTGTAATAAATGTTTGAGATGATATAGTATAGGTGCATACATGTATAAGAACTGTACGAGACGAATGATGTGAAAATCAGCTCAAACGTGATTTCAGCCATCGAACCATAGATGGTCATCAGTGACCCATCGATGGGTATGAGGTCATCAATGGCTACAAGAACTTATTGATAAAATTATAGAGATAGATTTTCAAACCATCGATGACATGCAAGAAGCCAACGATGGTGCTCAAGAGCCCATCAATGGTCGTAAGCAATCATCGATGGTAAAGTCAGTTGATTGTAGATTTTAAGTTTTAATCACATTTCTTCATCGTTCCTTCTTAGCTCCAAACTCTACTATATTTAAGATATCTCTTTCTTGATCTATTGAAGACTATATATCATTGCGAGAGAGAGAGAGAGAGAGAGAGAGAGAGAGAGAGAGAGAGAGAGAGAGAGAGAGAGAGAGAGAGAAGAGAGAGAGAGAGAGAGAGAGAGAGAGAGAGAGAGAGGGTTTTGATTGAAGAGAGATTCTATTGAAGGTTTGATACTTAGAGCCTCGAAAAATTCTTTCTCGATGTGCACAATATTTCCGAATAATTTTAGCGAGGAGGTTTGATCCCTACATCATTCTTCATTGTGCTACACTTAGATTCATTGAAGGATGGTTTGTGTTTATCAAAAAGGCTATAAGATCTTTCATATTTTTTGTGCTTCCTTGTGTTTTATTATTTGTGTTTCAAACTTGTTTTTTTGCGGTGTACTCAAGCTGGTATTAATTAAGGGTGAGGACTAGCTAGGACTAGGTGTTTACTCATTGTGGAGAGTTAGGTTAGATGAATGATTTTGGGTAGATTTTAGGATGTGGTCTTTATAAGTCTACTAATTTGGTTGTGATTGAGGAGAACTATTGGCATAATGAGTAAGGCCCTTCCTGAAAAGAAAGAGTGGATGTAAAATTATTCTCTGAATCATTATAAAATTTTGTGTGTCCTTGATTGATAATTTTCGCATTTATTTTTTCTTCTCTGCATATTTTATGTTTTTAATGAAAAATGATAGCAACCCTAATTCATCTCCTCTAAGATTGCATCTTAGATCCAACAAGTGGCATCAGAGGCTTGCTACCCATCTCTAGGATTATATCCTATGATAGAGATGTCTAGTTTGACCGCCACAATGGCTTTTCCTACGGGACATGTAGTTCACCGACCCACACTTTTCGATAGAACAAAGTACTCCGATTGGAAAGCGCATATGAGAGTCTTTTTATTGCCCACTAATTATGATGTTTGGATTAACATAGAAAAAACCTATAGTGAATCTACTACCATTGTAGAAGATACTACCTTAGTTACTCCAAGAGATCTATGGACCATTCAAGAAAAAAAGAACTATTCTTTAAATGCAAAAGCTATGAATGCTCTTTACTATTCTTTAGCTACTAAATAATATAATCGTGTTTCATATTGTTCTACTATGTAGAAAGTTTGAAAAACTCTAGAAGTTACACACGAGTGAACTTCACTTGTGAAAGAGGTAAAACTTACAATACTTGTGAGTAAGTATGAGAATTTTAAAATGAAGGCCTCAGAGAGTATTCAAGATATATGCAGCCAATTAATGGACACTATGGATAAATAAAAAGCATTGGAAAAGGAGTACGATAACAGGAAGTTTTGAGAAAACTTCTGCTTTCTCTTTCTAAGGATTAGGAAACAAATGTAATGGCTATCAAATAATTATAAAAAATTTTCTAAATTAACTCTTGAGAATCTTGTGGGGAATCTTCTCACTTACGAAGTGCGACTAAAAGACAAGATAAATTTAGAAGATATCATGAAGAAGAAGTCGTTAGCCTTGAAGTGCAAAAGGAAAATATTGATCCTTGAATAAGAAAGAGTCAAGCTCAAGTTCTAAATATCAATATACTCAAGTTGGATTTATTGTAAAAGGATTCGAATATTTTCTCTAAATAAAGAATGGTCAGAAATACTTACAAAATTGACATAATCAATATATAAATAAGATAAACAAATATTCATCTAGTTAATTGAAAACTAAACCTATTTGTTAGGATTGCAAAAAACTAGGTCACTACAAAAATAAATGCCTATTGAACAAAAAAGACAAAAACTTGG
>NC_033796.1:56886465-56891213 GCF_001876935.1 Asparagus officinalis
CTGGGACATGAAGAGTGATGATGAACCAAAAGTTAGCTCGAATGAGGATGAGAAGAAAGCAAATCTATGTCTTATGAGGAGAAACAATGCAACTTCAGATTCAAAACAAGATGAAACATATGAGGCTGAAAGTGAAAGTTTAGAGAATGGAGTGTATCCTTCATATGATGAGTTATATTTAGGGTGCATTTAGTTCGAATATGGCTCGGATATGATGCTTACTATATCCATATCCGTTTACCCATCTCGGATATAGATACGGATACAGATGTACCTCGGTAAGAAAAATTTATATCCATATTTTCTAAAATCGGATATGGTTAAGGATATAGATGCGGATATATAAGTGAATATGCATGTGGATACAAAACGGATATGAGAAAACTAGATACTATTAAGAAAAATATAGTTCATGTGATACAAAAGAGTTCGTTAATATGTTTATTATAACTGAAAAGCTCAGATTAAGCATCTTGATCATCAAAATTAACCACAAATCCATAATATAAGAATCGAAAGTATTGTAAGAGTATGACTAATATGTATTCGGATAATTCGGATACGGATACGAATATTTTAATACAAAACCATATTCATAACCATATCCATCGGTTATAGATTTGAGTAACCATATCTGTATCCTAATGGATACGGTTATGAATATTTCCTCGGATACGGATATAGTTTAGCACCCCTAGTTATATTAAAAGTTCAAAGAGATTCTGATTCAATTTGAGAAAATTGGGCAGAAAGCATTTATCGTATAGTATATACCCTACGTTCCTACTTGAGTCGGGTAGTTCCATCCTAGGAAGCTAAGAACTGACATACCCCTAGGTGCGAATTCAAAAATGTTTTCCTATAAGACAAAGATTTTGATGCTAAAGTGCGTAGCCGTTCCATAGGACTGCTTATTGTATTTATAGAGTTGAGTTGTTATAATGAGATACACAGGTACAATAAAATATATGCAGGTACAACAGAGTGAGATTACAAAGATTGCATATTCAAATTTGAATCTTAGTTTTTTTTATGAGTTCTCAGTTGTATCCTTAGGTAACAAATGAAAGCACCCTAAAGGGGGTGAATATGGTTTATGCTAATCTAATCCGATTAAATACCGATTAAAACTTATTAAAAATTATTCTTGAAAGATAGATATATAATGTGTTATGAGCAAGAATGAGCAATATAAACAAAGGGCAATATCCTAGCAATGAGATACACTATGAGATATATGCAAGGATATAAACACAAGAGTAAATAATATAGTGGGATAAAATAAACAATGAGAGAATGGCGATAAAGATGAACAAAAATATAAGTACGTCAAGCCAAACTCAAACACAAGATATGATCACGGAGTTTGGTCCCCACGACCTACGTTCTGCTCCTCACCTCAAGGAGATCTCCATTATCACAACCGGATTTTCTACGCTCACCAGAATAACGTTTACACCTCACACTCAGTTTTCTAATTCACCGAAAACTTTACAATCTCATACTTTTGCAATCTCACTTTACACCCTGTAAGTGTTGGTCTCTAGCCCATGTCTTCTTCAAGTGTTAGGAATTACAACCTACTTCTAGGCATTATCACCTACCTCACTCCTCTTGGGATGACCACGTCTCTCACTACATACTCCTCTCGGTATACAAGTGTATTATAAAGTGTATCTCACAATGAAGGCTCACAAATACAATTGTGTTTTCTACAATAGATGAGAACACAATGAAAGCTCACACTCTAAGTTACAAACCCACAACCTCAAATTATACTATAAATGTAAATACAATAAGCTCAATAGGTTGTGTGTAAACAAAGAGATAAATCAAATCAAACTAAACTCAAATAAATTCTAGCTTATGGAAATAAAAATCACACATATAAAATAGCTAGATTGAGTTTAGGAAAACTTCTCTATATGATAACAAGAGAGAGGAAGAAGAGTTGAATGCTCAAACACCAACGGATGATCTCCTCTAGCTTTTGCGAAATTCTCTTCACAAACCAAAACATAAAAATTCTTAAAAGCTTTTTAAACAAACTTAAACCAAACTTAAACAAACTTTTAAACCCTTGTAAAACTCTCTTAAAACATTCTCTAGGTTAAAATGAACTCAATATATGTGGGGGTATTTATAGGAACCCCAAAACCAAGAGAAAACAAGGCAAAAAGACCAAAAACCCAAAACTAAAAAAGGCTAAAAAACTAGTCATTACAACATTAGTCGACTAATGGGTTTAATCAGTTGACTGATGAGCTGACCGTTATAGGTGTTTTCCAGCTCATCAGTTGACTGACGGCCTTATCAGTCGACTAATGACCTCTTCGGTCGACTAGTCAGTCGACCAACATAAAAAAAGAAACTATTGATGATTTCAGGTGTTTTTATCAGTGACTGAACACTTTAATCAGTCAACTGATAACACATTATCAGCCTGATTGAAACAGTAAAACTAATTTTTGAAATGCTTTTAAAAATAGCAAATAAATTCTAAAAAATATAAAACTTTAGGAAATGATTGTAAACATGAAAATGAACATGTTATAAAATTTGGTTTTTAAAAAGCACTTCCCATTTGAGAAATCTCATTATTTTTCAAAATAGTCCAAAACATGAAAATGAACATACTTGAAATTTGATGTTTTGACTAAACCATGTTTTAAAACTTTATAAAATGATTATATAGACTTGATAAAAGATACAAACTATTGTTGTTAAGTCTATAAACCAAAAACACAATGTTTTTCCAAATATAATAGAATATGAAACATATAAAAGTGTATATGAAGATATATATTGCTTCATATAGTTAAACTAAAACATATATATATATATATATATATATATATATATATATACAAAACCAAAAACATGTATGTATGTATATGATTGATCTTAAAGTACCAACACACATAATATAAAACCTAAACTAAATTACCCAAGCTATCTTGATCTTCGATGTAGCTCAACTTGGTACACTTTGCGGATGAAGCTTAAACTTAGATCTTCAACTTAAATTACAAGGTTTTATACCACAATTCCTCCAACCTCCATTTGATATGATCGTTATGGCACAATTCCATCCAACCTCCAACACATTGTTTGTCTAAAATAAATAGAAAAACACAAACACTAGACAAACAATATTAGTCGTAAATTATTTGTAAAAATATCATCAAAACAAAAAGGCCAACAATCTCCCCCTTTTTGATGATGACAAATAATTTATAAAAATATATATGCATGAAATGAAATAAATAAGAATTATGATTATCATGCATAAAAATAAGGAATGTATACTCACAATATTTCTTCTCCTTTGACAACATAAAAAGGGGAAAACAAAATAATGGAGAGAGTGAAAGCTCCCCCCTATTATAAGCATGATGAGTATATAAAAAAGACACATATAGGGAAAAGCTTCCCCTATTAAAATGCCTTAATGAATATATGCAATGAGGACCAAGGCAAACATGTGAGCAAGCATAGATGAAAACATGCTAGGCAAAACTCACATACAAAAAAGACAATGACGACACATATAAGTATGTCATTATGAAAATAGTGTCTCATTATACAAACAAAAAAATAATGTATAAAATAGATTTATGAAAACAAAAGAATAAAAAACATGAGAATCATGAAAAAATATTTTCAAATGAAAATGAATCATGAGAACCATGACAATCATGTCACTCATGGGAATCCATATGAAAAACAAATCACTCAAATAAAATCATAAATCAAATAAAATCCCATAAAAACAAATCAATATGAATTTTTAAATAAAAGATAGGAGAGGCAATCATATAAACATATCAAGCTCTTAAGCTTGTTCCAACCCATATAAACATATAGCACCTGATAAACATGATTTAGGCATAGATAACCAATAAATCCGGGGGGTTGCTTAAACACAAACCTCTCATCAAAATCAAAGTCAATAAAATAAAAATAAAAGAATTGACCAAAAGAAAATTATTTTTATTTATAAAAATTTCAAAACATGTTTTTCAAAACCAAGAAATGAAAAATAAAAATACTAAAAATCTTGGTTTAAAATTAAAAAGATTTTAGCACCCAAGCATTCTTGGTGCCGAAGGATTTAGGGACATGACCCTAACATTTGAGTTCAAGGCCCTTGGGTTATGAACCTATTTGGGCGTGTATAATGTATGAACGCGATCAAAAAAAAATTCATACAAATGTCCGTTACGATTGCAATGAGTATAATGAAAAGGACTAAAAGATTTGTGTTGACCAAGTGGTTGTAGGCGTATAAAACTGCTTATAGGTCCCTTGACACAGCTCGGCGCGATGATTCGACAAATCGTAAATCGACGACACGTTCAGAGCAACAGCGAATACGCACACCTATAAAGGCCTACAAACGCCTACCACGAACTGCATGTGAACAACGTTCAGTGGTTCGGCGGAGTCGACGCGGTCCGTCCAACAAGAGCTGGATTTAAGCGCTCACACACACGGACCTGAGTTAGCTGCCAAATCCGGAATCAGAATGTTCATCAAATCAACATCGAAACAATGCCGGAACCAACGGACAAAACAACCGAGTATACAACGGTAAACGCCACAAAATCCAGCGCACTCTGTCGCCGGATACCGCCCTATACCGAATCCACCCTAAGTGGCTCGGCCCAAGCCGAGCCCACGGCTTATGGGTGCGCTCTTGTGCTCTCGTATAGCCACCCCATCGCTGGCCTCATTCTTCTCTCTGG
>NC_033796.1:56892213-56909411 GCF_001876935.1 Asparagus officinalis
AACTTACAAATTGCATAGAGAAGGTTGGCATTTCCAAGACTCTTAAAAACAGAGGTCTTCATTGGCTTACTTGGTAGAACTTTCCTAACTTTTTGCTTGGATTGTTGAAGTAGACTCAATCTGGACTCTCAAATTTGAGACTCTTGGCTCTTTTGCAAACTCTTGCATATTAGCCTTCTCCAAGTATTCAACCTTTTTTCTCATCAAGCTCGGGTATTATCGAACTCAATCACACAAGAGCTTCTACTACGTACTGAAGCTCAATCGCAACTTCGATTGGATCATCTAAGAGAATCAAACTCGATGCAATCATTCGAGGGAGGCATCATATCGCTACCGAAGAACCCACGTTAAACAAGAAAAGCATTCTCTTCGCTTATGTTGTAATTTTATTCTTGATTTGTAATAAGTCATTCTTATCAATACAAATCTTCCTCGGAGAACCATTTTACCGCCCCACAGAAGGTGGCGACCACAGTGGGAGATATTGTTTCTTCAATCGAAATAGTGGTGGCGCAATTATAGTCGAGTCCCTTGTGATTGAGTTCAACCAAGCTAAGTATCAAGAGTACTTATCTTCTTCCTCTTCTAGCGGTAAAGCTTCTCACCGATACCATAGAGTTGTGCAGGTAGCCTAGCCCAAAGTGGCCGAGGAAGCCATGCCTGAGAGCTCTACCCAAGAAACAGTAGGGGGTTCTATCTCCCCCAAGCCAGCCAAGGCCGAACCAAAGGCCAGGAAGACCAGCAGAGAGACTACTCATTGGGTCGCTAAGCAATCCATGCAACCCCCTACGCAAGAGGAGACAGCTATTCGTATCAGCATGGACCACGCTATCATCGTCAACAAAGACGCTCCTCTCTCCAGAAGAGCCCAACGGTGGTGATAGCAAGCTCCCGCCCGCCAAGAAGCACAAGCATCTATCTCATTCGATAGCCTGAGTTACTATTTAGGCCTGAAAAGAGCCAAGCAGGAGCATAAAGTTCCCAGTTTTGGTGGACTATGTCAATCAGGTTAGCCCACCTACTCAGGCGGGCATCGCTCTGGTATCAAAGTTTCCAAAACTGGCAAACTTGACATTTCAGGCGAGCCTCACTCCAGCAGCAAAGTTCCCTATTTGGGCGAACTTAGCAAGACATGCATGCCCCCCAAATGAGGAGGGCTTCGCTCTTCAAGCCATATGCCCAGATCAGGCGAGCCACCCAAATTAGACGAGCTCCATAATTCAGGCGAGCTACGCCCTCAAGCAGGCGAGCTCCATACATCAGGCGAGCTTCGTGTCACAAACAGAAGCCACCATGTAGGCGAACCCCAACAGACCAACCTAAAAACATGCCTTGGTGATAATCACATTTTATTACAATTTCATACCCTCATTATCTATTTTATATGAATAAATATACTACTAATAATTGTTTTTATCTTTAATTGCAGGTTAATGAAGAATAAATCTCAAAACCCTCATCTCTCAACAAAAAGCCCACAATTTAATGAAGAAATGAAGCCATGAAGCCCAATGAATTCTTTCAAGTATTTAATGAAGAGATAAATCAAAGCCCAAGCCCAAGAGTCCAAGAAAAGCCCAATGTCCAAAGCCCAAAAGCAAACAACAAGAAGAAGCTGCGGACAGCAAAAGGAGAAGGGCAGGCATCGATGCCTGCATCGATGGCGGCATCGATGCCTGCATCGATACCGACATCGATGCCTGCATCGATACGCTGGGCAGTTTGTTACGAATCTAAGGCTAAAATTTGTTGTTTTTGGATAAGATTTCAATCCAATGGCTCTCATTCACTAATGTTTATAATAAATAGGGGTAGAGAGTGAGGGGTTAGGGGTGTGAAAAATTTTGTAAACTCCTTTTGGAGAGGAGGGCTACTCTTAATTGAGAAGGCCTTCCAAAAATTGTAACTTTAGTTGCAATTAATAAAAATAATTTTTTCACCACTTTAAATTTTTCTCTTCTTCTCTTTGTTGGATGATGAAGATGAAGATGAAGATGGAGAATTATTTGAAGGTTTGCATTTCTTTCTTTTTCTCTTTTATTGCTTATTAGTGTAGCTTTATTTCTATGCTTGTAGTTTAGATTTTATTTTCTTGTTAAATAGCCAAGAGGCTAGAACCCTCTTGCCTTAGATTTATTTCATGCTTATAGAGTAGATTTATTTTCTTGCATTTAATTCTTGCAATTTTATTTTGTAGTTTAGATTTTGCAATTTATTTTGTAGTTAGATTTTAATTTCTTACACTATTCACCTTGAGGCTAGAACCCTCTTGGGTTTAGTTTTTCTTTTTGTTTATTTTTATTTTGTTTGATTCGCCTTTAGGCTAGAACCCTCTAGGGAATCACCCTTTTCTAAGAAGTGGGTTCAATTTTAGATTACCCATATCTATAATTGAATCCACCATCTTTAATTTCTTGCATTTTCTTTTATTCTTGAATTTTATTTTCTTTATTCTTGATTTTTATTTTCTTTTTCCTTCTTGCCTTATTGATCATATTCATTCTTTGTCACATCCACTCTCACTTACACTTTGCATCTATTTACACACCATTTTCACTCTCTCAATCTCTTCACAATCACATTCACTTATCACTCCTACTTGTCACACACACAACATAAGAACCGATTTTATATTTTCTCCTACAAAACACCTTCCTCGTGGGATCGATATCTTAAATACTATAACTTGACACGGTTGTGCACTTGCAACCTTTTTGGTACATGTTTATGCCGCATCAAGTTTTTGGCGCCGTTGCCGGGGAAGGTGCTTAAGTAGGTTTTAATTATTTTGGTTCTTTAACTTGTGTGTTTATTGTGAAAGAACTACTTGGAGATTAAAGATCAAGAATTGGAGATTGAGGAATTGGATATTCGCTTGTGGTAAGTCTTCTTCCTTATATTTTCAATTCCACACCTTTAGTTAGTTTCTCACAATTAGTGACAATTAGGATCTTAAAAAAAAAAGATTTTATTTCCGTTGACCATAATAAAATTCACCCTTCACTTTGACATTTACTAACAAGATAATAAATTCAAACAAATCCCCCCTTCTCATTTGTTTGATTGTTAACCCTAATTAAAAAAAAAGAAAAAGATTTTTTTTCTTCCATCCTTTTTAGTTGCTTTTAATTCATAGGGTTGCATTTCATATAGTTAGTAGGAATTCACCAAGTGATTTGAGCATCTTGATTTGGCACACACTTCAAAATATTTTTAAGGGCAAAACCCCATAATCAAGATAAGGTGAGGGATTTCATCACCCTTTCCTTAGCCCAAAAATCACTAATTCCTCACTACACCACCCAAGCCTAATAAAACTCATTAGACGTTGGCCCTAAGGATTCGAGCTCAATAAGGAACAAAGAATCCTTAAGTGAACCGGTTTAAGTTTTCTTGGATTAGTTGGTGTCTAAGGCAAGGTTTAGGGGTTGCGTAAAGCGCTCCGCAAGGAAAGAGGTACTTAATTGATCTTTGATCACCCTCTAGTACTATCCTTACCTGGCTAACTACCCGGGTAAAACTTTTATCTTTTCACTTAAGGAATTTTTGGTTAGGAGCTAGTCTAGTTGAGTTAGGCTTAACCCTAGAGTTAGAGTGATTGAAAAGTGATTGATTTTGATTTGTTTTAGTTAGGATTTTCCATTTTCTTCTTAAAAAAAAACTAACTTTTATTTTTCTCTAAACACCTCAGGCTTACCCAGATTAGAAACCAAGGTCTTTATGCTGACTAAGGAGTCATTGCGCCTCGGGCTTACCCAAATTAGGAGCCAAGGACTTTATGCCGACTAAGGAGTCGTTGCGCTTTAGGCCTATCCAGAGGCAGCCCCAAGGCCTTGTGACTGACTGAGGAGTCGTGGCACCTTGGGCCTGTCCTGAGGAGGCACCAAGGTCTTATGACCGACTGAGGAGTTGTTGCACCTCGGGCTTACCCAGATTAGGATCCGAGGACTTTATGCCGACTAAGGAGTCATTGCGCCTTGGTCCTGTCCTAAGGCGGCACTAGGGCCTTATGACTGACTGAGGAGTTATGGCACCTTGGGCCAGTCCTGAGGTGGCACCAGGGTCTTGTGGCCGATTGAGGAGTTGTTGCACCTCGGGCTTACCTAGATTAGGAACCAAGGACTTTATGCCAACTAAGGAGTCATTGCGCATTGGGCTTACCCAGATTAGGAGCCGAGGACTTTATGCCGACTAAGGAGTCATTGTGCCTTGAGCCTGTCCTGAGGCAGCCCCAGGGCCTTATGACCGACTGAGGAGTTGTGGCACCTTGGGCCTGTCCTGAGGCGGTACCAGGGTCTTGTGACTGACTGAGGAGTCGTTGCACCTCGGGCTTACCCCGATTAGGAGTCGAGAGTTGACTGTAGGAACCAGCAAAAAGGATTGTGCCTTGGTTTTAACCTAAGGAGGTACCACGGACTTTTATCGGCTTAGCCGAGTGGCCAACTAACTGGGTCTTTGATACCTTCCTTTTATTTTTGACATTTCCATTGATTATTAGAATTTATACATAATAGAGTACAACTCATTCACATTTATTCCATAGAACCGTGTCGAATTCGTGTTTCTTGCCCAGATGCATTTTGTAGACAGCTTTTGGCTAGGGACAGGGTCATCGAGGCGGAGCTTCATTGGCTGTTTCTTTTCGCCTATGAACATTCCTACCTTGATGAGAGCGGGCTATTACTTTATTGGCTGTCTTTGTTGCTGAGCAGCGCCCGGAATCGGGGATTGCTCTTCCTCCCGAGAGTGAGTTGTTTGGCTTTGGGTGTCATTGAGTTATTAGCATATTTGCCATTTCATCAGCCAAGGACCTGCTTGGAGTTTTTGTTGAGATCCTTGCAAGTCAACGGTGGACATGGTGATTTTCAACCGATCTTGCTTGTCCATTATTGGTTTCGCTATATGGCCAGAGTCCTGCTGATTGAGCTTTTGGAGGATAGTGCTCAACAGGAGGAGGCCCAAGCAACTCTTGTGATGGGGGCTTCTTGTTGGTGAGAGCCCCATGCGCTGAAGCTTTGTTCCCTATAATTTGATAGGATCATGACTTCCCCTTAGGGGTTTCCAGGGATAGCGACAGCCGGACCATCCTATAAATGGGGGGAGCCTTCTTTTGTTAGGGGGATGCGAGTCGCATGTTTCGACCACCAGTTCTTACTTTGACTTTAGGTGGTTCGAACAGCGACTAGGGGCCAGAGTTGTTAATCTTCCTGAGAAGACTAGATGGCGAGCCCTTGATTTTTCCCCGTAATCCCCTCTTTTGGTGAGGAAGGACTCTCCTTTGGAGGTGGTGGTGGTCCGAGGAGCCTGCCACAGACTTGATCGCTGCTCCTTGCTCGGGTGACCCATCACCGACGGGAGCTTGAGCGATACTAGATCTGATCATGGCCCTTGGGGGCCTGTTTGCGATCCAACCCCAGGCCTCTTGAACGTTCAGGCGGTGGGGTTTTCGTCTGTGGCGGCAATTAGAAACATGTGCTTCATTCTCAAGCCAGACAAGCACCATGGTGGTGTGTCTTTTCTTAGGAGGGTTTCGGGGTTCCACTTGGCAAATACTCCCCAGAAAGTTGTTGAAGCGCTCGAGGGCTACACCTACATTAGCTCCTTATAGCCATAGGCTAATCCTTCTTAGCTTGAATGATGCGATTTTAGGCTTTGTTTAGCTTGAACGATGCAATTCCAGCGTTCTTCAAGAATGAACAAGATCAGGCCCGTACTTAGAATTGGGCATTTCTTCTCAGAGAAGAAAGTGGGCCCCATGGTGGACGCCAAACTGTTGATGCTCGTGAACAAACAGTCAATGGCGGTTGTCCACCATAGGGTGCAGCTTCATTCCTGACGGGGCTGAGGAGAAGGGAGAGGATGGATGTTAGGGCTAACTCCTCCTCCGACATTATGCCCAATTCTGAGCGCGCGGGGTGGGCTGATGACCTGCACATGAAAGAATCGTAGGAGTATTCTAGTTTCCCCAGTGGTACCTCTGATGGTCAAGTCAGCTGTGGAGCTTGAGGTGGGTTTGGGGAAGGTCCTCGGGCCATTAAGGTCCTCGGAGTGTACTCTTTTGAGAGTATTCTAGTTCTTTTTTTAACCAAGGTGGGTTCCTGGTTTTTATGAAGAAGAAGTAGCCAAGCCCAGAATCACTTACCTCCTGCGTTCCTCCTTTCTCCTCTTGTGCTTCATTCTCAAGCCAGACAAGCACCATGGTGGTGTGTCTTTTCTTAGGAGGGCTTTCAAGGTTCCACTTGGCAAATACTCCCTAGAAAGCTGTTGAAGCGCTTGAAGGCTACACTTATATTGGTTCCTTATAGCCATAGGCTAATCCTTCTTAGCTTGAATGATGCGATTCCAGGCTTTTTTTAGCTTGAATGATGCAATTCCAGCGTTGTTCAAGAATGAACAAGATCAGGCCCATGCTTAGAATTGGGCATTTCTTCTCAAAGAAGAAAGTGGGCCCTACGGCGGGCGCCAAACTATTGATGTTCGTGAATAAACATTCGATGGGGGTTGTCCGCCATAGGGTCTGACGATGCTGAGGAGAAGGGAGAGGATGGATGTTGGGGCTGACTCCTCCTCTGACTTTACGCCCGATTCTAAGCGCGCGAGGTAGGCTGAGACCTGCACATGCAAGAATCGCAGGAGTACGGGGCTAGTTTCTCCCATGGTACCTCCAACGGTCAAGTCAGTTGTGGAGCTTAAGTGGGGTTCGGGGGAAGGTCCTTGGGCCATTGAGGTCCTCGGAGCGTACTCTTTTGAGAGTATTCTAGTTCTTTTTTTAACCAAGGTGGGTTCCTGGTTTTTATGAAGAAGAAGTAGCCAAGCCCAGAATTACTTACCTCCTGCGTTCCTCCTTTCTCCTCCTTTTATAGTCCCTTGCCTCTGAGCATGTTGTCCATTGGCTTTGGTCATACACAGGAGGTGGCTGAGAGGTGAGCAATAGGGGTGCTGAGTCATCCTTCTCCTTCCAGGTGTCGACTGGCGACTGGAAGGGAAGTCATTTGAAAACAGGAGAGAAGCAGCTTCTATGTATCCTGGATGAAGATCTTGATGGGACTGATCAATACTGTTGTGTCGATTGACATCTGAAGTGAACTTGGTCGGCTCTTATCTCTTTATCCGAGGTGGGTTGATCTGCGAGCCATCATTATGATTTGGCGACCCGATAGTCGAGTGAGCTTCGGGTCGGGTGTATAGTCGAGTCGTCTGCTAGAGGAGTCATCTTAATTGTGAGAGGGCGACTGATCCCGTACTTCGAGTCGGTCATGATGACCCTTGATCGAAATATGACTTGTCTGCTCATCCGGTCGAGGAACTTGGCCTTGACTGGGCTTTTGAGCCTCTAAGTTGGTTTGGACCATACCTCCCTTGGTCTTATGTAGACATTCTCCCGACATTTTTATCTTTGGATGGTAAATTACCATAACAATATCCCTATATATACCAACAAATCCAAACCAATTCAAAAAGACCCGAAATCCAACTCAAACTGGGATTTTGGAATTCACCCCATTGGTCGACTGATTCGGTGACATCGGTCAACCGATCAGCTTGGGTCGGGGACCGACTAGAGCACAACCTAAGTTATAGGTTTTGTGCATGTTTTCACTCATCTTCACACATATATGCACTTAATCGATCTCAAATCGATTACTACAATACTCATTCATTAATAAATGATATTTATCATAATAAAAACGCATTTAATATTATTGTCCATAATATTTCAAAATTTACGGGGTTTTACAGACAGCTTCAGAGACTTTGTAACCGCCGCCCATACCTTAAAGAGTGTTTAATGCCGTATTTTTCGTGGGTAGTGGGTGTATTTCCAGAATATAATTTCCCCTCCATGTTAATGCGTGTCCCCAAGCAGTTATGGAGCCAAGTGGACCCTACAAAACCTCACAAAACTGCCAGTACACTTGGGAGGCTATCTCGTAGTTGGTGAGATACCCGACACTATCTCGCATATACAAGACAGTAAACACTGTCTCGCATATGCGAAATAATGGATATTGTCTCACCAACTGTGAGGCACCTCTAAGTCCTTTTTTGAGTTATGTTTTATGTTCTTCTTCACCTCCTTTTGCGTTGGATGGTCTTCTCCGACTTAGATGAGGACGTTCTTCATCTTCTCTTTATCTTGAGTTGAGTTTGGGATCTAGAGGTAATTTTTGATACCTACAACCGATATTTGGGACCCCTTACAAAAACTCATCATCCTGAGGTTGATGTTAAGTGATTACACAGTCAATTATATTCATAGTTGGATGGGAGCGAAGTTGATGAGGGGCTGCTTCCTTCCCTGAATATCCGGATATGAGTTGACTGGCTGAAAAGTCTGTACAAATAGAAACTCGTGAGAGAACAAGGACTGGTTCCCCCGTGGTTCCTCCGACGATCATGTCAGCTGGTGAACTTGAGTGGGGAAAGTAGATAATTATGAGAGTTCTTGTGTGTGTAGTATAATTTGTATAAGACACTGATTTTACAAAAAAAATCAGAATCAGAATAAGCACAAAAGTCCCCTTCTGTTAGAATAGTACCTTGTATTTATAGTGGTGCTGAAAGGGCAGAATTCTTATTATGGTCAAGCACAGGATGGCGGTGAAGAAGTATGGGCTGGCGGCTAAGTCAGCTCCTGCTTTATAGGTGTAGGTTGGCAACAGGAAGAGAGATCACCTCAGCATTAAATGTGAAGCGATCTGAGGCATGACGGTGCCGACGTGGTACGATGAGTCATGAAGGCTATCATGACTAGAGGTATGATGGCGCCTGCCAAGCATTAAATATAATGTCGATGTTGTGTCAACGGGAGGGGCTCGAGGCTAAAGTTGTCTCCTAGCTTCGCTAAGAAGTAACTCCTTTCGAGTCATCATTGCGAGGCATCGAGTAATAGGTCGAGTGGGCTCGTTACGAGTCGTCTACGACAAGAGGGTTGACTAGTACCGTCTTTTGATTCAACATGAAGAAATATCTACTCGCAAGTCGGCTAAGTATAAATTATCAAACCCGTTAAAAAATGCATAATCTATCAAATTATCATCAAAGCAAAATTCTCATTCATAAAAAAATAAACAACTAGATAGTAATTATAAAATTCATAAGCATGATCTATCAAACCGCTCAAGATAGGTATAGATTATCAAATTTTTTTCTACCAATTGGTTCTATAGTTAATTATCCTACGCATGATCATTTTAAACGTAAAAGAACAATTCATAAACCATAAAAGAAATTAAACTAGTTTTATACAATCCTAGATCTCCAAAAGAATTTAGTTACACATATTAGAACAAAAAGAAAACAAAGCATAAAAGAAGAATAAGAAAATGAAAATTACACTACAAGCAAGATAAAGAACAAAAAAATAAAAGGAAATAATAAGAGCAAGAAAATATAAATATACTCTACAAAGCATGAAATAAATCTACACTACAACCATGAAATAAATCTAACCTACCAACATAAAAATAAAAATAAGAAAATAAAATTCTAAAACATGCAATTTGTAAAAAAAGAAAATAAAAAGTGGGAAAATAAAAACTTACATTGTAAGGGATTGGCCCCCTTAAAGGCAAATCTTCATCTTCTCTTCATCAATAAGGAAGAAGGAGAATGAAAATTTAAAAAAAAGGAAATAAAAAAAATTATATTTACAAAAACTTAAAAAGTTTATAAATTAGAAGACCGAACTATAGGTCATCCTCTCCAAAAAGGAGTTTACAAAATTTTTACACTTAAACCCATCACCCTCTACTCATATTTATAGTCTACTACAATCAACAAGCGTCATTGGATTAGCCTTGAGCTTAAAGAAATAAATCGTAGTTAATATTATTTTTATTACAAACCAATCGGTTAGACAATCAGTTATCAATTGATTGGCCAACCAATTAGCTAATTGGTTTGTTAACCGATTAGTTCATAACATATTTGATTCCTTTGTTGACTTGTTAACCCGATTTTTTCTTGATCTCTTGGGCTTTTGTGGACCACCTCTTGGTTTGATCTTAAGCTTCAATAAACGATAAAAAAGAGAATTTGTTCTTTAGGGCTCTTATTCATTAATTCTCCATTAACCAGTAAATTAAGATAAAAATACTTTATTGGCAGATATTTATTCAAATAAATAGATAATGACAATATAAAAGTATAATAAAATATGATGATCACTAGACCCATTGAGCTAAGCTATGAGTTACTCTTTTTGCCTCCCGCTTGATAAAATAAAATTTATAATCAATGAAGGCCTCCACTTTACATTTTGTTGCATCGCAAATATGGCAAACAAAAATTTTGTCCACCCTAAGCAATTTCATAGCAACTAACTGGGCATCCATTCAACCACAATATATGAACATGCCACCTCCTTGACCAATCGGACTACCTCAAAGACATCTAAAGCTTCAACCTCTTGTGCTTATGATCCACCATGGATAATACCTATTAAACAGACACCAATCCATTAGTAACATCCCTGATCACTGCCCTGGAGTCCCCCAAGCCTGCTTTTCATCCAAATAATTACACTTAAATATAGGGCGAGATGTACCCACTTCACTACCAAACACAAAAGTTGATCCTTAATAACAAGGATACTTATTTTTCTCTTAAATAAATCATGTATATAGAGGACAATTTTAAATTACATTGTCTAATACAATTTTAAAGCACTTTATCTAATATAAGATTATGCATATAATTAGTCAATCAAGTGTCCACCTCCATGTTTGACTATTTATTTTCAACTAAATGTGTCTACTTGTTCTTATAAAATGTGATTTGGTCAAATAGATGACTAGATCTATCTTTGTGTAAAAAATAGAAAAAGAAGATGACAAGATCTATGTCTTTTATTTGTTTTCCCCATAACTAAAACTCCCTATATTAGAGGGGATTGTTTCATACAGATTGATTATGGTTTTGAGTTAAGGAAACATGTCAGTGAACAAAGGACTTATCTGAAGATATTGGCATGTGTACTAAGGTATGTACTATATAGTACCAATACATAAACGGTGCGAAAATAAATTTTCTGTTTCTACCACGTGCAGAAACGCATGCGTAATGAGCTAGAATCAACATACATATCATAATTATTGGCACGTGACAAGATTGTACAGTAAAATGTTACCGTGCACTTTCATAATGGAGGATAGATTATGGATTTTCAAGTCTGAGCTTAATTTGGTGGATGAAAAGAAGAGAAGGCTACGATTTGGATTCACTTAACGGATTAAAATATTCTTCATACTGTAAGACAACTTTCAAATCATAACGCTTTGTTAATTGTTTACTGATATCTTGAGTGGAAAATGAAAATGACTACTATTCACTAGAATTCATGTTAGTTATATAAGAAATGAATCGAAACCGTCTAAGATATTATCAGATGATTATGATTGGAGAAGTAAATTTTTTGCCGTTGAAGTAATTTCAAAACTCTAGAAACCTAGGTAACATTAACTCATGAAATCCCTCCTTTTTATGGAAAGAGAAATTGGTAAACTACTCTTGAAGCCATAGAAGCATGCTATGTGTCCAAAAAGTTGCCACATGTCCTTCAGCCTATCAGAAATTTATATATGAACACCTAATTCCATCTTCAATTAAAAATCCTTGTAAAATTAAAATCATTCATAAAAAAAATCTATTTATCAAAGTCATCCTTTCTAATTCTAATTCACCTAAGAATCCTTATCAAATCAACTGGCATTTCAAAATTGAAAAAAATACAAACAACCTCATAAAAATTTAAAAAATATAAATAAAATCTCAAATAAGCCCATAAAAAATTAAAAATTACAAACAACTCCTTAATATTAAAAAATTATAAATAAGTACATAAAAATCTAAAAATTATAAATAAAACCATAACTTCTGAATATTATAAATTCATCCTTTTAAAATCCAAAATTTAAAATAATTTTTGGAAAATTCAAAAACCATAAAAATTCCTCTAAAACGTTAAAAATAAGAAATAGACCCTTGAAATTTTATAAATAACACCCAAAAATTTTAAAACCAACCCTTTAGAAGATTTGAAAATTATAAATATTTCCTTAAAACTTTTGCAAACAACCCTTTAAAAATTTTACAAGTAGCCCTATGAATTCTACAAAAAATAACAAACATCCTGCTAAAAATTTTAAAATATTACAAACAACTCCCCAAATATTTTACAGACAACTCCTTAAAATTTTAAAAATTACAAATGCCATATGAAAAAATTTCCATTCACTAATAGCCCCATGAATATTTTAAATAGTCCCTTAAGATTTAAAAATCATAAATAAACCCCTAAAAATTATAAATAGCAGTATAAAATTCAAAAAATTATAAGTTGCCCCTTTTAATATTGAAAAGCTGCAAACGTTCTGTAGAAATTTTGAAAATTGCAAACAATCTCTTAAAAGTTCAAATCTTACAAATAGGCCCCTAAAATTTTACAAATACCCCATTGAAAATTTTATAGTCAGCCCCTAAAAATTTTAAAAATTACAAATGTCGCCCTTAAAAATTCTACAAATAGCCATTTAAAATTTTTACAACTAGCCCCATGAAAGTTGGGAAAATGAACACCTTGTTGAAAATTTTAAAATATAACAAATGACATTTTAAAGATTTAACAAATGACCTCTTGAATGTTTCAAAAATTTCAAGCATACCCAAATGAATTTGTATAAAGCACCTAAAAATTTTAAAACTACAATAATCACATAACCTTTTTACAAAGCATCCCTTTAAAAACTATACAACAACTACCCTAAAGGTTTTAAAAATTAGAGACAATCCTTAAAACTTTGAGAATTACAATGAACCCTATTAGTTCAAAAACCACAAAGAACTCCCTTTTTCATAATTTACAAACAACACTACCCCAAAATGTTAAACTTTTTTAATAGCACCCTAATTTAATATGTGAGGAAGATACTAGGTGGGAGGGTATAATAGTCATTAGAAGTCCTGTCCTTAATACTAGAGAATGGTAGAAGTTCTTACTACCATTTTAGGGATTAGAAAGAAGTGTTAATTCCATTCATGTCCCAACGGGGCAAACCAAACATAAGACAGATTGAAATCTCATGACATTAAAATCAATAGTTCCTTTCTCACACAAAAGTAAATGATGCCTATGGTCTTTTCTAATTAAATATCTTGCTACAAGATATCAAATATCATTGTATCTCCTATTTTTTAGTTTCATTGTATCTCCTATTTTTTTAGTTTTTAAAAACTGTAATTTTTATTTAAGTTTGTAATGAGGGATTGATAAATATTTTACAAACAACCCTTTGAAAATTTTTATAGCTAGCCCTATGATGGTGTCAAAACAACAAATATCCTACTAAAATTATGAGCTATTATTGACAACCTCCTAAACATTTTACAAGCAACTCCTAGAAAGTTTTAGAAACTACAAACAACCTCCAAAAATTTTTGTAATTATAAATAGCCCCATGAATGTTTCAAACAACTCCTTAAGATTAAAAAAATTATAAATAAACCCTTTAAAATCTAAAAGTTATAAAAAACACCATAAAATTCTAAAAATTATAAGTTGTTCCCTTTAAAATTCAAAAATTATAAAAATTCACTTTAAATACTAAAAAATTTAAACAATCATTTGAAAAGTTCCAAATGTAGTAATATCCCCCTAAAATTTTACAAATAGCCCATTGAAAATTTATAGTCATCACCTTAAAATTTACAAAAATTAATAAATATCTTCCTTGAAATTTCTACATATTACCCTTTTAAAGCTTTTATAACTAGTCCCAAGAAAGTTGTGGAAAATAAAAACCTTGTTGAATTTCAAAATATTAAGAATGATTTTTAAAATTTTATAAAAAAGCCCTTAAACATTTTAAAAATTTCAAAACCCCCCAAAGAATTAACCAAAAGCCCCGTAAAAGTTTTAAATTCACAAATAGTCATATAATTTTTTTTTAAAACGCCCCCCTTGTAAACTTTACAACAAATCCCATAAAAGTTTTGAAAAGTACAAACAACTGTCAAAACTTCAAAAAAATTACAAGAAGACTCCTAACACTTTTAAAAATCACAAACAATGGCTAGTATTCAAAATATTAGCCTCTAATCTAACATATTATATTATAATGTTATAATATATCATCAATGTGAGGGAGAACTTAGGTGGGAGGTGTAGGCTTCCAAAACTGCCTATAGGTCCCCAAACACAGTTCGAAACGATGAGTCGTCGAGCAATGAACCGTAAGACGACGTGGTGACGAGACGTCAAAATAACAAAGCGACAAACCATTGATTACGTAGACACAAGTCACCGGAATGGTAAAGCAAGGGAACACGTGCTCATCAGCCACCTCCAAGTGGCCAACGTGCTCATTGGCCACCTCCAAGTGGCACACACACTCATCAGCCACCTCCAAGTGGCTCACATGCTCACTGGCCACCTCTAAATGGCCTGCATATTCACCGGCCACCTCCAAGTAGCATGTGTGCTCATCGACCACCTCTAAATGGCCTACGTGCTCACCGGCCACCTCCAAGTGGCCCGCGTGCTCACCGACCACCTCCAAGTAGCCCGCACATTTATCGGCCACCTTCAAGTGACCTGCACGTTCACCAACCACTTCTAAGTGGCCCGCGTGCTCATCATCCACCTCCAAGTAGCCCGCGTGCTCACCGGCCACCTCCAAGTGGCTCATACGTTCACTAGTCGCCTCCAAATGGCTCGCGCACTCATTAGCCACCTCTAAGTAGCTCGCACGCTCACCGTCCACCTCTAAGTGGCTCGTGCACTCATCATCCACCTCCAAATTAACGAAATGCATGAAATAAATTAGTGAAGTGTACATGTCAGCGAAACGATGAAATGTGCGTAACCGTGGAACAAGACTGAACCGAAAAAGCCCCTATTGACCGAGTCACATCAAAATGACTCGGCTAAGGCCAGGTGGCTCGACCAAGGCCGAGCCATGGCTCGCAATGGCTCGCACAGTTCTGAACCACCATAGGGTGGCTGGCGCCCAAAAGTGCTGAAAACGTATTTTTCAACAGTTTTCTCAGGATTCTTTTATTCCAGAGCCTCCCTAACTATTTGATATCATCTCTAAACGTAGTTAAGTAGCTATTAACTTAGGATAAGATCAAATCATCAATTCCTATCCTAAAATGCTACATCTGAAGCCTATAAATACAAGCCTATGGTCCTATACACAAGGAATCTGAAATTTAGGTAAGGTGTTATCCCAGCGAAGAGTGAATCACGAATTTCAGAGAGGCTAGTAGATCCTGGTGAAGTTCGTTAGCATAAAGAGGGAGAGTTCGAGAGATCTGAGGCTCATTCCCCTTTCCTCCAGATCAAACTTGGCTTCGATCTTAAGAAGAGTCGTAATCTCCCTTGGTTGAGATTATCACTTCTGCGATTGTTTCCTTCGTGAAGCAAGAGTATTGAATTTTTGTTCTGTCAACCAGATCTGATCCGTGGGCGATTCATGGACTAACACTTCCCCGACACAGGCAAAGATCTCACGCAAGCAGTAGGTGATAAGCATCCTCTGCTTGTGTTTAAAGAGAGTTGTAATTCTTATTTTATTTGTGTAAGCGAGTAGTCTTATAAAAATATTAACTCTTTTGAATTTATTATAACCGATAAATGTGTAATGGATTCGACAAATAAATAAACTTTCGACGCAAACATGCTGGCAACCACAGTGGGAGGTAACAGCCTCTTTATTGACGCTATCGTGTCGTAACCAAGGATCCAGATCCCTGTTGAGGTAGAGGTTGAGTACGAGTTTGACCATGCCAAGTTTGAGGAATACATTTCCTCATCCTCTTCAAGATCTTCCTCATCCCGCAAGTACATGAAGATATCAGCATTAAAGAAGTCTCGAGATGATCTCACCTAATTGTTGTTGAGTCTTCCCCTTGTAACGCTCCTCCGACATCCAAGGAAGTCAAAATTTTAGATCACAACAACTCCTATTCATTCCAGGAATTGTTTAACGAAGGCGTGCTAATCCTTACAAAGAGTACTTGTCAGAGGCAACGCCAACGCCTCGCACGTTAGCTTGCCAAGGCCTTAGAGCTAGTTGACGAAATCTGTTATCATGTGGATCTGAAGTTCAGGGAGCGCTAACCACCTCAACAGCAAGCAAATGGCCCCTCCTCCAAGCCATCGGCCAGTGAATTTGTCCATATCAAAATGACTCGTTCAACTATCAAGGAACACATCCAAAAACACTACGCGCGTGCCTTAGCATGAACGACACAAGACACGAAGGAGGACAAGGTGGCCAAGAAACCACCAAAACCATGCTAAGAATGGAGGCCGAAATCCAAAATAGCGACTTGGACAAGTACCACGACACCCGAAAATTGTGAACCAGCCAAGTGTGGCATGGCCAGGGCGGCACTTGCAGCCGAGCCACCTCAAGACGGCGTGCGCCATGGCCGAGCCAGCTTAGCCTGGTCGACACTTGCCTCACCTCCCACGGCTATTTTGGAGTCCTCGTCCACTTCCGTTCCTATCGAAGTTTATTCAATACCTTTGGTGAAGTCCTACGGTAGTGTGGATCTTTCCCGATTCAAGATGAAGATCACGGATCACCTTGGTCCTTTGCACGGGTATCGAGGAAACTTTCGGTCACAGAACGCTTGGGCCTAATGAATGAACCATGAATAACTCACCAGACTAGGGGTCATACACGACCTCCTAACAAGAAAATTTTAGTAACTACCCGCTTGGGGTGCATGTGTAACACCAAGAGCCCGTTAAAGTTACACCTTCACGAAGGTGCGATTCTAAACATGTGACTCCTACGAACGCTAACAAGACATTATCTATTCAGAAGAAAATATGTCTGTCAAACGATAACGTGATACCTGGAGACTCAAACCAACAACTGATAGGTTACTCCGACTACAATATCAATAAGTTGTACTATCGAGCTGGGGGTACGAATAAATAATAAAAGAGAAGTATGCTAGAATTAGACTCTCACTGTCCTTGTAAGAGATTAATTAGGGCATTATTATCAGAGTGTAGCTGTCCTAAGACCGCTTCATGGATGGTCTCGGTATTCAAAAGAATCTCCACTGAAGTATCCAAATCTAAATTAAGACGCTTCTACAAGAAGAAATCTATCGGTCATGATGACGAGCTTCCAAAAGTTACCATCAATGTGGCCAATAAAGGAAAATTAACAGTG
>NC_033796.1:56909439-56913983 GCF_001876935.1 Asparagus officinalis
GAGCCATGGCTCGCACAGTTCTGAACCACCATAGGGTGGCTGGCGCCCAAAAGTGCTGAAAACGTATTTTTCAACAGTTTTCTCAGGATTCTTTTATTCCAGAGCCTCCCTAACTATTTGATATCATCTCTAAACGTAGTTAAGTAGCTATTAACTTAGGATAAGATCAAATCATCAATTCCTATCCTAAAATGCTACATCTGAAGCCTATAAATACAAGCCTATGGTCCTATACACAAGGAATCTGAAATTTAGGTAAGGTGTTATCCCAGCGAAGAGTGAATCACGAATTTCAGAGAGGCTAGTAGATCCTGGTGAAGTTCGTTAGCATAAAGAGGGAGAGTTCGAGAGATCTGAGGCTCATTCCCCTTTCCTCCAGATCAAACTTGGCTTCGATCTTAAGAAGAGTCGTAATCTCCCTTGGTTGAGATTATCACTTCTGCGATTGTTTCCTTCGTGAAGCAAGAGTATTGAATTTTTGTTCTGTCAACCAGATCTGATCCGTGGGCGATTCATGGACTAACACTTCCCCGACACAGGCAAAGATCTCACGCAAGCAGTAGGTGATAAGCATCCTCTGCTTGTGTTTAAAGAGAGTTGTAATTCTTATTTTATTTGTGTAAGCGAGTAGTCTTATAAAAATATTAACTCTTTTGAATTTATTATAACCGATAAATGTGTAATGGATTCGACAAATAAATAAACTTTCGACGCAAACATGCTGGCAACCACAGTGGGAGGTAACAGCCTCTTTATTGACGCTATCGTGTCGTAACCAAGGATCCAGATCCCTGTTGAGGTAGAGGTTGAGTACGAGTTTGACCATGCCAAGTTTGAGGAATACATTTCCTCATCCTCTTCAAGATCTTCCTCATCCCGCAAGTACATGAAGATATCAGCATTAAAGAAGTCTCGAGATGATCTCACCTAATTGTTGTTGAGTCTTCCCCTTGTAACGCTCCTCCGACATCCAAGGAAGTCAAAATTTTAGATCACAACAACTCCTATTCATTCCAGGAATTGTTTAACGAAGGCGTGCTAATCCTTACAAAGAGTACTTGTCAGAGGCAACGCCAACGCCTCGCACGTTAGCTTGCCAAGGCCTTAGAGCTAGTTGACGAAATCTGTTATCATGTGGATCTGAAGTTCAGGGAGCGCTAACCACCTCAACAGCAAGCAAATGGCCCCTCCTCCAAGCCATCGGCCAGTGAATTTGTCCATATCAAAATGACTCGTTCAACTATCAAGGAACACATCCAAAAACACTACGCGCGTGCCTTAGCATGAACGACACAAGACACGAAGGAGGACAAGGTGGCCAAGAAACCACCAAAACCATGCTAAGAATGGAGGCCGAAATCCAAAATAGCGACTTGGACAAGTACCACGACACCCGAAAATTGTGAACCAGCCAAGTGTGGCATGATGGCCGAGCTAGCTCAGCCTGGCCGGCACTTGCAGCCGAGCCACCTCAAGACGGCGTGCGCCATGGCCGAGCCAGCTTAGCCTGGTCGACACTTGCCTCACCTCCCACGGCTATTTTGGAGTCCTCGTCCACTTCCGTTCCTATCGAAGTTTATTCAATACCTTTGGTGAAGTCCTACGGTAGTGTGGATCTTTCCCGATTCAAGATGAAGATCACGGATCACCTTGGTCCTTTGCACGGGTATCGAGGAAACTTTCGGTCACAGAACGCTTGGGCCTAATGAATGAACCATGAATAACTCACCAGACTAGGGGTCATACACGACCTCCTAACAAGAAAATTTTAGTAACTACCCGCTTGGGGTGCATGTGTAACACCAAGAGCCCGTTAAAGTTACACCTTCACGAAGGTGCGATTCTAAACATGTGACTCCTACGAACGCTAACAAGACATTATCTATTCAGAAGAAAATATGTCTGTCAAACGATAACGTGATACCTGGAGACTCAAACCAACAACTGATAGGTTACTCCGACTACAATATCAATAAGTTGTACTATCGAGCTGGGGGTACGAATAAATAATAAAAGAGAAGTATGCTAGAATTAGACTCTCACTGTCCTTGTAAGAGATTAATTAGGGCATTATTATCAGAGTGTAGCTGTCCTAAGACCGCTTCATGGATGGTCTCGGTATTCAAAAGAATCTCCACTGAAGTATCCAAATCTAAATTAAGACGCTTCTACAAGAAGAAATCTATCGGTCATGATGACGAGCTTCCAAAAGTTACCATCAATTTGGCCAATAAAGGAAAATTAACAGTGCGTTACAGTCCTGACTCTTTCTCGGAGGCATCTCAATGCATCGCTTGGTTACGGTCATGAACTAAACGACCTAGACCAGATAGAGGACACTCCTCGAAGGATGAAATGTCAGACACTAACTCTGTGATCACTTCTGTAAATACAGTGTCTAGCACAGGACAATCTCATGAGGTGTTCATGATCAACGCTAGAGAAATGGCCAAAATCCTCGAAGACGCTCTAGCCAAGTAGAAAGAGAATTCAAAATCGAAATAGAAATGACTGTGTAATGGATAAGGGAATTGCATGATCAATAGATTCAAGCCTTATCGAATCAGATTGGTGAATCTAGCTGTCGCAACGATACTAATCAAGTTGATAGCAATTCAGAAGTGAAAGAGAATCTTAATGTTGATATCCCTACTGTTAACCAAAATGCTAGGGGTGGTCCCATAGAGGATCATAATGCTAGGGGTGGTCCAGTTGTTCCTCCCCAAAATTACACGAAGGAAAATACAGGTGAGGACGAGAAAATAAAGGACCTGGAAAGCAAGATCAATGTACTGATGTCCACTCAAGAGGTAAAGAAGACTGGTATTTTATGTCCCTACCCAAGGGAGTGGGAGGCAATCCCGTATCTGGTGAAGTTCTATTTAATTAACTTCACGCCGTTTGACAGAAAGGGTTCACTCACTCAACACCTAATTTACTTTAAGTCCCACCTAGGTGTGATCTCCGGCAATGAACATTTTATGATCTAGTCGTTCGTTAGCACCCTTCATGGGGCCGCCTTCGATTGGTACCAACGTCTCAAGCCAGGAAGTATCAATAGCTGGAACGACATGGAAATCTCGTTCCTCAACAACTTCTTCGATGATGACACCAAAGTGTCGATTGGATCCCTTTTGGACAAGAAGCAAAGGATGGGGAGTCAGTTGATAGCTTTGTTAAATACTTCCGCAACAAGGCAATGAATTATAAGGATCCTATCACAGAGGAATTCATCTTGCAGATATACCACAATAATCTATTGATGTGCTGGAAGCACTGGGGGTCATGCCATCTACAACATGGAAAGAATTAAAACTGCACGGGGAACATGCCAAACTCTTTCTCAAAAGAAAAAAGCTTGAGAAAGGCCAACCAATGACTAACCCACAAAACTCAAATTTTTCTTCTCGTGGTAAAGGAAAAGCACCTACAGTGGCTGTTGACGCTAATCAGACATCACAACAGCAACCTCAGAAGTAGCTAAGGACTCCGGATCCGAGACTCCAAAAAGAGTACTCTTTCAAGGATGAAGAGGTTCTAGCTATCTTTAAATACATTCTTGAAAATAAAAAAATCAAGCTTTCATCTATTACGAATCAGAAAGAAGCTAACAATACTTTGGATCCAAAGTACTGTGCGTACCACATGAGAATCCATCATCCCACCTGTTGGCCTTCTTGTTTTGATGATGTTTAATAAACAATTTACTTCTAATGTTGTTTGTCTAGTGTTTGTGTTTTCGTATTTATTCTAGGCAAACAACGTGTTGGAGGATGGATGAAATCGAGCATTCACGATCATATCAAATGGAGGTTGGCGGAACTGTGGAGTGAAACCATACAATTCAAATTGAAGATCCAAATTCAAGCTTCATCCGTAAGATTACCAAGTTGAGCTACAATGAAGATCAAGATCAAGCTAGGGTAACTTAGTTTAGGTATTATATTATGTGTGTTAAGTACGTTAAGCTCAATATCATATACACACACCTTTTATTGGTTTCCTTGTATATATATGTAGTCATATATATATATATATATATATATAATATATAGATATATATATATAATATATATAATTTAATATTAATATATATATATATACAACACAAGTTTTGGTTTTTATGTTTATAAATAGTGAAATTCCATATTTCATATTTACTATTGTGATTTGGTTTAACTACTTAGATATGAAACAATTATATTTTCATATACATACTCATATGTTTCATTCTATTGTATTTGTGAAATATTATTTTCTTGGTTTATAGACCTAATACAAATAATGCATATACATTCTATTTATTAGCAGTCTACAAAATCATTTGTGATGTTTTCCAAAACATGGTTAAGCTAATATGTCAAAACTCATTTTCACACTTTTATATTTGGACAATTTGTAAGCATGTGTATTATCATGTCTACAATCATTTTTAAATTTCATAATTTTGGAATTTATTATTGATATTTAACAGTATTTTAAAAAACCATGCAAACTGCTTTCAAACCTGAATTTTTTCATATGTCAGTTTGCGTTCGACCACA
>NC_033796.1:56914983-56940758 GCF_001876935.1 Asparagus officinalis
GTAAAAAAAAATATGCAAGCAAGATACAAATGCAATCAAAACAAGATTAGCACAAAAATATAACTTGGACCTTTAACTCAAGGCGATTAGACCTTAAATCAAATAGCACTAAGCTCTGATACCAATTGTTATACCCTAGAGGGGGGGTGATTAGGGTCTAATGCTAATCTAATCCGATTAAATGCTAATTAAAACTAATTAACAAATATATTCTTGCAAGAAAGATATACAAAGAGTTATGTGCAAGAATATGTAATATACACAAGGTGATATATCCTATATGATAGAAATATATGCAAGGATATATAAACAACACAAGGGTAAATAATCTAAATAGGATAGTGGATGAAATGAATGAGCAATGCACAATTGGCGATATAAGATAAATGCAAAAACAACTACGCCAAAGACAAACTCAAACAAGCAATATGATATATATGCAAGGATATATGAACACAAGGGTAAACAATGTAAACAAGATAGTGGATGATATAGATAATGAGCTAATGACAATGGCGATATAAGATATGAACATAAATATGAATGAACGCCAAAGCACACTCAAACAAGCAATATGATCACGGAGTTCGGACCTTCCGTCCTACGTCTCCGCTCCCCACTCCCGGGGAGAAATCCACTATCAACCGGGTTTTCTACGTTCACCCGAATAACGTTTACACCTCACAGTATCGGTTTTCAACGCTCACCGATCAACGTCACTCCTCACAATCGGGTTTCTAGCTCACCGAAAACCTCACAACACACTCGGTTTCTAGCTCACCGAAAACCTAACAATCTCACAATGTAACAAAATATAAATTGTTCTCTAATATGAATGAGAACACAATAAAAGCCCACACTCAAAGTTACAACTTTCATAACCCTAATATATTATGAATGCAAATACAATAAGCTCAAGTGGGTGTGTGTAAACAATGAGTGAAAAATATGATATATGCAAGGATATGTAACTAAGGGTGATATAAACATAAACAAGATAGTGGATCATATAAACAATGAGCTATGGACAATGGCGATATAAGATATGAACATAGATATAAATGAACGCCAAATCACACTCAAACAAGCAATATGATCACGGAGTTTGGACCTTCCGTCCTACGTCTCCGCTCCCCACTCCCGGGGAGAAATCCACTATCAACCGGGTTTTCTACGTTCACCCGAATAACGTTTACACCTCACAGTATCGGTTTTCAACGCTCACCGATCAACGTCACTCCTCACAATCGGTTTTCTAGTCACCGAAAACCTCACTACACACTCGGTTTCTAGCTCACCGAAAACCTAACAATCTCACAATGTAACAAATATAAATTGTTCTCTAATATGGATGAGAACACAATAAAAGCCCACACTCAATGTTACAACTCTCACAACCCTAATATATTATGAATGCAAATACAATAAGCTCAAGTGGGTGTGTGTAAACAATGAGTGAAATCAAAATCAAAACTAAACTCAATTAAAATCTAGCATATAGTTATGGAAATTATAATCAAAATAATAAATTGCTAGATGAGTTTAGAAACACTTCTCTAGATCAAGATGGAGAGATGGAGATTGAAGCCCAAACAAGAAGATGATCTCCTCCACTTGTGAAAACTTCTTCACAAACAAAACAAACCCTTAAACACACTTAAACCCTTGTTTAAAACTTGTTTAAAAACTTCTTTAAAACATTCTTGATCACTTGAAAAGAGATCAGCAATTGGGTATTTATACCCACTCAAGATCTCAACAAAAACCCCAAACCAAATGACAAAACAGCCCCAGAGAAATCAGCTTCGGTCGACCGGACCGGTCGACCGACAGCTATCTGTCAGCCCAGTGAACTTTTGACCTCAGGTTCGGTCGACCGGTGCGGTCGACCGAAATCTGACATATTCAAAAACTGTTTTGCTGATTTTAAAACCCTGTTTAAAAATATCAAATAAATTCCAAAAAATGTAAAACTTTGGGGAATGATTGTAGACATGATAATAAACATGCTACAATGACTGGTTTCGAAAAAGGACTTCCCAAATGAAAAATATCATCATTTTGCAAAATAGTCCAAAACACGAAAATGTAAACATGTGAATTTTGACATTTTGGCTAAACCAACTTTTGAAACTTTACAAAATGATTTTATAGACTTGAAGAAAGATGTAAACTATTGTTATGAAGTCTATAAACAATGAATGTAGTATTTTATCAAAATACACATATAATGCACTAAAACATGATTTCATTTAACTAACTAAAATTGATATTGATGAAATCATATATATGCATATGAGTATGAAAAAAAATATGTTTTCTAATTATATTCAATTGTTTCATAGTAAAACTTGAAAACTATCAAACCAAAATATATATGTATATATATAACTATATATATACAAAAACCAAAACGTGTATGTGTGTATATGATTGAGCTTAAAGTACTAACACACATAATATAAATTCCTAAACTAAATTACCCAAGCTAGATCTTGATTTTCAATAAGCTCTTCTAGGTAATCTCGCGGATGAAGCTTTAACTTGGATCTTGAACTTTGAATAGCAAGGCTTCACCGACATTCCGCCAACCTCCTTTGGATATCATCGTTGAAGCGCAATTCCATCCATCCTCTAACTACGTTGTTTGTCTACAAAACATAGGAATGCACAAACACTAGACAAATAACATTAGTAATAAATTGTTTGTTAAACATCATCAAAACAAGAAGGCCAACAGTTCTGGCTTCCAAACCGGGTGTGTTAGTAGAATTTTCCTCGAGAGTGGAGAGCGGGGACGTAGGTCGGAGGACCGAATCTCGTGAACATACTGCATGTCATCAATTGGCTAACTATTGCTAATCCCTACTCTCTTTTATTGTTATTGCTTTTCATAATTGTTTATGGTTTGTTGAAAAATATTTTAATTGCATATTCATTATCCATAAACCCTATTCACCCCCCCTCCCCCCTCCTAGGGCCTTCCACAAGAATGATTAATATTTTTATGTTTGTGTGCATCATAGCAAAATTTAGCTAAATGACCTTTACGGTCGTAAATAATGCATTTATAAACTTTTCTATACAAGTGTGCATAGTGGGTAGGTGATTTAGAAGTTGTAGTACTAGATTTAGTACACTTATCCATAAGTTTCTTATGATTATCAATGCATGTGTTTAAGGTTGAATCTAAATAAGATATGTGGTTTTTCACAAGATTCAACTCATTATTAGATACAACATCATTGATAATAGAAGTAGAGCATGTATGTTTATTCTTAAAAGAATCAAATTTATTTCTAATGCATTCTACTTTTAGCATGGCATTATTCTTAGCATGAGATAAGTTAGCAATAGATAAGGTTAATTTTCATTTTCCAAATTTAACATGTTATTGTTTTCTTTAAGCATGATATTTTCTTTTGCAATGACATTCAATTTTGACACTATCTCCTCATGATTGCATTTTAGTTCTACATGCTTGCTTTTCAAATCAATAAAATTTTTATGCAATTTGTCATAGGCATGCAATAATTTTTCAGAAGCACAAGCAAGTTCATCACTAGATAAATCATTAATGGATTCGAACTCGCAAACCTCACTAGGGCTATCGCCTAGTACCCGTGTGTATGATGCTCCAATGGAACATGAAGAGAAAGCCTCCAAAACTTGTCGGATCGCCTCCAAGTTCTCTTGATACGCTTCTATAAATTTCCATAATGTGTAAACGCTATCAAAATGAACAAACTTGTTAGAAAACAGTGAGTCAAAAGTGTTATGTATAACTTCTAACAAAAGCTTATTCATTGTAAACATTCTTTGATCATTTTTATTCCACTTGGATTTTTTTTGTAGTGGGTACAATATAAGCTTCATCTATAATATCCCATAAATTGAAATATCTAGATCTAACAAATATATTAAATCTAGAACACCATTGGTCATAGGGAAAATTATCTATTCTAGGAGCATCTAACAAATATATTAAATCTAGAACACCATTGGTCATAGGGAAAATTATCTATTCTAGGAGCAACATTAGGATCATAGCCTAAAAAATCTAGAACACCATTGGTCATAGGGAAAATTATCTATTCTAGGAGCAACATTAGGATCATAGCCTAAACAAGGAGTAGAATGCATGTCCATAACATCTATATGTATGCAAATAAGATACAATAAATCTCAAAACTAGATTAGCACAACAAGATAACTTGGATCTTTAACTCAAGACGATTAAACCTTAAATCAAAGATCACCAAGCTCTGATACCAATTGAAAGCATCCTAGAGGGGGTGAATAGGGTTTTATGCTAATCTAATCTGATTAAATGCCGATTAAAACTTATTAAAAAAATTATTCTTGCAAGATAGATATACAATATGTTATGAGCAAGAATGAGCATATAAACAAAGGACAATATCCTAGCAATGAGATACACTATGAGATATATACAAGGATATAAACACAAGAGTAAACAATATAGTGGGACAAAATAAACAATGAGAGAATGGCGATAAAGATGAACAAAAATATAAGTGCGCCAAGCCAAACTCAAACACAAGATATGATCATGGAGTTCGGTCCCCATGACCTATGTCTCTACTCCTCACCTCTAGGAGATCTCCACTATCACAACTGGGTTTTCTACGCTGACCCGAATAACGTTTATACCTCACACTCGGTTTTCTAGTTCACCGAAAACTTTACAATCTCACACTCTTGCAATCCCACTTTACACCCTCTAAGTCTTGGTCTTCAGCTCATGTCTCCTTCAAGTGTTAGGAATTACAGCCTACTTCTAGACATTATCACCTACCTCACTCCACATGGAATGACCCCGTCTCTCACCACACACTCCTCTCGGTGTACAAGTGTATTACAAAGTGTATCTCACAATGAAGGCTCACAAATACAATTATGTTTTCTATAATAGATGAGAACACATGAAAGCTCACACTCTAAGTTACAAACCCACAACCCCAAATTATACTATAAATATAAATAAAATAAGCTCAATAGTGGAAGCACCCTAATGCCACTAGGAAGAAACCCTAGAGGGGGGTAAATAGGGCTTATGCTAATCTAATCTGATTTAATGCCAAATAAAAACTTTACTAACAAATATATCCTAGCCTAAGAGATATAAATAATATATGTGCAAGGATATACAAATAACACAAGGATATACAAATATATGTGCAAGGAATACTCTTGCAATATAAACAACAAGCAATTGATAAAGGTGATATAAATGATAAGCACGAATATAAAGGAGCACCAATGACAAACGCAAACAAACGATATGATCACGGAGTTCGGTCCCCACGACCTACGTCTCCGCTCCTCACCTCGAGGAGATCTCCACTATCACAACCGGGTTTTTTACGCTCACCCGAATAACGTTTACACCTCACACTCGATTTTCTAGATCACTAAAAACTTTACAACACTAACAATGTAAACACACTAACTACCACCTCAAGTGTTGGCCTCTAGTCCGTGTCTTCCTCAAGTGTTAAGAATTACAACCTCTCTCTAGGCATTACCACCTACCCCACTCCTCTTGGGACGACCCCGTCTCTCACCAAACACTCCTCTTGGTGTACTAGTGTAATACAAAGTTAACCTCACAATAATAGCTCTCAATACAAATAAATTGTTCTCTACAATGGATGAGAACACAATGTAAGCTCACACTCTAAGTCACATAATCCCACAACCCAATTATACATTGTATGCAAATACAATAAGTTCAATGGTTGTGTGTGTAAAAAAAGTATTAATAAAACAATTAAATTGAATAATAAAATCTAGCTTATGGAAATTAGAATAAAAATAATAAAATAGCTAGAATTGAGTTTAAGGAAACTTCTCTATATATAACAAGAGAGAGGGAGAAGAGTGAATGCTCAAACACCAAAGGATGATCTCCTCTTTGCGCTTGTGAAAATTGCTTCACAAACTTGAAACTCTTAAACAAACTTAAAACAAACTTAAACTCTTTTAAAACTTGTTTAAAACTTTTCTTGATGATTTCAGAAGTTTGAGGGTAAGGGGTATATATAGGATGAAGAAACAACCCCCAAAAACCCAAGAAAACCAAGCAATAATACAAAGTAATAGAAACATAGAAATCTGAAAAAACTAGCCATTATAAGGTCGTCGGTCGACTGAAAATCTACATCAGTCGACTGATGACCTCGACAGAAGAAAAACAGACAGTTTCAGAGTGCTGGAATTTTATGTATCTGGTTTTGTAAAATCAATTAAAAATAGTAAATCAAATCCACAAATCATGAAATTTTGAGATAAGGTTTTAGACATTTATATAAATATTTTTGAGAAAGAACTTATGATATATCACTTCCCAGTTAAGAGAAATAAATGTTTGAACATAGATATTATAGTTTCTGAAAACTACTAAAATACCCGACTTTGTAAAATCAATTTGACATAGTAAATCAACTCCATAATTCATGAAATTTTAAGGGAAGTTTATAAACATGTATATGAACATTTTAGAGAAAGAATTTTGTAAATATCACTTTCCATTTGAGAGAAATAAATTATTTTGTAAACTGATCAAAAACTAAAAATTTGGAAACTGTACAAAACTAGATGTTATGAGCTTATCAGTCGACTGATCAGTCGACCGATGACCTCATCAGTCCACTGATAAGTCGAATGGAAAGAAAAAGAGGCTTTTTGATGATTCCAGATATTTTTATCAGTCGACTGAACACATATATCAGTCGACTGATAACACTGTATCAGCCTGATTTGAATAGTAAAAACCAACTTTGAAGTGCCTTAAAAAATAGCAAATAAATTCCAAAAAATATAAAACTTTGAAAAATTATTATAAACATGTAAATGAACATATTATAAAAACAATTTTTAGAATTGCACTTTTCATTATAAAAACTTGTCATTTTACAAAAATGTTCAAAACATGCAAACTTAATATACTTGAAATGTAATGTTTTGATGTAAACCATATTTTGAAACTTTGTAAAATAGTTTTATAGACTTAATAAACTATGTATAAAGTGATATTGAAGTCTATAAACTAATAAAATAATATTTTATAATAAACTATGTATAAAGTGATATTGAAGTCTATAAACTAATAAAATAATATTTTATCAAAAACACCTATATTTTGATAAAATCAAATTGAAGTCTATAAACTAATAAAATAATATTTTATCAAAAACACCTATATTTTGATAAAATCAACAAATATGTGTGTGTGAATAATATGAGCTTAAAGTTTTAACACACAAGTATAAACCTATACTACAAATACTATAAACTATATACCCAATCTTGAAGGTCTTCAATATAGCTTGACTTGGTAAACTTGCAGATGAAGCTTGAACTTGAATCTTTAACTTGAATTGTAATGCTTCACTCCACTATTTTCGCCAACCTCCATTTGATATGATCGTTATAGCGCAATTACATCCAACCTCCAATATATTGTTTGCCTAGAATAGATACAAAATACAAATACTAGACAAACAACATTAGATATAAATTATTTATAAATCATCATCAAAACAAAAGGACCCAACAAATAGGTTGTGTGTGAACAAAGAGATAAATCAAATCAAACTAAACTCAAATAAATTCTAGATTATGGAAATGAAAATCAAACATATAAAATAGCTAGATTTAGTTTAGGAAAACTTCTCTATATGATAACAAGAGAGAAGGAGAAGAGTTGAATTCTCAAACACCAATGGATGATCTCCTCTAGCTCTTGTAAAATTCTCTTCACAAACCGAAACTTGAAAATGCTTAAAAGCTTTTTAAACAAACTTAAACCAAACTTAAACAAACTTTTAAACCCTTGTAAAACTCTCTTAAAACATTCTCTAGGTTAAAATGAACTCAGGATATGTGGGGGTATTTATAGGAATCCCAAAGCAAAGAGAAAACAAGGTAAAAAGACTAAAAACCCAAAACTCAAAAAGGCTAAAAAAAACTAGCCATTACAGCACCAATCGACTGATGGGTNTCAGTAGACTGATGAGCTAGCCGTTATAGGTATTTTCTAGCTCATTAGTCGACTGACGGTCTTATCAGTTGACTGGTCAGTCGGCCAACATAAAAACAGAAACTATTAATAATTCCAAGCGTTTTAATCAGTCGACTGAATACTTTCATCAGTCGACTGATAACACATTATCAGCTTGATTGAAATAGTAAAACTAAATTTTGAAGTGTTTTTAAAAATAGCAAATAAATTCTAAAAAATATAAAACTTTAGAGAATAATTTTAAACATGAAAATGAACATGTTATAAATTGGTTTTCAAAAAGCACTTCCCATTTGAGAAATCTCATCATTTTTTAAAATAGTCCAAAACATGAAAATGAATATACTTGAAATTTGATGTTTTGACTAAACCATGTTTTAAAACTTTATAAAATAATTATATAGACTTGATAAAAGATACAAACTATTATTGTTAAGTCTATAAAACAAAAACACAATGTTTTTTCAAATACAATAGAATATGAAATATATAAAAGTGTATATGAAGATATATATTGTTTCATATCTATATAGTTAAAGAAAACATATATATATATAACACACATAATATAAAACCTAAACTAAATTACCCAAGCTATCTTGATCTTCGATGTAGCTCAACTTGGTATACTTTGCGGATGAAGCTTGAACTAGAATCTTCAACTTGAATTGCAAGGCTTCGTACCATAATTCCACCAACCTCCATTTGATATGATCATTATGGTGCAATTCCATCCAACCTCCAACACATTGTTTGTCTAAAATAAATAGAAAAACACAAACATTAGACAAATCATATTAGTCGTAAATTGTTTGTAAAAACATCATCAAAACAAAAAGGCCAACAACAAACTCTGATTATCTCTAACAGCCCCCCTAAGTGAAACTAAGGTGAAATAGTGGTGAGCCTATTCTTAATCTTTAAGAACCTAGTAGGTGATGGGGGTTTTGTAAGTGCATCAGCAATCTAATCTAAGGAAGAGATATGTCAAACAAGAAGCTACTTTTGAGCGACTCTTTCTCGAACAAAGTGAAGATCAATTTCCACGTGCTTTATTTGTACATGGAAGAATGGATTGGCGGTGAGAAAAGTAGCACCCAAATTATCACACCAAAGCACAGGTGGTGCAGATAAGACGACATGTAATTTCCCTAACAATTAATTGATCCAAATTAGATCTACAGTAGCACATGAAAGGCTCTGATATTTTGATTCGGTGCTTGAATGAGATATTGTATTCTATTTTTGAGAGCTCCGTGAGATTAGATTTGGATTACAATAAATGCAAAATGCTCCTTGCAATCGAGATCAGCAGGACAACCTGCTAAATCTTCATCGGAGTAGGATCGTAAATGAAATATGGAACAACGTTTAAGAAGAAGACCATGTGATATTGTCCTTTTCAGATAGTGTAGAATTCTCTTCATAGACTTCCAATGTATCACTGAAGGAGCTTGCATGAACTGATATACTTTATTAACAATGAAAGAAATGTCAAGTCATGTTATAGTCAAGTATTGGAGAGCACCGACTATACTTCTATACATCGTAGGGTTTGAAAATGCTTCCTCGAAAGATGACGATGATCGAGCAGAAGAGGCCATCAGAGGGGGCAGTGTTTTTGTTGTGATAAAAATAATCATGCAGCTGACCAAGAAGCTTCTATCCCAAGAAAATAATTAATGGCTCCAAGATTCTTCAGTGCAAAGGATGTTGACGAGGATCTGATCACATTAGCTATCTGCGAAGAAGATGAACATGTGAAGCTTATATCATCAATGTAAATTAAGAGGAACAAAACATGTGAAGAGGAGTGAGAAAGTACCCTAGAGTGAAGGGGGGTGAAAAGGGTAATGCTAATCTAATCCGATTATGATGCCAAATTAAAACTTACAAGGCAATAACCTAGCAATATGATATACAAAAATATATGCAAGGATAAACAAAGAGACAATAGGCGATATAAACACAATCACAAGATATAAAGAAAGAGTGCGTCAAACAACAATCGCAAACACAAGATATGATCATGGAGTTTGGTCAACCCTCAACCTACATCTCTACTCCTCACCTCGAGGAGATCTCCACTATCACTTAAAAATCTACACAAAATGCTTTCTAAAGATCACCGATAACTTATACAATGCACACGATGTCAATCACACAAGCTACACTTCTCTAAGTGATGGACTACCTGTGTCAACTTCCTCAAGTGCTTGGAATTATAACCTCTCCCTAGGATTTACAGCCAACCCACTCCTCTTGGAATTAACCCGATCTTTCCTAACCACTGCTCTAAGTGTTCTTATGTATTACAACGTGTTTAATCAATATGTGTGAATAAGGAATTTGTCCTCTAAACAGATGAGAATGAAAAATAAGCTCTGTCAATGAATTACTCTCACAACCCAATTATACTAGATGTGGAATACTTAAGCTCAAGTGGTTATGTGTGTAATCAATGAGTAAAATAAAATTAAACTCAAATAAATCTAGCTTATATATGATAATCAAAATATAGATTAGCTAGAGGATAAGTTTAGAAAACTTCTCCAAAATAGGGAGAGATAGAAAATTGAAGATGAACGCCTCAACAATGAAATTGAGATCCTTCTCTTTGTAAAAATCTTTTTCACATAAACAAACACGCTTGATTTATCTCAAAAAATATAAAACAAACTGCCCAAACTTTGTTCTTATATATTCATTTTCGTTCAAATGGGTCTTGAGGGCTATTTATAGCCTCTCAAACAAAACAAATCAAAAACTAGCCATTACAGTAAAAAAGGGCATGATCAGTCAACTTGTTGAATATCTCGACTGATCAACTAGCCGTTGGCAAATTCTAGGAAGAATAAAACATGGTCGGTCGACTAAAAAACACTTGGTCAGTTGACTGAAAATACTATTTGGTCGACTGACTCTATTTGTCGGTCGACTGATCGACTGTAAAAGAGAATGCTGTAAAAACACTTCTGCCAAGTCGACTGAAAAATACGATTGGTCGACCGACGTACTATTCAGTTGACTAAAAAATAGACACATCAGATACTTGAATTTACTGAAAAGTTGATTTTCTAAATTCGATTTAAAATAGTAAATCAACTCCAAAAATAATAAAAGTTAGAAAACGTTTATATCTATGAAAATAAATATGTTGGAAGAGAAATTTCTAAAATAGCATTTCCCATTTGTGAAAACTCACTATTTTGCAAAACAGTCAAAAATATGAGATCGTTAAACACTTAATTTTGATTAAATCATTTCAAACAACTTATCTACAAAGATATTCTAAAAATCCTTTAACAAAGCCAAACAAACAATGAAAGCGATAATCGAATAATGTGCATGTGTATGGTTTGAGCTTTAAGTATAAACACATAAAGTAAAACACCTAAACACAAACACTATACCCAAGCAAATAATCTACATGAAGCTCGATCTTGGTAGTAGGAATGAAGCGCTATAGAGAATCTTTGACTTGAATGACGAGTGCTTCATTTTGATTTTTGCCAACCTCCAAAGAATGTCATCGTTAACATGCAATTCCATCTAACCTCCAACAGTGGATGTTTGTGTGGGATACCTAGTGAACAAATGCAAACACTTGAAAATGATATTAGGAATTGTTTGTTAATCATTAAAATCAGATTAGACAATAGGCTCATAAACATGAGACCTAACAGTGTACCTAATGAAGAGTGAAATGTCAACACGGGAATCCATAAATCCAAGATTAAGAAGGCTATGACGAAGTTTGTTGAACCATGCCCATGGAGCCTGTTTTAAGCCATAAATGGACTTGTGTAGATGAAACATGTTGAGGAAATCTCGGATCAACAAAACTAATTGGTTGCTTCATATAAACCTCTTCTTAAAGTATCCAATGTAGAAATGCATTAGAAACATCTAATTGGTTTATCGGCCAATTATATGTAATGGAAATGCTAAGAACAAGCTGAATTGTGACCAGTTTTATCACTGGACTCAAGCCCATATTGTTGATTAAAGCACTTGGCTACCAAACATGTCTAAAAATGATCGACTGAGCCATTAGGCTTTCATTTGATATGAAAAAAACCATTTGTTTCCAATAATATATTTACCTTCTTGAAGCGGAAAAAATGTCCATGTGTTATTGTTAAGCAATGTCGTATACTCATTTACCATGGCAACTTGCCATCGAGGATCGTTAGAAGCAGAAGTGGAGCACATCAGCTCATTTTCTGCAAGAGAACATGTTTGGAGTGTATATTTTGGATTTGATTTTGGTATACCCAATTTAGTTTGAGTTGTCATTGGATGAGAGGAAGTGGTAGGAAAATTAAGGGGAATGTCTTACTAAATGGGTGACCTGATCTCCAACAGAGGCAGCCTTAAGAGCAGTCTGTTGCATTGCAAAGAGAGTATTATTGAAATTGTTATCGTGGATGCAATGGTGATTGAAAGAGGAGGTCCTAGAAAGAGAACTAGAGGGGGACCTAGAATAGAGGGTCGAGTGGACTTGGATAGAGAAGATGAAAAAAATCTCCTGAACTACAAAATGGTAGGAATTTATTTAACACTGGTAAAGAAATACTAGCAATACTACAACAAATAATAAAAGAACTTGGGTGACCAAGATCTATGGTACGTTAGATGGGTTCTGAAGTTGGTACAGACCATCTTTAAGTGGCCCTGAAGATGCACAGTCCCCATGCAATTGTCCTGAGCACAAAAGCTAGAAGAAGTAAATAGAAAAGAACTGTTATGTTTCTTACAAAACTGAGAAATAGATAATAGATTTTTTTTATAGCAGGAACATGAAGGACATTATTTAAAGAGATTGAACCATGAGGAGTATATAGGGGAGTAGAGCCAATGTGAGTTATACTCAAACATGTACCATTACCGATTGCTATCTTCTCTGCACCATTGTTGGTAGAATGTATAGATAGATTATTTAGATCTGCAGTAATATGATTAATAGCTCCTGAGTTAGGATACCAATTTGAGTCAGAGATCATTTGGGGTGAAGCAGCAAAAGCAGAAGGCATTATGGTGGCACAAAAAGTGGAGGGCGTCGCATTGGCACCATGAAAAGAAATATCAAATCATCGACAACATGTGCAGCCAGTGTGACCATGGATGCCACATATTTGACATTGAATTGAATACTGATTGAAATCAGAATGTAATCTATTGTCGTCACTATTGTTGTTGTAGTGATTGTTGTTGAATCCTGTATGCAATGCTCAAAGCACTAGAAAGGGGGTGAATAGTGCTTTATAAAAAAAAATTTATGAAATTGATAACTATGCAACAGAATAAGATTATATCATCAACAATTAATAATCACAACAAGAATAGAATATTCAAACCAGAAAAGCACAATCGGAAACACAAGGATTTATCCTAGTTCGGTCCTCCAGACCTACATCCAGTCCCCAAGCAACCCGCTTGAGATTTTCCATTATTCTTGAATTTCCTTACAAAAATAACACCTACACCTTGACAATACCCTTGCCAAAAATACAAACACCATCTCAAAGTAGAGAAGAACCTTCCCTCAAACTTGAGAGAACAACTTGAAGAAGATTACAATACTTTGCCCTATAAACCTTGATGAAGAAGTGATCTCAGTGCCTAATAGGATATCTCTTTGGATGCCTAACAACAATTTGAAAGCTTTTTAAAAATTGAAGGCAAGAGAGAAAAAGTTTTAGATTTTCAACTTGAGAGTATATTAAAATTTTGAATGAAAAGCTTCTATTTTGAAAAGTGAACTCAAAAGTATATATACCGACCAAAAGACATAACTTATGAGTTCAAATTTACTGTCAAGATTTTGTTTTTTAACTGCCATAAATAGGTAATGTAATTTGAAAATCAAAATCAAACAGTAATAAAATATCTGTGAGTCGAGTGGTGGACTCATCAGTCGACTGGCCAGAAACTTTTAATAAAGACTATTTGATCAATCAGACGACTTATATAATTATCGGTCGACTTGCCAAAAAGATTTTAAAATGACTGTATGATGAATCAGTCGACTGATATATATATATATATCGGTCGATTGTCCAAAAAGTTTTGTTAAAAACTGTCTGGCCTTGATCAGTCGAATGGTGAACAGATAAGTCAACTGACTAGAGACTTTTCGTTAGATCTCAGAATCTTCTTTAGTCGACTGGTATTCTGATCAGTCGACTGGCTATATTTAGTTTGACAAATGAGTTGAAAACTTATTGTCACTTTAAAATCAATTTTGAATCAAGAACAAGATTAAAAATTTAATTGACTTATATTCAAATTACCAGTATAAACTAACTTAGACTAGGGGTTAAGTCACCTAGTAATCTAAGTCTAGTATGTGTGTGTGTCATCAAGGCTTTTAACAAATTTGACTAAGATAAAGAAAAAATATAATTTTGAAGCACAACCCCTTTATCTGGTAGTCCTGAGCCTTGCCTTGCTTTTATCAACTTGAGTAGCACTACAAATTATTCATGTTAGTCAAATTTTAATATTTGTTATCATCAAAATTACCTGCCTAACATTCTCCCCCTTTTTGATGATGACAAACGAATATCAGGATTAGTAATGGTAAAAACAATTAAGTTAATACTCCCCCCTGAAAATATGCTCACATATTTTATCTCAATATTTCTCCACCATTGTCATTAGCAAAAAGATATAAAGATTGAGATAAATAAGATACCAACAAAAGTTAGTATAAATCAAGCGTTAGTACATAATACCAAGTGTTAAAAAATCATTAACTTGTGTACCCCCTGCAAATATGCAAAATTAGTTGGAAAAAATATAAATATAAGATTAAAGTTATCAAATCCATCTTTTCTTTTGAGGTACCTAAAAATATAAACATGTTAGACAAGTACATGTTTCAAAATTTTGATAAGAGTCAGTTCTTAGAAAACTAAACCCATTCAGAACTTGGTTTTCCTCCATCTATATAAACATAGTTATTTGAATTACAAACAGTGTTTATATAAGACATTATATAAGAATTCTTTTCCTTATTCCTCACATCTTTTGGAACCCATATATATCTTAATTTAGGTTTTGAAAAATTCTTAACATTGTGAGTATAAAAGTATTTTTGAAAATCATTTTTCTTTGTAAATTGCCTTTCTTTCTGAAATCCAATTCCAAATTTATTATTTAAAATATTTTAAAAAGATAACAAAGTATTCAGATTTTCTATACCTTTGTTAAACTTAGAAACATTTTTAGATATTTCTTCATATTTTAATGTTAGTGAAGAAAAATCTAAGTCTAATTTTGAAATTCTTGAATTTAAAGAATTTATTTGAGAACTTAGTAAAGAGTTTTCTTTTACAAGAGTTTCATTTACTTTTACTAAATTCTTATTTCTTAATTTTTCATTCTTAAATTCATGAAATAATTCATTAAAAGCATCTAACAATTCATTCGTGTCAAGGATACTTTGTACCTCGTCTTCTTCTGCCATGAATCAAATGTTTGCAACTTCTGTCTCTTCTTCTTCTTTAGATGATGAGTCACTATCATCTCATGTTGCTTAAAACGACTTTTTCTTCTTCATGGATTTGTTAGTTTTGAAGTTATGCTTTGTCTTAGTGTTCAACATTGGACAGTCTTTCTTCATGTGTTCTGATTTATTACACTTAAAATAGACAGGTAAGTCATTAGTATCCTTATTTTTATGATTGAACTTACCTTTACGTAGATATTTTCTGAATTTCCTTGTAAGCATGTCTATTTCATCTTCATCATTTGATTCTTCTGAATTAGATGACGCTTTGAATGCGGGAGCTTTCTTCTTTGTATGTTGTGATTCCAAGTCATTCTTTCTATCTTCGATCTGCAATTCATAGGCCATGACGTTTCCAATAAGATTCTCAAGAGTGAGAGTTGTAATGATCATGAAATTTTGATACTAGTTAAAATATTTTTTAGTATTTTAAATATTTAATTATGATTTTTAAAAGAGTATTTATATTTTTCTCGAATTTCTATAATTTTCTATGATTTAAAGTCTATGTTTTATATTTATTTAAATAATACTAATATTTATAAATTAATTTTGTGCGGTAAAAATTTCTAAAATTAATCTGTTGTATTATTGATACTATTACGTATCATTTTGAATAATATGATGTATTATTATTATTATGTATTATTTTGTATAATATGTTTTATTATTATTACATATTATTTTGTATAATATGTTGTATTAATTCTACTGTTACACATTATATGTCGTATTTGTATAATTGGTACGTTTTATTGTGTGGATAATTATCCCATAATTATTTGATTTTAAATACAAGAAATTATATTTTTTTATTAATTATTCTTATTTAATTGTACAATTAGTTATATTATTTCTACTACTACAGATTATCGGTTGTAATACTCCAACTAGTACATTTTGATGTATAGATAATTTTCACTTAATTATTTAATTTATTTCATAATTATTATTATTTTTAATTATTTTTCTTAAAACCCTAATTTCCTTTATATATATATATATATATATATATATATATATATATATACTATTAGTGTATATATATTAATATATATATATATATTATATATATATAATATATATACATATTATATATATATATATATTATATATATTATATATTATATATTAAAGTTTTCTCATTCTCTCTCTCTCTCTTCTTCCCGCACCCAACATGCCGGCAGGCCATGAACATCTCCTTCTGCCATTCTCTCTCCTCGCCATCCGCTCCAGTGACACGTTGCAACGCTCCGACCCCACCTACATGCAGCCTACCCAACTCTGGCAACACGCCGCCAGCCACCTTCCAGCACCCCTCCTCTTCCCCACCAGTGGAGGCTGCCTCTCTCCAGTGATCCACCGCCAGCCGGAACGCCACCGCTCTCCCCTCTCATTCGACGTCGTGACCGCAGCACCGGCCATGCCTTCATACCTCCGATGCGCCGCCCAATCTCTACCACCGGAGCCACCTGAGCTCAGCTGGCCGCGGCGCCAACAACCTAACCCCTGTCGCGCCATAGCTTCAAACACAGCCCGGTCGACAGCAGCCCTCGAAGCGGGTCGATGAACCCCACCAGATCCCACGCCCTGAGCACCGGACCCCTCATCCCTCGTATCCCCCGTCGCACCTGACTCACAACCCCTTGCCCCGTAGCCGGACAGCCTCCAGGCAGCAACTCCCCTTTCGCCGTCCAAGCTTCGCGCTGCCCTTCTCCACCAGTTCGCCATCGCCAGCCGCCGTCACACCTCCTTCAGGCCCGCGCTCGTCGACGCTCCGCGTGGAGTCTGCCAGCATGCCGACGCACCCGCTGTCCGTGTTACAGCCCTCAACTTCTCTGAGCGGCCTCGGCACCCACAGACAGCGCCAACCCCAGACAGCCAACCCCCGACCCCGACGACGTCCATCCCTGCTAGATCTCCACCACCCACCGACCAATGATGCTGACCCGAGTTCGCCGCCGTATTCCACCCGCGTTCAGATCAGATTTGCGCCATCGACGTCGAATCATTCGATGAAACCGAAGCAAGAACCCTTGCTCATCTTATCATTATTTAGAATTTTATACTTGTTATGAATTATCTGCGTATTAATTTGTATTATAATCATCTGTGTGGGATTGGTTGATGATTAATATTAAATAATTTATAGTAATATGATGAATAATATTTTCAAAAGAGTTATAGTAAATTATAAGAATTTGTTCGGCAAAAGAATTATATTTTTGATAATTATTATGAATTAAAAGAATTTATTTTGGCAGTGGAATCATTTTTAGATAATTATATTAATAAAAAAATATTAAGAATGAATTCATTTAGAAAATAAATTATGATAATTTAAAAGGAGTTATTTTGGAGAATAGAATTTTTTTTGGATAATTGTAACAAGAAATAAAGAATTTATTTTGGATAAAGAAATTATTTTAAAGTAAATAAATTTATTATTTTAAAAGATTATTTTTGAAAATATCGTGATTTGTGATTCTCATTTTAATTATGTGTTATGCCGTGATATCGTTGTACATGATTGGTTGTATTTATTGTTTACTGTTGTGTTTGAGAACCCTTAGTAGTTCATGACTTAGTGGCCTTGTGCGTCATGAACAGACTTAGTGACATGTGTGAGTGTGTTGACTGAGTTTAGGTGGTGAACCCGAGTTTTAATAAGGATTATAGTTGACTTAGAAAAACAAGAAGAGTTAGGATGGGGAAGTTAATGTTCATGTGCTTGGATGTGACTGTTGATGTATCTTCCAGCTCGTGCCAGTGAATTCGTATAGTCACTGGGGTTGGTTGTTGGGTTAAAGTGAATTCGTGTAGTCACTTTAGTCCGTGACCTGTTTCGTCACCTGAGCTTTGCATGAGTTCGAACCAGGCCTAGATCGGATTGCGTGTAGTTCTCTGACTGATTCGTGTAGTGGTATTGGATTTGCGTAGAGGATTTGTGAACAGTCAATTATCCGATGATATGAATGTTGACTTTATGTGAGATATGGACCAGTGAATTTTAGGATGGTTAGTTACATGACCTAGTTTCTTGGCTAGGTATGTTTTCTTGTGAAATGTTGGTCAGTTGTATTTCTGTTCATACATAGATAGGGATTAATATTTAATTATCTACAATTTGAGACATATGGTATATACATGAGGGTTTCCTTGTTTGGATTATTTCGCTCGACGTACTACGTCTCTTGTTATAGATTTTTAAGTATTAATTCCATCTAGTTGTATGACATTGATACTTGGATGATTATTCTGATCGCTAGCTGCATGATCGACTCGTTACTTGATTGATTTTGTTCAATTTCTAGTTGAACGTTCTTTTGTCATTTCTATTATCGTATCGATTTACGTTTTGGTTTTCGTTTGTTCTATTTTTCTTTTGTGGGGTCTTACCGTGTGCCATGCATGCTGACGTACACTTGTTTTCTCTGGTATACGTCAGACATAGAGAAAGAATAGGTCCAGTTGGAAGATCGCCAGAAGCCAGAGGATTCTCAATAGGAGTGCCTTGCTGACCGAGCAGAAGAAGGCAAAGTTTAGTTATTCCCTCTAGTTGTTCGTTGATCTTTGTTTACTTTTGTAGCATTTCTTTTCCGCCTGATCAGTGTATTTTATTTTCTCCAGTATTCTCTTGTCCAGATTTGTATAAGGGCATGTTTGACCCGTATTTTTATGTCTTGGATGATATTCATTTGTGATATATATTATTTTATTCTGTGTTGTTCATTATATTCTTGCTATCTGTGATCGGGGACCTGTGACTTCACATTGTATCTATTTCTAGACGCTTAGCGTATTGGATTGAGAAGAAAAGAAAAGAAAAAAATGGTAGTGTATATTTTTTCTCAATCTAATACGTCGCGGGCTTGTTTACGTTCTGATTTCCGGGTATTTTGGGAAGCGGGCGTGACAAGAGTCGATAGATCGTTAGCTTCCTCAATGGTGATAGTCTTCTTCTCCTATTCTGGAGTTAGTGCATGAAGAACTTTTCTCATCATCTCGACTTGAGTATAGTTCTTGTCAAGAGCCACAAGCGAGTTTGTAATGTCGGTAAAGCAAGTGATCATTTCAAACAGTGTTTCATTCTTCTTCATCCTAAACATTTCAAACCTGTGTACAGGAACAAATATCTTAGATTCTTTAACCTTATGTGTACCTTCGTGTGTTACCTTAAGTGTATACTAAATTTGATGCGCTGATGTAGCGGTAGACACACGATTGAATTCTTCTTTGATTAAGGCACAAAATAGAGCATTCATTACCTTTGCATAAAGGTTGACGAGTCTCTTTAGATCTTCACTCCCTTGATCGTATGGGATTGAGGGCCTTGTGAATTCTATCTCTGTAATGTTCTATATCTTGTAGTTGATGGAATACAAGTAGATCTTCATTCTGCACTTCTAATAGTTATAATTTGAACCATCAAAGAGTGGTGGCCGTTGTGTGGATTGTCCTTCATGGTACTGTGAAGTTGATGATGCCATTACAATTACCAGGCTCTGATATCAAGTGTTGGTGATATGGGTGTATCTTCTCTTTGGAACTTGGCGATCTTTATAGGAGCTTGAGGATAGATGATTCTCATGATAGCATGAGAATAGAGGTGTAAAACAATACAGGGAAACGCAGGTTGAAGCGTGAAACGAGATGGCGAATCGAAGAACCAGTTTTTAGCTTCATGAGTCGACTCGACATGTTATGAGTCGACTCATAAATTCATCAGTCGACTAAACCTGTCAAGTGAGTCGACTCAAGAAATCAAGCCTAGTTAGCAAAACGGCTCTGACCAGTCGACTCATCATTTCATGAGTCGACCCATGTGTCATGAGTCGACTTATATATGCACATGAGTCGACTCATCGAGGGTTTCCTGGTTTGTTTGGATTTCTGTACATGTTTTCTTGTGGGGTTTAGGCTTGGTTATTTACCACTTTGCCACCCACGTTGTTACACCTATAAAAGAGGTTGTTTAGGGTTTCTAATCAATCAGATGTAATCAAAGAGAGATTCTAATCAAGAGATATTAGGGTTTAGAGAGAATTGAGAGTTTGTTCTCAATTCTAGTGAGATTGTGAGAGAGGGATTGTAATATTTTCATACTTATAATCTAGAGATGGTATTTTCCTTCGCCGCATACTGAATTATTCTTGTGTTTCTGTCATCCTCTTCTCAATCCACCTTTGATAATTCCACGATCAAAGATGCTCACACGACGACTCGTATCAAGTTGGTATTAGAGCGATCAGATCCTATGAAGGGGGTATCATGTGTATGGTCCTGACTCGATCGTAATACAAGAAGCTAGGTAAGATCCTTATTTCATTGGAAGGAGTCCAAAAATTAAGGAAGAAGAAGATAACTGAAGGAGATAGTTCAGCAAGGCTAGATGCATTAGAGAAACAGATGAAGACAATAAGTTTGACTCTCACACAACTCGTCAATATCTTCTAAGAAAAGGTCAAAAAGGATGAATCTTCTTCGAAAGGCAAGAAAAAACTTATGGAGTCCGATAGAGAAGGTGAGGAATCTGATTCTGATAGCGAGGCCAAGATTGTCAAAACTATTCCGCATCAAAGGGGTAAGGGTTCTTACCAGAATTTGAAGATAGACTTCAAGGTAGAGATTCTTGTTTATGATGGGAGTGTCAACGTCAAGAGGCTTGATGATTGGATCGAGCGGATGGTATGGATATTCATCCAAGGAGAAGCTTCTGTTCGCGACTTTGAAGCTTTTGGGCATGCATTGACATGGTGGAAATCCTATTGCAAGCTGGAACGGAAGGCGGTGTCATAGAACAAATTCAAGGAGCTACTGAGAAAGCAGTTCTACCCAATAGGGTTCCTTGAGAAGCGTTGGTATAAGTGGTACGGATTGCGCCAAAGGTTCAACTAGACCGTTCAAGAATATACGACAGAGTTCTAGCAGCAGGCGATGGTTCTCAACATCGCAACGGAGGAATATTCCATCTTTATGAAGTATATGGTGGGTCTGAATGTATATATCTGAAAAGGGAGGACCCATGATATAGGTGTATCTTCTCTTCAGAACTTAGCAATCCTCATGTGAGCTTGAGGATAGATGATTCTCATGATAGCATGAGAATAGAGGTGTAAAACAACACAGGGGAATGCAGGTTAAAGCGTGAAACGAGATGGCGAATTGAAGAATTAAAGAACCAGTTTTCAGCTACATAAGTCGACTCGACATGTTATGAGTCGACTCATAAATTCATCAGTCGACTCAACCTGTCAAGTAAGTCGACTCAAGAAATCTAGCCCAGTTAGCAAAACGGCTCTGACCAGTCGACTCATCATTTCATGAGTCGACCCATGTGTCATGAGTCGACTCATATATGCACATGAGTCGACAGATCGAGAGTTTCCTGGTTTGTTTGGGTTTCTGTTTACACGTTTTCCTGTGGAGTTTAGGCTTGGTTATTTACCACTTTACCACCCACATTGTTACACCTATAAAAGGGGTTGTTTAGGGTTTCTAATCAATCAGATGTAATCAAAGAGAGATTCTAATCAAGAGAGATTAGGATTTAGAGAGAATTGAGAGTTTGTTCTCGATTCTAGTGAGATTGTGAGAGATGGATTGTAATCTTTTCATACTAATAATCTAGAGAGGGTATTTTCCTTCGCCACATACTAAATTATTCTTATGTTTCTATCATCCTCTTCTCAACCCACCTTTAATAATTTCGCGATCAAAGGTGATCGCACGGCGACTCATATCAGTTGGATCCTGTATGCAATGCTCAAAGCACTAGAAAGGGGGTGAATAGTGCTTTATAAAAAAAATTACAAAATTGATAACTATGCAACGGAATAAGATTATATCATCAACAATTAATAATCACAACAAGAATAGAGTATTCAAACTAGAAAAGCACAATCACAAACACAATGATTTATCCTGGTTCACTCCTCTAGACCTACATCCAGTCCCCAAGCAACCCGCTTGAGATTTTTCACTATTCTTGAATTCCCTTACAAAAATAACACCTATACCTTGACAATACCCTTGCCAAAAATGCAAACACCTTCTCAAATTAGAGAAGAACCTTCCCTCAAACTTGAGAGAACAACTTGAAGAAGATTATAATACTTTGCCCTATAAACCTTGATGAAGAAGTGATCTCAGTGCCTAATAGGATATCACTTTGGATGCCTAACAACAATTTGAAAGCTTTTTGAAAATTGAAGGCAAGAGAGAAAAAGTTTTAGATTTTCAACTTGAGAGTATATTAAAATTTTGAATGAAAATCTTCTATTTTGAAAAGTGAACTCAAAAGTATATATACTAACCAAAAGACATAACTTATGATTTCAAATTTACTGTCAAAATTTTGATTTTTTTGATTTTTAACTGCCATAAACGGCTAATGTAATTTAAAAATCAAAATCAAATAGTAATAAACTGTCTGTGTCAGTCGACTGGTGAACTCATCAGTCGATGGTATATATAAATAATATATAAATATAGTATATATATAGCTTATAGTATAATAGATATACATAATATAAATATACTATATAGTATAGTATATATATAATATTATATATATATATATATATATATATATTATATAATATATATAATATATATACTATAGTAGTTATATATATATAATATATATATATACTAGTATATATAGTATATATTATATATAATATAGATAATATAGCTAATTAATATATATAATTATATTATACTATATATTATTAATATATATGATTATACTATATATAGTGTATATATTAATTATTATTAGTATTATATACTTAATATAACTGTATATTATTATTATATATATATATACTATGTTATATATATAAGTACTTATATTATAGCTATATTATTATATTTATTAGTTATATACTCGATTTTTATAGTATTATAATTATATATTAATTATATATATATATTATATCATATGTATAAATCATATATGTATAGATATATATCATATATATAATATATGTTATAGATATATATACAAATATGATAATATATTATGTATTTAGATATATATACATGATATACATACGTATATATATATTTATATACTATGATATAGTATATATATAAACTTAATATATACTTATTTATATATATATATATCATATATATATATACATATATATATATTATTTATTTTATATTGTAATAGTATATATATATATATACTAATATATATACGTTATATATAAGTATATATATATATATATATATATATATATTAATATATATATTATATATATATATATTATATATTATATAATATGTATATATATATATATATATAGATATATATATATCATATGTATATATATATATGTATATTATATGTATATATATATATGTACATTATATGTATATTATATATATATATTATTATATATATATATTATATAAATATGATATATATATATATATATATATATATATTATATAATATATATATATTATATTATATATATATATATATGTATATATATATATCGGTCGATTGTCCAGAGAGTTTTGTTAAAAATTGTCTGGCCTTGATCAGTCGACTGGTGAACAGATAAGTCAACTGACTAAAGTCTTTTCGTTAAGTCTTAGGGTCTTCATCAGTCGACTGATAATCTGATCAGTCGTCTAGCTATATTTAGTTTGACAAACGAGTTGAAAACTTATTTTCACTTTAAAACCAATTTTGAATCAAAAACAAGATTAAAATTTTAATTAACCTATATTCAAATTAACCAGTATAAACTAACTTAATTAGGCTAGGGGCTAAGTCACCTAGTAATCTAAGTCTAGTGTGTGTGTATCATTAAGGCTTTTAACAAAATTGACTAAGATAAAGAAAAAAATATAATTTTGAAGCACAACCTCTTTATCTGGTAGTCTTGAGCCTTGCCTTGCTTTATCAACTTGAGTAGCACTGCAAATGGTTCATGTTAGTCAATTTTCAATATTTGTTATCATCATAATTACCTGATGGGCTCATCTCCCACCACTATCACTGAAGACCACATGACCTTGATGAGAATGATTGGTCTAAGGTGAGGTACATCCCTTAGCTTGTTTGGATGTTATATTGATGGAGAGAGATGCTACAGCTTCACAGGGATGAGAATGACGTTCAAGACGGCGATCGTAGCTAAGGAGCAAGCTATGAACATCAACCACAGAGAGGTCATCTAGTCTTATGTAAACAGAATTGACTAAGGAATCACTAGCAGGACCAATGCCATTGAGGGTGAGATCAATAAGGTCTTGTCATAAGATAGTGTCCCAACTACTGCAAGAGAGTTAACAAGGGATTTTACCTTCTTGATGTAGTCCGCCATGGAAAGTGACCTCTTGGTGATATTGATGAGATCATGCTTGAGGTCATGAATCCTTGTACGTGAAGACGAAGAAAACAATGTTTGAATGGTCCATCTCGTCAAGTGAGATGTCATGCAAGTGATGGCTTGTACAAGGACATTCTCTATAAGAGATGAAAGAAGCCAACCAAGGATCAGCTAGTCCTATTCCTACCATGCCATGTACTCAGGATTGAGTACAAGGGAAGATGATGTTGTTGAGGTAGTTATTAGCTCTATCAAGGAGTCCATTAAAGAGGTGTCAATGATATATTCATGTAGGCATGGAAATAACCCATCGACATATGCAATAAGATGCAACCCACATTAAGTGGGAAGAAATTGAGCCCACCGATAGAAGATAGTTTGATCCGTCCAGTTTGATGGATACCAGACTAAAGACATTCTTTAATTGAAATGGGTTTGTCAAAGTGGATGTAAATGAGGTTAAGGTAGAGAGGATAGAAGAAGAAGAGGCCATGGGAGCAAAAACAGACAGCTAGTCTTATGAAGCTAGTACATACTCGTTCCATAGGACTGCATATTGTATTTATAGAGTTGATTTGTTACAATGAGATATATAGGTACAACAAAATATATGCAGGTACGATAGAGTGAGATTACAAAGATTGCATATTCAAATTTGAATCTTAGGTTTTTTATTATTTCTCAGTTGTATCCTTTGGTAACAACTCTGATTATCTCTAATACTTCCACTCTGTGCCCGAAAATAGAGAAACTTGTTAGAAATCGCTGGGGGTTTTCTCCACTAGGCAATGCTAAAAAATATAAGTGACAAAAAGAGTGAATATAAATTTGAGGAAAGAAAATAAAACCTTATGTG
>NC_033796.1:56940776-57002207 GCF_001876935.1 Asparagus officinalis
ACCTTATGACAAGACCACAATTGATTGCACATAATATTCTATTTTTCAAGATCAAATTTCCTATTTATCTAAGCAACTAGATGATAAATTTTGTTAAAATAAAAAATTAGTTGTTAAGGTAAATGAATTATTTTGTGAACTGTCTTCTAAAGAAATAAAGTTTGAAACTTAGTGTATTACTGTTGTTTCTAAAAATGAACAGCTAAAGTCCAAAAGTTTGACTTGAAAAAGGGTATGAAAATTTTTTTACTTGGGTTCTAAAAGCTTAAATATGGCCCATTCCAATCAACAGCTTGTAAAAGCAAAAATTAGACTTAGCTATTCATATTCAATAAAATATTAAAAAAGTTTCTATGTTCATTTGTAAAGGGAAATAATTTAAATTGCTTTGCACCCATTTCTAATGCCTCATCCCCTATGTGTGCCTGTAAAACCCCGTTGTTAGCCCTTATGTTTTGATGATGTTTTACAACCACCATTATCGGTACTAATGGCTTATTGAGTGCAAATGTAGTAAATTCTTTTATCAAGCTCGTTAGTGCCATTAATGGAGGATGGATGGAATATATGCTACAACGATGATATCCAAAGGAGGAGGAGGCCAAGAGATGAAGCAACGTTATTTCAAGAACGACAAATTCGAATAAAAGCTTCATCCGATTCAAGCTATATCAAAGCTCAAGTATTGCTCTCTATATGAGGATATTAGCTTTCTTTTTTTTTTCTCTCTAGTGCTAGAATGTAGGCAAAGAGTTACTGAGTTTACTTGAAGCTATTGGGAATCACACACACGTTTTCATACTTGTGTTTTTAAGCGTTTTTCACAAAATACTATTTTTCACAAGTATGAGGACCTATCTGCAAAATTTATTTTCCAAGCAGTTTGTTTTTAGTATTAAAAACTTCTTACAAAGTTTCAGAATTTTCAGAGGTCAAATAAAAATTTTGCAAATATTTCAAGTTGAGTCAAAATCTATTTTCTGCAATATATCAGAAAGCGGTCAACCGGTCCGGTCGACCGCTCCTATGATCTTTCGTCAGAAGTTTCCAGAGAGTTCATCGGTCGACCGGCGTGGTTGACCGAAAGCTCAAATCTTTGGTCGGTCGACCGTGCCGGTCGACCGATAAAGTCTCTGCTCATTTTCTAATTTTTCAAAGCGGCTAGCGGTCGACCGGATTTTTCGGTCGGTCGACCGACGTAGCCCTAACGTTTGCAAAAACCAGAGAGCTCTGTTTTCCTGAGAAAATTTTCAAATCTGTTTTTCTCTGTGTTTTTGTGTGTGATTCACTTCCCAGCTTCAGTAACCTTTCTCTTTGCCATAGGGGCTGTGTAAAGAGAGAGTCTTGCATCTTTTTTCTTCTGCTGTGTGAGTGAGATCTTGTGTAGATCAACTGTGAGGGAGTGTGATCTGTTGAGATCAAACTGTGTAGTGAGAGAGATCTGTGGAGATCGCTGTGTAGACGAAGTTCCGGCTTCCAAACCGGGTGTGTAGTGGATTTCTCCTCGAGAGTGGGGAGCGGGGACGTAGGCCAGAGGGCCGAACCTCGTTAACACATCGCGCGTCAAGGATAACGAACTCCTAACCTTATCTCTCTTACTTTTATCGCATTTTTGTTTTGTGGTTTGCTTGTGCTGTCATTTAATTGTATTTTAGAGCCTCTTGACCCTAATCACCCCCCCTCTAGAGTCCAACAATTGGTATCAGAGCTTGGTCTCTATATCAGTTTTTGGTTTAACAACCTTAGAGAAAAGATCCAATGGAGGCTTCGTTGAATATGCATATGTTAGAAGGACAATCCACCACTAGACCACCACTCTTCACCGGAACCAACTTTGCTTATTGGAAGGCTAGGATGAGAATTTACCTTCGTTGCATTGATCTTGACATACTAGGGCTCATAGAAAAGAAATATGTAAAGAAGTCCAAAGTCGAGAACATGTCCGATGATGAAAGGCACCTTGCCAATCTCAATGCTAAGGCCATGAACGCCTTAATCTGTGGTCTTTCCCCCAATGAATACAATAGAGTTTCCACGTGTGCAACCGCATACGAAATTTGGGTAAAGTTATGTATAACACATGAAGGAACCCCCCAAGTTAAGGAATCTAAGATTAGTGGGCTTATGCATGATTATGAGCTATTTAAAATGCTTCCTAATGAATCCATTGATGCTATGTTTTCCCGTTTTACTAATATCATCAATGAATTACATGGTCTAGATAAGCAATTATCCATTCAAGAGATGAACTACAAGATACTTCGCTCCTTGACCCCGGCATGGGAGCCCAAAGCTACGGCAATTGAGGAAGCTCATGACCTCACTACCTTAGCTCTTGATAGTCTCATCGGAAAGCTCAAAGTGCATGAGAAGAAGCTCAAGGGGAAGGAGAAGGAGGAAGTGCCATCACGTGAAGTTGAGGAGCCGTCACCAAAGTTGAAGACCATAGCTCTTAAAGGAGCTAGTGACAACTCATCTTCGTCGTCGGATAGTGAAGTCGATTTTTCTAAAGAAGTGGCTCATCTCTCTAGAAGAGGCTCATCTCTCTAGAAGAATCTCTAGACTCATAAAGATGAACAAAAAATTTAACCCCCGATCTAACAACAAGTTTTCCTCTCGTGTAGGTAAATGTTTTGAATATAATGAATCGGGTCACATCGCTAAGGATTGCCCCAAGCTTAAAGAAAAGTACATGAAGTACAAGAAGAAGAAGGCTATGTATGCCGGATGGGAAGAATCCGAACCAAGTGACTCGGATAGTGATGAAGAAGGAGCCAAACTTGCTCTTCATGACCCAAATGTTTGTTTCATGGCAAATGAACATGAGGTAATATCCGAGGCCGAAAGTGAATCCTTTTATATGCAATGTGACATAGCTATGGCTTTAGAAGAGTTAAACTTTGAATTTAAAAAAATGTCTAAAGAATACTCTTCTTTTAAAAAATTGCATGCCTCTTGTGATATTAAGCTAGAACAACTAACAACCTCTCTTGCTCTAAAAGATGAATTGCTAGGAGATCTCGATTTCGAGAATAAGCAATTAAGATCAAAGATTGAAAGATTATAAATTGAGGGTTGTAGGACTAGACCCACTCATTCTTATGCCAACTATAATCACCATGGTAGAAATAGATTTCATAGTTCTAACATCCGTACATACAAAAGAAATTTTGTATGCACCTATTGTATGAGACATGGACACATTTCTACTCATTGTAGAATTAAAGACAACCAAGATTTTTATGGATTGATATGGGTACCCAAAGGTACCAAGACTACTAACCACCAAGGACCCAAGACATGGGTACCTAAAGTTACTACACCTTCATCTTCTTCTTTTGTAGGGAACGTCACGGCAACGACGTAAGGAGATGTGGTACCTTGATAGAGGTTGCTCACATCATATGACGGGCAACAAAGAGTTATTTGCAACCCTATCAAGGATTGAAGGAGGCAATGTCTCCTTCGGTGGTGGTGAGAAAGGTAAAATCATTGGTATCGGTTCTATTGGTAAGAAACCCTCACCCATTATTGAAGATGTTTATTTAGTAAATGGCTTGAATCATAATCTTCTTAGCATTAGCCAATTAAGTGATAAAGGTTTTGATATTTCTTTTAAACCGGATAAATGCATCATTAGTATGGATGGAAAAATTGTTTTTATTGCAAATCGCAAGTCTAATGTTTACATTTTTGAGATGAATGAGTTAGTGAATCAAGATGTAAAGTGTCTTGCGGCAATTGATGAAAATCCTTGGATTTGGCACAAGAGACTTGGACATGCAAATATGGAGTTAATATCAAAATTGTCTAAGAAGAATCTTGTGAAAGGGCTACCTAGCTTGCACTTCATAAAAGATACAATTTGTGAGGATTGTGCCAAAGGTAAACAAACAAAATCTTCTTTCAAATCCATCCATGAGGTATCGACTTCTAAACCCTTGCAATTACTTCATCTTGATTTATTTGGTCCTATGCGTGTTACCTCTCTTGGAGGCAAACACTATGTTTTTGTGATTATTGATGATTTTTCTCGTTTTACATGGACAATATTTCTTGCAAAGAAAAATGATTGTTTTGAAGAATTTGCTAATCATGTTAAAAGAATTGAAAATGAAAAAGATTTGAAAGTTGTTAAAATAAGAAGTGATCATGGTGGTGAATTTCAAAATGAATTTTTCTATGATTTTTGTGCTCATCATGGTATAACTCATATGTTTTCCGCTCCTAGAACACCACAACAAAATGGTGTTGTTGAACGGAAAAATCGTACCATACAAGAGATGGCACGCACTATGTTAAACTCATTTGATTTACCAAAATACTTTTGGGCGTAAACCTTTGCAATTACTTCATCTTGATTTATTTGGTCCTATGCGTGTTACCTCTCTTGGAGTCAAACATTATGTTTTTGTGATTATTGATGATTTTTTTCGTTTTACATGGACAATATTTCTTACAAAGAAAAATGATTGTTTTGAAGAATTTGCTAATCATGTCAAAAGAATTAAAAATGAAAAGGATTTGAAAGTTGTTAAAATAAGAAGTGATCATGGTGGTGAATTTCAAAATGAATTTTTCTATGATTTTTGTGCTCATCATGGTATAACTCATATGTTTTCCGCTCCTAGAACACCACAACAAAATGGTGTTGTTGAACGGAAAAATCGCACCATACAAGAGATGGCACGCACTATGTTAAACTCATTTGATTTACCAAAATACTTTTGGGCGGAAGCTGTCAATACGGCTTGCCATGTTTTAAATCGTGTTTTGATTAGACCAAAGCTTAAGAAAACCCCTTATGAACTTTATTATGGAAAAACTCCTTTCATTGGCTATTTTCGTGTCTTTGGTTGCAAATGTTTTATTTTAAATACAAAAGATCACCATGATAAATTTGATTCCAAAATTGATGTTGGTATTTTCTTGGGTTATGCACCTCGAAGTAAGGCTTATAGGGTCTTCAATAAACGAAGCCTCGTTGTTGAAGAGTCTATAAACGTTACTTTTGATGAGACTAATGTTGGCTCTCAAGTTGTGTTGCCTAGGAAAGATGATGATGATGATATTGAGGGAGGATTGGACTTGTTGCAAATCAATGACACTCCCTCTATAGAAGCTCAAAAGGATGTAGATTGCACAAATGCTCAAGATCAAGTTGAACAACCTAAAGCTTGGAAATTCACATCAAACCACCCAAAGGAACAAATCATTGGGAGCCCTTCAAAAGGAGTTATAACTCGCTCAAAAGCCTTGAGTGAATGTGGTAATGTTGCATTTCTATCTCAACTAGAACCTAAAAAGGTTAATGATGCTTTAAATGATGAGTTTTGGGTTTTGGCTATGCATGAAGAATTAAACAATTTTCAAAGAAATGAAGTTTGGAAGTTAGTTCCTAGACCTAACAATGCTAGTGTTATTGGTACAAAATGGGTTTTTAGAAACAAACTTGATGAACATGGCATTGTAACTAGAAATAAAGCACGTTTGGTTGCCCAAGGATACAATCAAGAGGAGGGCATAGACTATGATGAAACCTTTGCACCGGTTGCAAGGTTGGAATCTATTAGGATGTTTTTGGCATTTGCTAGCTTTAAAAATTTCAAACTTTTTCAAATGGATGTTAAAAGTGCCTTCTTAAATGGTTTTATAGAAGAGGAAGTGTATGTTGAGCAACCCCCCGGTTTTATAGATCATGCTTTTCCTAATCATGTTTACCGGGTACAAAAAGCTTTATATGGGTTGAAACAAGCTCCTAGGGCTTGGTATGCTCGCCTCTCTAGTTTTCTTATTGAAAATGGTTTTTCAAAAGGAACAATTGATAACACTCTTTTTGTGAGAAAAAGGAAAAATGATTTCATTTTAGTTCAAATATATGTGGATGACATTATTTTTGGTGCTACTAATGAATCCTTGTGCAAGGAATTTTCTAAAGTTATGCAGGATCACTTTGAGATGAGTATGATGGGAGAGCTTACTTTCTTTCTCGGGCTCCAAGTCAAGCAAACTAAGGATGGGATCTTCATTTCACAAAGCAAGTATGCTAAGGAATTAGTGAAGAAATTCAATTTGAAGAATTCCAAGCATGCGCCTACTCCCATGAGTACTAGTGTTAAGCTTGATGCGGATGAGAGTGGTGAAGACGTGGACCAAAAATTATATCGAGGTATGATAGGTAGTCTTCTTTACCTTACCGCTAGTAGACCGGATATCATGTTTAGTGTGTGTGCATGTGCACGTTTTCAAACATCTCCTAAAGCATCTCATTTAATTGCGGTTAAAATTATCATTAAATATGTTAATGGTACTTTTAATCTTGGCTTATTTTATCCAAGAAGCACTTCTTTTGATTTATATGGTTTTTGTGATGCCGACTTTGCCAGATGTAAGGTAGATCGCAAGAGTACTAGTGGAACATGCCAATTCTTAGGAAATTCACTTGTTTCTTGGGCTTCCAAGAAACAAAATTGTGTTGCATTGTCCACTACGGAAGCGGAATACATTGCCGCCGGCTTATGTTGTGCTCAAGTTTTATGGATGAAACAAAGTTTAGTTGACTATGATTTGAATTTTCAAAATATTAAAATCTTTTGTGATAACACAAGTGCCATAAATATTTCAAAAAATTCGGTTTTGCATTCTAGAACCAAACATATTGATGTACGCCATCATTTCCTACGCGATCATGTAGAGAAACTAAATGTATCCCTAGTATTTGTTGACACAAAATCTCAACTAGCGGATATATTTACTAAGCCTCTTGGAGAGGATGATTTTTGTCGCATAAGAAATGGTTTGGGCTTATGCACTATGTGAAAGTTCTACATTGCTTGCTTGACTAGTTGTTTTTGCATTTAGTATTTCTCTTTACCCCATTTTTGATGGTGACAAAGGGGGAGAGAAATCTCCTCATTTGTTGCATATATTTAGGGGGAGCTCATAGATAGGGGGAGCACCTATCTATAAGCTATTTTATTTTTGCTCTTATATAATGGTTGGTTGTCATCATCAAAAAGGGGGAGATTGTTAGCCCTTATGTTTTGATGATGTTCTTACAACCACCATTATCGGTACTAATGGCTTATTGAGTATAAATGTAATAAACTCATTTGTCAAGCTCCTTAGTGCCATTAATGGAGGATGGATGGAATATATGCTACAACGATGATATCCAAAGGAGGAGGAGGCATAATGATGAAGCAATGTTAATTCAAGAACAACAAATTCATAAAGAAGCTTCATCAAACCTAAAGCTATCAAGACTCAAGAACTGTATTCTATGTGAGGATATTAGCTAGTTTTTATTTTCTCTCTAGTGCTAGAATGTAGGCAAAGAGTTACTGAGTTTACTTGAAGCTATTGGGAATCACACACACGTTTTTAGACTTATGCTTTTAAGCGTTTTTCACAAAATACTATTTTTCACAAGTATGAGGACATATCTGCAAAATTCTTTTAAGCGCCTAGCGGTCGACCGGATTTTTCGGTCGGTCGACCGACGTAGTTTTTCGGTCGACCGAACGTTTACTTCGGGCGACCGAATTTCTCTTCGGTCAGCCGCGACTTTTTCAAACGGTCATTTGCCTAGTAAACTGCGCTTACACTTAACTGTGTTTGGAACAGTCTGAGATAAGGGTCTGTAAAGGAGATTATTATCCTATTTGAGAAGATTGGGTTTTGTTTTAAATTGATTTAATCTCTTCTATAAAAACCACAGTCTTCTTCTTCCTCCTTAGCCCTATCGTTTGCAAAAACTAGAGAGTCTGCTGTTTCCTGAGAAAATTTTTCAAAGTCTGGTTTCTGTGTTTTCTCTCTGTTTTTAAGTGTGATTCACTTCCCAGCTTCAGTACTTTTTCTCTTTGCTATAGGGGCTGTGTAAAGAGAGAGAGTCTTGCATCTTTTCTTCTGCTGTGTGAGTGAGATCTTGTGTAGATCAACTGTGAGGGAGTGTGATCTGTTGAGATCAAACTGTGTAGTGAGAGAGATCGTGTGGGATCGCTGTGTAGACGAAGTTCCGGCTTCCAAACCGGGTGTGTAGTGGATTTCTCCTCGAGAGTGGGGAGCGGGGACGTAGGCCAGAGGGCCGAACCTCGTTAACACATCGCGCGTCAAGGATAACGAACTCCTAACCCTATCTCTCTTACTTTAATTGCTTTACTGTTTTGTGGTTTGCTTGTGCTTAATTTTTATTGCATATTAGAGCCTCTTGACCCTAAACCCCCCCCCCCCCTCTAGGGTCTAACACCCGTAATCCTTGAAAATACTATGGTAAATAGTAATAAATAAGTTATATTATTATAAATATCATTTATTGATGAATGAGTATGTTAGTAATCGATTTGAGATTGATTAAGTATGTATATTAGTGTAAATGAGTGAAAACATGCACGAACACAAGAGAACAGTCGACAGAAAAAACTCCTTTGGTCAATCAACAGATGGCAAGCTATCAGTCAACTGATAAGAGCCTAGCAGTCAACTGATGACAAGCCATCAGTCGACTGACGGGTGCCAGATTCTGGTAGGTTTTGGTTTCGGATCTGTTTTGTTTTGGTTCGGCCTGTTTGCATATATAAGTGTATATATATGATATTTCTCTGTTTTTCCTCCATCTTTCACGTGAATAAACAACCATCCTCTCTCCTCAAAACCCTAGATCTTGTTTTAGTAAATTTTGAGAGCTTTGTGAAGCTAAACCCTAGAAGAAGGCGAGATTCTCGGCATTTGACGAAGGAGTATCGTGTTTCTTGTGTATTTGGGGAGTCCAGCATGTTTTGAGGCGATTTTCGTCTCCTCCAAACCCATCCCTTATTTTTAAATGTTTTTATCTGGTTTTATTGGATCTTTTAAGCCTAGATTATGTATAAAGATTATTCTTTTTGAACTGTATGATGTAAAGATCAAGTCTTTTTTTATTTTAAAATGATATAAAATGGATTTCAAGATGTGAGTTAAAGTTTTAAACGTGATTTAACATAAATTTTAATTTAAGTTAGATGTTTCTTGATGATCTTACACATATCAACATGTTAGGGTTTTAGATTTATTCCTAAATTTGTATTTGTGATTTCATGTAATAGAATAAATCCTAATTTTCCTTAAACAAGTTTTAATACATAAGCTTTGTTGAGAAATTTTGATTTTTGATGAATTTTGTAGATTATTTAATTATTACAAGAATCTAGATTCGACTCAATCAGTCGACCGATCAAGGATGATCAGTCGACTGATCAAAGCTTTTGTGCATGCTTTGTGCAAGCCATCAGTCGACCGATGGCATGCGATTAGTCGATTAATATGGGTATTTTTGTGAACTTTGTGTTTTACTCATATGTTTCGACCGCACGTACGAAGTACGACTCACACACCGAGATACATGTGATGTATACGAGAGTACACAGATTTGATTTGAGTACGCACGAGCGTTTAAAGGTACGTAACTGTTTGCATCAGAAATTAGTTTATTTATTGAACTCATTATAACTCATTTATTGAATACAAGATGAATTCTGAAAAACAAATCTTTTTATAAGACTTTTCATTACAAACAAACAACTTCTTAGAAACACACGCAGGGTCATTTTGGATCGCTTCTTATGTGGGATCTTTACCTATGCCGAGGGTACGTTAGCCCGTGGACCACCGAATCACAGATTAAAATTGAACCGTGAAGGCTATTTGGGAATTCTTACTTTGTTTAGAAGTAAGAAAAGAAGTGAATATCTTATCGAGGTAAGATGAACACACTTCTTAAGATCAAGTCAAAGCTTAGATCTTAAGGAATCATAAGAACTCTGAAAAAAGGCTTGCACATGATGGAGACTCTCTCTTTCTTGCTTGGAATTCCCCAAATTGCTCAAATCTCTCTGCTTACTCTGCTCCAAAATGCTCCTTCCTTGTCAGTAATGGTCCTAGGGGGTATTTATAGCCCTTAGAAACAATAACTGAAGTCAAAAGTTAAAACAAAACCACATCGGGGGACTCCCATTTCCGAGACAGTTGTAACTGTCTCAGAAGCGTGGTTAGCTTTCCATTTCTGAGACAGTTACAACTGTCTCGGAAGCATGCTTCATTTCAACTATTTTGTAATCGCTTTTCCCGTCTTTAAATGCCATGGTTTCTGCAGTTATGAGCGTGATTTTCACTTGTAACGCCCTCCCCATGTTCACACACGATCTTTGATAGTTATGGAGCCACGTAGAGTGCACAAATCTCGAGAAATCCATTATTCAGTTCATCTTACCTTCCTAGACAGTTGAAAGTGTCTCGGAAGCTATAGTCTTCCTTATAGCTTCCGAGACACTCGGAAGCTATAGTCTTCCTTATAGCTTCCGAGACAGTTGCAACTGTCTTGAAAAGTATGGGTTCTCTTCATACTTCCGAGACAATTGTATGTGTCTCGAAAGATAATATCTTCCTCGTAGTTTCTCTTATGCTTCTGAGACATGTTTTTCTCCTTGAAACTTGCTTAATGTGCTTCGTGTGCATTCTTTAGTTGATCTTTAGTTTTGGATGATCCTCTGTAACTTAGATGATGACGCTTATCATCTTCTCTCTATCTTGAGCTACGTATGATAATCTATAGGCAATTTTTGTCATCTACAGATACCCCTTCCAAAGTATTTCAGCCTTAATCTTTTATAGAGGAGTCTGGAATACTTTGGATATGATACACTCCTACTTCGATTCATTGACTTCTCCATATTTCATTCTATTCAGTTTTTTGTCGGATAGCTGAAATTTTCTTGGTGTTGCATTTATCGTTTGACCGTTATCGAAATCTTAAAATGAAACTATTGTGTTGATTGCTAAATTTAGCCATGCTATTGAATCGACGATGAACTACTCATCATGTTCGGAAGTTCTTATCTGAATTATGAATGAACTCTCAGGGATTATCCTTTGAATTGGAATTGATCTGCGCCTTGTTTTGGCAAAGTTATCGACGCTTTTACTGGTATCGACCTTCATTGCGATAGAAACATAGTTTATACACATACGTTAACTGGAGTCTACACAGTTTAGGCTCTTGAGGCATTGGAGCGTGAAGAATCAGTTTAACCTCATGTACCCGTTAGGAGGTTTAAGGAAATGCAGTTTATACTCATATACTCATCGGAGTATTCAAATGTGCTGAAAATGGGTCGAGAATGCTTCATGGATACAATCGACGACCTATCAGGTTAGCCCTTCTTCCGAGATAGTTGTAACTATCTCGAAAACGTGTAGGGCCTATTCTTCTTCTGAGACAATTGTGACTGTCTCGAAAGTACGAGACAGTCACGACTTCTCGAAAACGTGTAGGGCCTATTCTTCTTCTGAGACAATTGTGACTGTCTCGAAAGTACGAGACAGTCACGACTGTCTCAGAAGCGGGCGGCCTAGGGTTTCCAGTCTTATAAAACCCGACACTTGGAGTTTTTCAACCTTATTCTTCCGCTTCTTTACATTCAAAAACTCCTCCAACTCCCTTCCAAATTAATCTTCAACCTGTTCTCATTCCTTTTTTGTTCGGATTTAGTTAGATTTGCTCGAAGGGATTCTAGGATTTTGCACTTCTCTTGGATTTGAGCCTTCTTCTCCCGAAGCTCTTCTTTTCCTTTGATTTCAGGTAAAACCCAAACCCAATAGTTGCATTTTGGGTATGATCTGTGATTTGATAGGCTTTAACCCTAAAACTCTAACCTTTTTATAGGATTCTTTGATAAAAATCTGATTTTTATCATGTCACCGAAGAGATCTCGTATCCCGAGGAGTAGATCTACCTCTCATGTAGCCGAGAGGGTTGGTCCTGTTGCTGCTTCATATGGGGATATATCTACTCAATCTTTATTGATTTAAAGTTAATATTTTGTGAATGCTGCAAGTATATCCTCGTTTGCCAACCTTTGAGAGGCATTCGGGAAGAGTCGATATCCTCTTTCGTGAGGATCGACGCTAAAAGATGTTGTTTTGTTTGACCAAAACACGTCTAAAGTCAAAAGGGGTGATTTTATATTGTTCTGCATTTTTAAAAGGTCGGATATGTCATCGTATTATTCACACATGATGATGTATATTACCTTTTGTGCATGTAACTGTAGGCGTCAAAAAATGCTGAGAGGTATCCAAACACAGCTCAAAAGGAAGTCATCCAAAATGTCAAAAAGAACACAAGTATAGACTGTCTCGCATGCGAGACAATCTTTACTGTCTCGCACATGAGACAGACTTGACTGTCTCGCCGTGCGAGACAGTCTTTACTGTCTCGCGGGGCAAGACAGAATTTACTATCTCGTACGTGAGACAGCTCTCAGAGGGCCAAAACTACTTTGCATAACCGCCAACACGTGGCCACTAACTGTTCAAGAACGTGGGAAACGTCGTGGGCGAGAATCACGTTGATAACTGCCAAAATAACGGAGTTTGAAACGTAGGAAGGCAGTTACAGCGAAAACTACCAGGAATATTCCTTTTCCGAGATANGGGGGCTGATCATTTTGAGCACTTGAGAGCAATCCAGAGCAGAGAGAGAGCAGAGGTGCTGATCTTACGGCCAATCCTTGATAATCGAGCTTTGACTTGATTTTAAGAAGAACGACTATCTTACATCGATAAGATATCGTTTCAATTTCTCACTTCGATAAACGAAGTCAGAATCATAAACCCCTCACGGTTCAATCAGAATCTGTGATTTGGTGGTCCACGAGTCAAAGCGCTCCCGGCACAGGCAAAGATCCCACGCAAGCAGCGATCCAAACAACGATCCTGCGTTTGTTTCTCAAGAGTTGTAATTTTTCCTTTTGTTGTGTAAAAGGAGTCTTATAAAAAGGCTATCTCTTTTTTTTGAATTTATTGTAATCGACCGAAGATATATGAATTCCACAACGAGATCAACTTTTGACACAAACAAGCTGGCGACCACAGTGGGAGCCAACGGTCTCGCTGCCGAGACCGTCGTGTCGCAGCCGATCAAGATTCTGGTTGAATCCATGGTCGAAAACGAATTCGACCAAACCAAGTTTGAGGAATATCTCTCATCATCCTCTTCAAGATCTTCATTGTCTCGCAAGTACAAGAGGATCTCACCATTGAAGAAGACTTCCATGCCAAAGAAGGCACAGAATGAAGACTCTCGCCTGATTATTGCTGAGGATTCTACTCACAACCTCTCTGCTCATAATAGCTCTTCGCCAAGTAAAGAGTCATTAAATCAAAGCCCATCGGCATTGACGAAAAGAGCTCGTCAGAGACAACGCCAACGCCGCGCTCGCCAAATGGCTAAGGCGTTGGAACAAACCGACGGGGTTCGTTATCACGCGGACCTAGAGTCGAGGAGGCATCGAGTGGTTCAGTTGTCTCAACGACCAATCACTTACGTCTCTGCTAAATTCACGACGGAGGAATGGACTATTGTCAAAAGGGCTCGTTTAACCCTCAAAGAACGTGTACAAAAACGTCGTGCAAATGTTGCTCATGCCCGTGCTCTCTTACAACAAAGACGAGAAAGAAACAAGGAAACGGTGGCCAAAGAACCGCCAAAACTCTGCAAAATTTGGATTCCAAAGTCTGGAGTTAAACAAAATCAGCATTCGGAGCCTGTTAAGACTCCGCACCCACAAGGGGGTGGTTCTAAACGTGTGACTCCCGACATAACCTTGGATCGCTCAAAGACAAAAATAAATTGTCCTGAGAATGCCAACAAGGCTTTATACCCCCAGAAGAAGACGCATTCACCAAATGATATCGTCATACCTGGGAGATCATACCAACAGACGATACGATTTTTTGACAATCATACCGATGAATCGTATTATCAAGTTGGGGTTGTGAATAATTTTGAGAAAATCAGCTGCCCAAGATGATGAATTCCCTGAAGTCACCATCAACGTGGCTGATAAAAGAAAGTCTAAGCGGCATTCAAGTGACTCAAATCCCGACTTTTTCCCGAGAGGAAAAGTCAATCCAAGAATTGCTCAAAGGATGTCTCGACTCCAATTAGGAGCCATCAGACGCAGAGATTACAAAAGAATGCAAGAAGGAATATACTCGGAGGATGAATTCTTGGACACTTATTCTACAATCGCTTCTGATGATACAATGTCTACCACGGGACAAACCAGAGAAGTACTCACGATCACCTCTGGTCAATTTGCTCAAATGCTTCAAGAAGCTCTAGCGAAGCAACGTGAAGAAATCAGAGCTGAGATGAAGACAGAGATGAAGTTAGCTATTCAACAAATGAGAGAGTTGCTAACTCAACAACCTCAACCTCCTGAGTCTAGTCAGTGAGCTGAATCCAGCCGCCACACTCAGAATGGTGTAGATGACAGTGATCCAGAAGTGGATGAAGTCATTATGGCTGATACACCTCCCAATGATAATAACACTGGGGGTGGTTCAACAGATCCTCCCAATAACAACATTAGGAGTGGTTCAATTGCACCGCTTAGTAATACTGGGGGTGGTCCAATTATTTTTGCTCGACATCACTCAGAGAGAGATGAAGATGAGGACAAGAAAATGCAAGAGCTTGAAAACAAAATCAACGCTTTGATGACGGCTCAAGAAGTGAAAAAGACGGGTATTCCCTGTCCCTATCCAAGAGAATGGGATTCAATACCATACCCGTCAAAATTCAATCTGATTAACTTCACACCGTTTGATGGGAAGAGCGCGCCTACTCAGCACTTGATTTATTTCAAGTCTCATTTGGGCATGATCTCTGGAAATGAGGCTTTAATGGTCCGGTCATTCGTTGGCACCCTTCGTGGGCCCACCTTCGATTGGTACCGACGTCTCAAGCCAGGGAGCATTAATTGCTGGGATGACATGGAAAGTTTGTTCCTCAGCAATTTCTTCGATGATGACACCGAAATGTCAATCGGGACTCTTCTGGATGAGAAGCAGAAAGACGGAGAGTCAGTCGACAATTTTGTCAAGCGCTTCCGTAACAAGGTAATGAATTGCAGAGATCCTATTACAGAGGAGTTCATCCTGCAAACATGCCACAATAATCTTTCTATCGATGTCCTGGAAGCCCAGGGGGTCGTACCATCCAAAACTTGGAAAGATTTGAAAATACACGGTGAACAAGCTGAACATTTTCTTAAAAGAAAGAAAGCTGAGAGAAACCAACCGACGACATCTACAATTGCTGTGAACGCGACTCTCGATCCGAGGTTCCAAAAAGAGTATTCTTTCGAAGATGATGAAGCTCCAGCCATATTGGAATACCTCATCGCTAATGACAAAATTGAGCTGCCACCTATTAAAGATCAGAAGGGAACTAAAATGATTACAGATCCAAACTACTGTGCATACCACAGAAGGGTTCTTCATCCCACCAATATTTGCTTTGGACTCAAAAATAAAATCCAAGCCCTAATTGACACCGACGTCATAACGGCAAAACAAGCCGATTAAAGACGACCTAACTCCATTGGATACACGAGTATAAACTGTTCTCCTTGACTCTATTGGATACACGAGTATAAACTATTCTCCTTGACTCCATGGGATACACGAGTATAAACTGTTTTCCCCTAACTCCGAAGAGTATACGAGTATAAACTGCTTCTTCATGTGACTCCGATGAGTATACGAGTATAAATTGCTTCTCCATCTCACTCCGAAAAGTATACGAGTATAAACTGCTCCTGAATACTCCAACAGGTATATGAGTCTAAACTGTTTCCTCTCCTTCACGGGAAGTTCCTGGAGAATGACATGCATGGTACTTTTAAGGATAACCCGATCATACAGCTAAACATAATGATAAACCCAGTTTCGCAATCAAAAAAAAAAGCTGGGGGTGGATGGTTCATGTAACGGGAAGTTCTCGGAAGAATGCTATATGTAATTTTCTTAGGGATAACCCGATCATTACAAACAAAGTGATAAACACTACATCCCCATGGTGATTTCCGAATACTCTTTTGTTGAGGTGAGATTCGATCACTTCGTTGGATCAGTCTTCCCTCACAAAATTCTCTCTTGGTCAAACCTTTAAACAGTTAGGACCAAAGCCAAAATCCCCTCTCGATTCCTTCCATGAACGAGAGGTTCACAAATCAAATGATCAAACCTTTAAACAGTCAGGATCGCCTCAAAACTCCCACTTGGTCAAACCTTAACCAAAATCCCCTTTCGATTCATTTCATGAACGAGAGGTCTACTTTTGAATTGAATAATCAAACCCTATAGCAGTCAGGATTATTCAAACCAGTCCAGATTCTTCAAGTGGAGATCCCACTTTAAGTTTCTTTTGCACCAGGAGATAGAATATAAAATTCTTCCTCTCCATCATCGGGTTCATCTCTACCAACAAACAAGAGACCAGGAGATAGAATATAAAATTCTTCCTCTACATCATCGGGTTCATCTCTACCAACAAAAAAGAGACCAGGAGATAGAATATAAAATTCTTCCTCTCCATCATCGGGTTCATCTCTACCAACAAACAAGAGACCAGGAGATAGAATATAAAATTCTTCCTCTCCATCATCGGGTTTATCTCTACCAACAAACAAGAGACCAGGAGATAGAATATAAAATTCTTCCTCTCCATCATCGGGTTCATCTCTACCAACAAATAAGAGACCAGGAGATAGAATATAAAATTCTTCCTCTTTATCAACGGGTTCATCTCTACCAACAAAAAAGAGACCATAATACTCCAATAGGCATACGAGTCTAAACTGTCTCCCTACCATCAACAGGAAGTTTCTGAAGAATATCACTCAAAATATTCTTAAGAATAACCTGGCTACCTCCCAACGGGTATACGAGGTTAAACTATTTCCCGAGAACTCCAAAAAAATACATGAGTATAAACTGTGTTCCTATGAAGACTGATACAGTGATTAACAATGCGGTATCAATTTGATGACAAAAGCTGAATTCACAAGTACAAATTCCAGCTTCAATTCAAGATCTCGACAACAGTTAAGCGATAAACGCGATGCTGGATAAATCTTAGCTATTCTACAAAGCACTGAATAGACTGAGAGACAAAGAGATCAAGTGTTGAAGCCATCTACAGGTTATTTTATACGATCTACCCAACCAAGCATGGAAAGGATCATAAGTAAGACCTATCTTATCCAAAGCATCCCAGAACTCCTCTATAAAAGATTGAGTCTGGAATACTTTGGAGGGGGTATCTGTAGGCGTCAAAAAATGCTGAAAGATATCTCAGAGGGTCAAAACTACTTTGCATAACCGCCAACACGTGGCCACTAACTGTTCAAGAACGTGGGAAACGTCATGGGCAAGAATCGCGTTAATAACTGCCAAAATAACGGAGTTTGAAACATGGGAAGGCAGTTACAGTGAAAACTACCAGGAATATTCCTTTTCCGAGACAGCGTTTACTATCTCGCGGGCCGAGACAGCAAACACTGTCTCGCCTGCCGAGACAGTAAACACTGTCTCGCGGCCTTAACGTGTTGTTTTGTTAAGTTTTTTGCAGTTATTTCCCTGATGCTATAAATACACCCCTAGGGTCATTTCTGACGAACACTGTCTCGACAGCCGAGACAGCAAATGCTGTCTCGCGAGCTTGTTTTCTGCCAACTGTTCCTAGGGGGTATAAATCCCCCCCGAAGGCCATTTTTAAGGGGGCTGATCATTTGGAACACTTCAGAGCAGACAGAGCAGAGTTCTTGAGCCTTCGGCAGCTTTGACTTGATTTCAAGAAGAACGACTATCTTACTTTGATAAGATATCGTTTCAAATTCTCACTTCGATAAATGAAGGAAGAATCATTAAACCCCTCACGATTCAATCAGAATCTGTGATTTGGTGGTCCGCGAGTCAAAGCGCTCCCGGCACAGGCAAAGATCTCACACAAGCAGCGATCCAAACAACGATCCTGCGTTTGTTTCTCAAGAGTTGTAATTTTTCCTTTTGTTGTGTAAAAGGAGTCTTATAAAAAGGCTATCTTTTTTTTTGAATTTATTGTAATCGACCGAAGATATAATGAATTCTACAACGAGATCAACTTTTGACGCAAACAGTAACAATTGAAATTGTCTCGCCTACTGCAAGGTGGTGACTCTATCTCGTGGATTCACGAGATGAATTCTACCCTTTACTTTAGCTTTAGAATGTCCTTTTAACTGGATTCTGACAAATATATATTTTGTTCTTTTTCCAGTCAATTTTCCTTCCATGGCCTTCTCTGATAGAGAGGTCATTGGTCATAGTAGTGCTACGCACTCAAGCTATGAAGGGATTCCTCTGATTGAAGAGGCACCCCAATTCAGTTCTGGCCGTCCTAAGGATGTCTCCGAGCTTGTACGACGAGGAGATCATCGTATTCTACGTTGGCTAATTACCAACGTGCCTCTGACTCAGGACCAAAATTTAACTCAACCGTTGAGGAAGCCACATTATCTGTTCAAAGATTCAGTAAAAGATTCAGAGAGCCTCTCTTGTAAACCAACACAATAGTTGTATGGGTGCGGTTCTGAATTCATATATTTGCCATTAATTCCTCGTCACCGCTCTCTCTTACAGTTTAGGAATTTAGCAGTAGGTCGTGAATGTTCTGGAGATTGACCAAGGATCAAGAGCGTGTCCACTGCGGGTTCATCAGGAAGGATGCCAATACTCCAGGATCAAGTGATAGAAATTCTATAAGAGGGCTTCACCCCGACATTCTAGGTCAAGATAACTTGCCTCAAAACGAGTTAATGCTCAAGGCTAGTACACTGAAAGGTCGTTTGGCTCGATTGGGAAGAGAGCTTTTAATCAAAACGTTAGGTGTTACGGCTGGGTCCAATCTTCTACAGATAAGTGGTGGACAAGGATGACCAACTATGTGTTGAACCGTTGGGGATGTGAGTTAGCTGAAATAGGATTATTTGTCCCCATACGTGCCAGTATGTAGGGCTACAAATTAATGTTGACCATTTCTTTGCTTTGTTCGAGATTTATAATCCGGACACTAACACTTTTCTGACCAAGAATGGAGAATTAGGGCTCCCTCTTCACGAGATGATGAAGGTCTCATGACTGCCCATGTGTGATGTACCTTATCAGGAATTCTTTCTGACAGTCAGTCAACTGAATAGAATAAAAGAACGGGCTACCGTGGCTTATGATACTCTATGAGAGTTGACGTGTCATTATCACACTACTATGGCGGAGATGGAGATTAAGGCCAAGAAGAAGTCTTTGCAGGTCAGCTTAAAGCAATTTGCTGATTATCTGTTCAAGAACCTAAAGAAATATTTGAGTCAAGTATGTGAATTACCTCCTCTAACCCCGTCAGAAATTAATAGGCTATTGGAGAAGACAAATGTTCAGATATATATTTCTTGCTCGGAAGATATATTCCCCTATGGCACCAAGTTTAGATTGTTTTATGGCAAGCTGGCACGAGGATTAAGTCGACAACTGTTCTAGCCGGGTACTTGGCTATCTGGTTAAAAAAGTGTGTAGTGCCTCATCAGCCTCCAGATGTGATGCCGATCGAAGTTCTATATCCAACAGTTCAGTTAGCGATGGGTCGTAGGCTATCTCTACTATCGGCAATGATCACGGACATTCACAAAGGGCTCCGTCATTTGGCCACAACATTTACACGAGGGAAAGAAGCCCTGCACTAAGATCCTGATTCCTAAGCTTGAACTACCGTATACTTATTTGATGACCTGGTTAGTTCTTCATCGGTCGGACCTGATGTCAGCTCCCGAATCCGTAAATCCAGATCTACTCCTACTGTAAATTTTAGAAGAATCTAAGTGGGTGGTTAAACAATGGCATGATGTGTCCCGGCAGTTCAAAGTTCATAAATGTTGGGAATTTTTTCCGTGTATCCCGCAACTTTCCAGCACTTATAATGATACCCTATTCAGAGCCGAGGCAGGACCGTACTGTATTGGATGTTAGATATTTCAGATGGTTAATGAACATCCGTCCTGGCTATCTAGTTTTTAGAGTGAAGAACACCTGCAGCATTGAACCATACCTCCCCTACAGATTTACTCGCCAATTCGGCTATGACCAGTTGTACATCGGCAACCCGAACAAACACCTCAGAGTTTGTGGGGGTCTTATCGATGGAGCGAGGGCTTGGTTTTGGAGCATCGTTGGTTGTACAAATGCTCAATTCGATCTTCCTCTGGCGGTGCCTCCTTTACAGATGACATTCTTATATTGTAAATGGATTATAGCTGCCAACACCACTACAAGGAAGAAGAGAATCTCAGAATTAGAAGCAGAGGTTGCATCTCAACGTGCTACAGAGGTTGTCCGCGAAACCGTGCTTTCAGAAAAAGGAAAGAAGCCTGCTGAGTCTTCGAGAAAAGAAAAGCAAATGGCTCATTCAGATGACAGTGAAGAGGAGCTTCAGACTGACAAAGTGGAGACCTCTAAAGAAGAAGGTGAAACTGACATCAGGTCTGAGGATGAGGCTGAGGATAAGGATGAAGGGAATGTATCCGGTCTTCCACAATCTTTCTTTCAAAGAGGATATGTAAACCCTTCCATTTCTCATAAGACTCGTCATGCTGATCCACCTCAATCACCAAAAGCTCCAAAAAAGAGGAGAGAGAGGGTAGTTCTAACATCTCTCAATAGGATGACGGTGGAAGTCCTTAGCGGAGATGAAAAGGAGGAAGATACAACCCCTTGCTCATAGAAAGAGATCTCAATCTTCAACTCAGGCTTAAGCTCAAACCCAAGATCCTCCTAAAGCCGAGTTACGCACTAAGCATAGTTATGAGAGATCTGAAACTCTAGGAGAAACATGTTTATCGAAGAGGAGAAAGAAGATTGCATATCGACAACATACTCCTCTACTTGCCTTAGAAGAGACATCTGCCTGTGACGTTCCTTCTGATGAACAAGGTGATGACTCGTCCTTATTTCTATTTTGCTATTCTTATTTTCCTTAATACTTGAACTCATTCTGTACTTGTTTTTTTGTAGGGAGTCAAGAAGAAGGAGAAATTCAAGCTGATATCGCTTCTCTTAGATTTAGGGAAACCGAGGAGCCCAGTTTCGTCTAACAAATGCATGACGCAATGAATGATGAACCTGCTGGCACTCAAATAACCTCTCCTACTGACACCATTCCACTAGCCCCAAGCGTAGGTACGGGTATTTCTCCATTCGGAAGGCAATTTTGAGAGATGAGTGAGTCGGAATGTATACCTCTTCTAATGACATGTGCACTTTTTCTCCTTTTAGTAAAACTAAAGGAAGCGGGTGTAAGTAGTGGAGTCGTTGAACCCACTGCAACCACTGAAGGTAATACTGATTTCCATTTTTGTAGGCTTATACATATATCTATTTGTTCCTGATTCAGTATATCATGTAGATGCCATGATGAATGAACCGGTTGAAGGGGAGACCGCTACGTTGCTGAGGTTGAGGATTTTAATGAACACAACCTCGGTCTTGATCTTTTGGAAGACGACCATCTGTATATCTCTGATTTATTATCGGGAAAAACTCCTAGTGCGGCTACAGGACTAACTATTGGAGTTGGTTCAACTGAAGCTGGTTCCTCTGAAGGTAAGGATTTTATTCTGTAACCTCTATTGTCTCTTTGTCAGTTAACTTTAAATAATCATATAAGAGTTTTAATTATAGGAACAGTTACTAAAACCGGTACAGCTATAATTATCGGAATGTCGGATCAACTTGAGGGTCTTGGTTTCTTGTTGTTGGTAGGAACCAAGGTCGAGTCCCAATTATCAGTTCCTGAATCATAACCTCTCACCCCTTTAGACCCAATGATGATAGAAGTTGTTACCACCACTAAGGTTAGTCTTGTCGTAACAATTGTGAGACCAACCGAAGAAGTTAGTACATCAATAGCTATTGTATCCGGAACGCCTCCTTCCGTTCATGAAGTTGAAAGGATGAGAACGGATGCAAAACATCAAACTAATTTAGCTTCGCCTAAAGCTGGAGGATCTTCTATTGAACTTAGTATATTTTTGCTCGCCGCTGCTTTTGGATTCTAAGTCTCGAATATTTATTCAACTTTTTCTTTCGAGCACTTACGTTCTTTTTTTTCTTTACTATAGCACCTTCTCCATTATTGCTTGAGTCCATTAAGGCTCTAACATCTGATGAAGACTCAAACAAGACCTTTATCTGCTCAGATATTCAAAGTTTTGTCTATTTCCTGAACCTTATGATTGATCAAATCCTTCATAAAGAATCGCTTTTTGATGGCTTTAAGAAGTCACTTGATCGACACATATTGGGGATTAGAGAAGATGGATATCCTGAATTGGCCAATTTGATTGAAGAATACCTAGTTCAGTTGAAGCAGTAGGTCAAAAACTTGAAGGATCTTCAGAATAATGGTATTTCTTCTTATGTATCAGCCCAAATAGATCTAAGACTGCAAGCGTGGCATGATTCGCAAAAATCGGCCGAGCTCGAGCTTCAAAAGTTAAGAGACCGTGTAACCCAGATGAGATTGGGTATTGCCAGAAAGGTGCAGGCTAATGCTGATTTACTCTAATCTTTAGAACTACGTCGAGCCCATATAGCCCGTTTGGTAAAGGAGCTTGCAGAGGCTGAAGATGCTGAGGGTATCCTAGAGCTTGATTTGGCTGAAGCTGAACGTGTTGAAACAGACTTATTCAGATAGCTGGAGCTTCAAGATAAAAGTCTCACTAAGACAGAACAAGAAGTTCTCCAGGCTCAGAACACCAGCGAGGAGTCCTTATGAGCTAATTTGAAAGCTGAATTTGAACAAGCTTATGCAGAGGCGTTCTCAAAACTCAAAGGACAAATCTGTAATTACAAGTTATGTTTAGATTAAGAACATTTCTCTTGTAATGACACATTTCTCACATTGGAACCTCTTTTCAAGTTTTTCTTATGAATAAAACAAACTCTTTTGTTTATTAAAATTTTATTATGATTACTCATTCTTATTTAGAATAAATAAACATAATATTCATAGGAATTTTGGCAAACCCTCAGTCATTAACGTATTTGATGTGCCTATACAGACTGCCATTTGAGTCGGGCTAGTTTGTAAATTATATAGATTCGTTTCACATAGAATATTGGGCTAAAAGAATTAAACTCTCTTAGGCTTTATACTACAATGTTGAATATGTAGCCTACATGTGTTAGATATAGACTTATCTCTAATAAGGGATCGAGATAACGTCCCCTATGCATAAAAGACATAGATTCAGAGGTTATTAACTTAATAATAATCCTCGGCTATGATATTGAATACGTAGGCTTGGTCATTTTTACGGGAACGTACCACTCGGCAACGTGTGTTAGACGTAGACTTATCTCTAATAAAAGATCGAGATAACGTCCCCTATGCATAAAAGGCATGGATCCAAAGGTGTTGGTGGGTTACGTCTTCTTAGTAAAAAGATGAACCCAAAATTAGAGGGGAAGAATTTTATATTCTATCTCCTGGTCTTTTTTTGTTGGTAGAGATGAACCCAATGCCGGAGAGGAAGAATTTTATATTATATTCCCTTGTCTCTTTTTTGTTGGTAGAAATGAACCCAATGCCAGAGAGGAAGAATTTTATAATCTATCTCCTGGTCTTTTTTTTGTTGGTAGAGATGAACCCAAAATCGGAGAGGATGAATTTTATATTCTATCTCCTGGTCTCTTTTTTGTCGGTAAAGATGAACCCAAAATCGGAGAGGAAGAATTTTATATTATATCTCCTAGTGCAAGAGAAACTCAAGGTGGGCTCTCCACTTCAAGAATCCTGAAAGGTGAAACTAAGAGTGGGATCTCCACTCTAAGAATCGGAAAGATCTGGATAGCTCTAACTTTTATAGTATTGATTACCCAGTTTGAAGATGAATTTTTCGTTCATCGAAATTCCGACTTTAGCGACAGCTGTAGACATTTGACTAAAGAGGAATTTATGAAAACATTTCGTTTACCGAAAGGAAGTTCTGGTCCTAAAAATGGACCTCTCTTTCATGGAAGGAATCGAGAGGGAATTTTGGCTTTGGTCCTAACTATAGGAAGGTTTGACCAAGTGGGAGTTGAGACAATTCTACCTTTTATAGGTTTGATTATTTAAATTGGGTTGAGGCTTCTTCGTTTATCGAAAGGGGCTCTCGGTTTTGAAAGTAGACCTCTTGTTCGTGGAAAGAACCAAGAGGGGATTTTGGCATTGGTCCTGACTATAGGAAGGTTTGACCAAGAAACAGTGGTAGTAAAGATACAAATAACAATAGGGATGTTGACTTGTACAAATCACTCAGTGGGCAATTTTGATGTCAAGTAATAAGGACCTAACATGAAGAGGTTCACTGGTTGCTTTGGATTAACAGATTGAACTTTTGACATAACTTCTACAGTGTGAGTGTTAAAGACTAGACACAGTAGGAGTTTAAAGGATTTTAATCCATGAAGGATTTTGGTGGACCCACCGTCAATTAATTTGATCGGTGAGGGATCTTATGGTGAAGGGTTGTGAATCATCAAGCACTTCACAATTGTACAATGGGGGTTTCGTGAGGAAAGATCGACTATATGCAGTCGTTAAACCTTATCTCAACGAAACAATGCTTGGAAAGTCACAGTGGGAGATTCTTAATCATTTTGGAAATAATTAGATAACCACAGTGGGAGATTCTTAATTATGTTATAATAATTAAGAATGAATTATTTAGATGCTCAGTTTCTAACTGGAATAATCGACTGATCTCGGTTTATCCTTAAAAATACCATGTACAGTATTCTTTAGGAACTTCCTATTTAAATAGGTTATCCTGAACGTACTAAGGGTAGTACTTCTTCAGGAACTTTTCATTTATTGGCATTATGAGCTTATCACTGTTTTGGATGATCAAACGATATGCATCGTTTGAGTAAACAATTTCTACTATAAACGGTCCTTCCCATTTAGGTTGGAATTCTCCTTTCTTCTTGGAATTGAGAATCAAGGGTCGCCAAACAACAAGAACTAGGTCTCCTTCCTTGAAGCTTCGTTGTCAGACTCTTTTATCAAAAGCTTGGGAAATTTTGGCTTGATAGAACTCAATTTGTTGCTGAGCTTCCAAGCGTTTTTCATCTAACATCTCTAACTCTTTAAGGCGTTTTTGATGTTGTTCTTCTGTCATCATTCCCGTTGTGAGAGCAATGCAGAGAGAAGGAATTTGTATTTCTAAAGGAAGGACAGCTTCACATCCATACACTAAGGAATATGGAGTTGCTCCAGTTGGCGTGCGGACGGTAGTGCGGTAAGCCCAAAGAGCCTCACCAAGTTTATCATCCCAGTCCTGTTTGTTGACTCTTACGAGTTTTGACAAAATATTGAATAATTGTCTTATTGAAGGCTTTACCCAATCCGTTAGCTGTGGGATTATAGGCTATTGATGAAACATCCTGAATTCTGAATTTACCGCATTAGATTTTCTATTAGCAACAAAAACAATTTTTTTATTCATACTAATAATGCATTTGTCCGGTTTAAAGGAAATATCAAAACCTTTATCACTTAATTGGCTAATGCTAAGGAGATTATGATTCAAGTCATTAATCAAATAAACATCTTCTATAACGGGATAGGGTGTCTTACTAACACATCCAATACCAATGATTTTACCTTTCTCTCCACCACCGAAGGAGACGCTACCTCCTTCAATCCTTGATAGGGTTGCAAATAGATCTTTGTTACCCATCATATGATGTGAGCAACCACTATCAAGGTATCATATCTCTCTACGTCATTATCGTGATGTTCCCTGTTTGTGGAAAAATTTGAAGTAAAAAGAAACGAAGGAAAATTGATATGTATTCCTTTAATCTCAATTACAATTGGATTTCCTGATTACAAAAGAGAGGAGAATGAATTTGATTCTCCCCTTTGTTTAATTCTGGGTTCTTCACGGTGGCGATGGAGTGCCTCCCTCGAATGATCGCGTCGAGTTTGCTCTCCGTTGACGATCCGCACGTCTTGATTCACTGAAACGGTATCTCCTCCTCATGATTTGACGTTGTGGAGAACTTGCAAAGCAAGTTTTAGAACTCTTGATGAGTTTATTGATCTTAACCGTAATTGGTTAGACAAGCCAAGGATCTCTTCTTTGCTGCCCCCGAGACGGATCCAAAAGCCCGCCTCTCTAAACTGATTTTTTAGTTATTTATAGGGGATTAAGGGGTGTAACCGCCCCCTTAATTCCGCCTCTCTAAACTGATTTTTTAGTTATTTATAGGGGATTAAGGGGTGTAACCGCCCCCTTAATTTGCTCCTTTGTAGGGCTAATGGGATGTAACCGCCCCTTAATCCACTCCTAAGTTGGGGAGGAAATCCCTCAGATCATGGAGAGAAAACGGTTTCTGGAACCGTTCAACTCGTATTTGAACGAGTCAAACGCAGGTCCTGCATTCTAGAATAAAATCTGCGTTTGGACGCAGTGTTTGCAAGTTGCGTTGGGCAACAGATGGAACCTGCATTGGCAGCTGTTAGAAGCTGCGTTTGGCAGCGGTTGGACGCTGCGTTGGCAGCAGTTGGAAGCTGCGTTGGGCAGCGGTTGGAAGTTGCGTTGGCAGCGGTTGGACGATGCGTTGGCAGCAGTTGGAAGCTGCGTTGGGCAGCGGTTGGAAGCTGCATTGGCAGCAGTCGGAAGCTGTGTTTTGCAGCATTTAGGAGCTGCGTTTGGCAACAAATGGAAGATGCGTTTACAGCATTTATGAGTTGTGTTTGCATAGCTTTGACTCTGGAATGAGACCACTTGTGCTTCACCTCTGGGATGCAGGGATGAGTCTTGCGTCTTGGATTGAAGAGATCGTCGATTTGTAGTCTCTTTCTATCAGAGCGTTACAAAGATCGTCATTTTGTAATCTTTGCTTTAGCTCTTTGATATGTGAGAGTCGTCAGATTATAACTCCTGATGTTGATTGTGAAGGTTGTTGATTAGAGCTTTCATCAGTTGTTGTGAAGGTCATTAGATTGTAACCTTTATCGATCTACGTGAAAGTCTTCAAATTGTAGCCTTCTGGAAGTTGTCAGATTATAACTTCCATCATCGGTGTTTGATGGGAAAACAGCTATCTATTGTGATTTTTAGACAGCATACATTCCCTACAAAAGATAAAGGTGTAGTAACTTTAGGTACCCAAATCTTGGATCCTTGGTGGTTAGTAAGCTTGGTACCCTTGGGTACCCATGTCATGTCATAAAAATCATGATTATCTTTGATCCTACAATGAGTAGAAATATGACCACGTTTCATGCAATATGTGCACACAAAATTTCTCTTGTGTGTAGGAGCATAAGATCTATAAAATCTATTTCTACCATGGTGATGATGATTAGCATAAGCATGAGATGGTCTAATCCTACCACTCTCAATTTCTAGTCTTTTAATCTTGGATCTTAATTGTTTGTTTTCAAAATCAAGATCCCCTAGCAATTCATCTTTTAATGCAAGAGAGGTTTGTAGTTGTTCTAGTTTGGCATCACAAGAAGCATGTAACTTTTTAAAGGAAAAAAATTCTTTTGACATTCTTTTAAACTCAAGGTTCAATTCTTCTAAAGCCGTAGCTAGATCACATTGCATATAAAAGAATTCACTTTCGGTGTCGGAAACTATCTCCTTTTCATAGGCCATGAAGCAAATGTTTGGATCATGAAGAGCAAGTTTAGCTCCTTCTTCATTGCTATCCGAATCACTTGGTTCGGATTCTTCCTATCTGGTATACATGGCTTTCTTCTTCTTATACTTCATGTATTTCTCCTTGAGCTTAGGGCAATCTTTGGTGATATGACCCGGTTCATTGCATTCAAAACATTTTCCTACACGTGAAGAAATATTGTTGTTAGATCAGGGATTAAACTTCTTGTTCATTTTAATGAGTCTAGAAATTCTTCTAGAGAGGTGAGCCACTTCTCTAGAAAAATCAACTTCACTCTCCGACGATGATGATGAGGAGTTGTCACTAGAAAAATCAACTTCACTCTCCGACGATGATGATGAGGAGTTGTCACTAGCTCCTTTGAGAGCTATGGTTTTCATCTTTGGTGATGGCTCCTCAACTTCCCATGGGGTACTTCCTCCTTGTCCTTTCCCTTGAGCTTCTTCTCATGAACCTTAAGCATGTCGATGAGGCCATCGAGAGCTAGAGTGGTAAGGTCATGAGATTCCTCTATGGCCGTAGCTTTGGGTTCCCATATTGGAGTCAATGAATGAAGAATCTTGTAGTTCGTCTCTTGGATAGCTAATTTCTTGTCAAGACCATGCAATTCATTGATTATGTTAGTGAAGCGAGAAAACATAGCATCAATGGATTCATTAGGAAGCATCTTAAATAACTCATATTCATGCATAAGCCCACTAATTTTGGATTCCTTAACTTGGGGGGGTTCCTTCATGTATAATACACAATTTTACCCATATTTCGTACGCGGTTGCACACGTGGAAACCCTATTATACTCATTGGGGGGAAGACCGCAAATTAAGGCATTCATGGCCTTTGCATTGAGATTGGCTTGGTGCCTTTCTCCATCAGTCATATTTCCGACTTTGGGTTTTTCTACATATTTCTTCTCTATGAGTTCTAGAATGTCAAGATCAATGCAACGAAGGTAAATCCTCATCCTAGCCTTCCAATAAGCAAAATTACTACCGGTGAAAAGTGGTGGTCTAGTTGTGGATTGTCCCTCTAACATATGCACAGTCATTGAAGCCTCCATAAGATCTTTTCTCTAAGGTGGTTAGACCAAAAACTAATATAGAGACCAAGCTCTGATACCAATTGTTGGATCCTAGAGGGGGGTGATTAGGGTCTTAAGGCTATAATTGTGCAATAAATATAAGGCAAGCAATACACCACAAAAATGAACAACAAATATAAAGGAGATAGAGTGAGAAATCATTATCCAAGTGACGCGCGATGTGTTAACGAGGTTCGGCCCGCTGACCTACGTCCGTGCTCCCCACTCTCGAGGAGAATCCACTATACAACCCGGTTTGGAAGCCGAAACTTCTTCTACACAACAATCTCCACAAGATCTCATAACTACACAGTTGATCACCACAAGATCACACTCCCACACAGTTGATCTTCACAAGATCAATCTCTCAACAGTAGTAATGATATAAAAACTCTCTCTTTACAATGTCTTTATGGTAAGGAGAAAGATTACACTGAAGCTGGGAAGTAAAACTAAAAACAGAGAAAATCAGGTTTGAAAATTTTGGCTCTCAGTAAAACAGATCTCTGGTTTTTCAAAAGCTTGGGACACTTGAGGAAGAAGGAGTATAAGGGGTTTAAATAGGAGAAAATACAGTTTAAACCCATACCCTAATCCCCCCAACCGTGGCAATCGACCGTGGTGGTCGATCGCGAAAGTTTCTGCTGCCCACTCAAAAAAGAACTCAGGCGCGGTCGACCGCAAACTGATACACAACAAATACTGATTTTGACTCTCTTAAAAAATCTATAAAATATTTAATTGACTTCCAAAATTTGTGAAACTTTGTAAAATGTTTTTAACACTAAAAACAAATTTTTTGGAAAATGAATTTTGCGAATAGGTCCTCATACTTGTAAAAAATGATATTTTGTGAAAACGCTCAAAACTATAAGTATGAAAACGTGTGATATCCCAATAGCTTCAAATAAATTCTAAACTACTTGCCTACATTCTAGCACTAGAGAGAAAATAAAAACTAGCTAATATCCTCACATAGAATACAATTTTTTGAGTCTTGATATAGCTTGAGTTTGATGAAGCTTCTTATTGCATTTGGTGTTATTGAATAAACGTTGCTTCATCACTATGCCTCCTCCTCCTTTGGATATCATCGTTGTAGCGCATATTCCATCCAATCCTCCATGTATGGCACTAACATGCTTGATATATATATTGACTACATTATCACTCAACAAGCAATTAGTACCAATAATGGTGGTTGTAAAACATCATCAAAACAAGAGGGCTAACAAAGACTCTCGGCGGTGATTTCTTGATGAGAGAGAAGATGTCGGTGAGACTCTCCGGGGAGAGTCGACCGACGAGGTGGTAGGGTCATGTACTCAACGTGATCCCCCAACTACTTGGCATCAGCATGAGGAGTCTGAGGCGGGACTACTCGTTGTGCTTCTGAAGGAGGGTGAGTGTCTGACCGTTGGTCTCCAGAAGGCGGGGGAAGAGCTAAAGTAGCTCGCTACGGTTGCGAAAGCCGTTTGAGAAGTTCTCTAGTGAAGGCAGTGAATTGCCTTTGGAGAGATTGAGAAATCTTTTGAGCTGTTTCTTCAAGCTAAGCTCGAGTAACATAGCTCTGGTGTGGTTCTACAGGGTAAAACTGACCAGACCCATGTTAAGAACCGGACATATTTTCTCAAAAAAGAAAGATACCCCATGGTGGGTGCCAAACTGTTGATGTTAAGTGATCACACAGTTAATTTTATTCGTGGTTGGATGGGGGTGAAGTTGATGAGGGACCGCTGCCTTCCCCGAATATCCGGTTCTGAGTTGAGTGGCTGAAAAGTCTGCACATATAGAAATCCGTGAGAGGACGAGGACTGGTTCCCCCGTGATTCCTCTGACGATCAAGTCAGCTGGTGAGCTTAAGTGGAGAAAGTGAAGAACTATTTGAATTCTTGTGTATGTAGTATAATTTACAGAAGAAGCAAAAGTCCAAAGGTCAAAAACTAGAAAAGTCCTTTTATGTTAGAACAATACCTTTTATTTATACTGATGGTATAAGGGTAGAACCATCATTGTGGTCGAGCACAATATGGCGGTGAAGAAGTGTGGGCTAGCGGCTGCATCAACACCTACTTTACAGGTGTCGGCTGACGACTGGGGGAGAGATCACTTTAGTATTAAACGAGAAGTGATCGGGAGCATGACGGTGCCTACGTGGTTCGATGAATCATGAAGGCTATCGGGGCGAGAGGCATGATGTGTCTGCCATGCATTAAATGTGATGCTGACACGTTATCAGTGGGAGAGGTTTGAGGATAAAGTCATCTTTTGGCTTCACCGAGAAGTAACGCCTTTTGAGTCATCCTTATGAGGCGTCAAATAGCTGGTCAAGTGGGCTCGTTATGAGTCGTCTTGGACAAGAGGATCAACAAGTACCACCTTTCGAGTCGACATGAAGGAATGTCGACTCGACGATTTGGCTAAGTTGAAACTCTTGTTGGTCTTGGGCCGCCAATTTGATTGAGGCATTGCATGCAGAAGTACACATGTCCGTTGCTTGGCAATGAGTTGCACTTTGGCAAATGAGAACACTATAACAGGCTAGAACACTAGTTTTAGGTTAAAGTTACATTATGATAGTGATAATATTTTATAGCATATTAACATGAATTTTTAATTTGGGAAAGATAGCTAATATATATTTCGTGTATGGAAGTTTTTAGAAGTGCCAGAATGACATCATAAATCATGTTAAGGGAATGGGGTTTGCTAAAATGACCTCCATACGAATATGGTTCCTTTTTATTGAGAGGTGTTATGTGCAAAAGAATGGCTAATGTAACTACACAAGAAGATAGGAGCATGCTGGCACTTGAGTGTAACTTGTAAATATTAAAATATCCTTGAGAGAAAAAAACCAAGAAATATCAAGAAAATTCCCAAAGAAAATCCTTAGATTTTGATTTCTCTCTAAAAAATTTATTAGTTATTTGTAACATGTAAGGGAACCCATGAGAAAAGTTGGAAGTTTTGGAGGATGGAGATACCACATGGTAAATGTGCCCAAATGTATCCATACATCTAAGAAAATATCTCCATCCTTATCCATTAGGATGTGGATATGATTACTAGAATTCGCAACTGATAAGATAAAGTTACGGATATGGTTATATGGTATCTGCATCTGAAGTATCCAAATATATTCCAGTCCCTTGCAACAATTTGTTTTGAAAAGTCCCTTGCAACAGTTTTAATCCTTTCGGCTCCGTTTGGATACCATGATGTTTTACTTTTTTTCATGGTGTTTTTGCCAAAAATAAAGCACCATATGTTTAGAAACCATGGTGTTTTTTAAGCTAAATCATCCTCAAACAAAAAACAAAATACTTATTTCACAAGAAGATAGGTGTTTTAAGTTTGGTGTTTTGATTTTGAGAATGTGTTAATATAATATATAACATAATATATTAAATGTAATTATTATAGAGTTATTATCAACATGCTTATTATATTATACTATACTATACTATATTATAGTTAATTTAATATATTAGTAATATTTATTAAATAATATAAAAACATAATAAATAAAATATCTTATATAATAATATAATAATATATTAAATACCAATATTTAATACTATTGATGTCCGTGAACACACAGTCGATAGGGTTGCAGAGTTGCTAGTCTCCGCGTTGGCGGCGAAGAGGGAGAGGATGAGAGATGGGGACGACTCCTCCTCCGACTTTATGCCCGATCTTTAGACTAGAGTTCCTGATCTTTCTGCATAAATAAGAAGAAACTTGTGGGAGGGTGGGACTTATTTCCCCTGTGGTACCTCCGACGGTCAAGTCAGCTGGTGATCTTGAGTGGGGGTTTGAGGGAGAATCCCTGGGCCATTGATGTCCTTTTTTGTAAAGATAAATTTAGAGTTTTTATGAAGAAGTAATCGGAAAGAATTCTCAAAAATCCCCTCATTCCTTACATTCTCTCCCCCCCCTATAGCCCTTGCCTCTGAGAGTTTTTACTCTTAGCTTTGGCTATGCACAGGAGGTGGTTGAGGGGTGAGCAGATAGGCTACTGAGTCATCCTTCTCCTTCCAGATGTCGGTTGGTGATTGGAAGGAAAGTCATTCGAGTACAGAAGAGAAATATCTTCTCAGTACCCTAGATTTGTCAGATGATGCAGGGCAGAGAATAGGCCAGCTACTGGGTCGTCCTTCCCCTTCCAGATGGTGGCTGGTGATTGGAGGGGAAGCCATTTGAGCCCAGGAGAGCATCATGACGATCTCTGGGAAGTGACTTGTGAGGAGAATAAGCGGCTTATGTACGGATTTTGTCAGAGCGGAGATCTTGATGGGACTGATCAATGCTGTCACTACAAGAAATTACGTCTTCAACGAAGGGATTTACCTTCGTTAAAGAGCTAAAAACCTTCGTTATTGTATGCTAACAATGGGAAAAAATCCCTTCGTCATCCGTCGTTGAAGCCTTCTTCGCTAAAGGGTCACGAAGGTTATAATACCCGTCGTTATAGAGTCTACAATGACAGAACTTATTACCGTCATTACCATCAGTGACGGGGATATTTCCCTTACCATCAGTGACGGGGATTTTTTCCCATCGTTACCATTAGTTACGAAGATATTTCCCGTCATTACTTTAAATGATGGTTTCTCATTCCCGTTGTTATTGTGTAATAACGGGTGACAAACCCGTCGTTGAAGACCAATTAATGACAGTTTGATACCATCGTAAAAATCCTAATGATGGGTAATTAGTAACCCATCAACGATGGTTCTTTCCCTTCGTTGATGATCAAAATACAATTTATAAAATCATCATTATAGACTATAAATTTTTAATATACATTAATGATAATCTTTCCATTCATATGCAACTATCATCATTATAGACTATAAATTACATCTTTTTTTTATCATGAGGAAGGAAAAGTGGCGGTCTTAATGGTCCAAGATAGCAGGCAATTTTTTGTTTGCTATCTTGCTCCCCCGCTCCAAGATAGCAGGCAATTTTTTGTTTGCTATCTTGCTCCCCCGCCGTGATTTCTTGAGTGTTTGATGGCGAAAAAGAAGAAAATTAGTGGGAAAAAAAATCCTTGAGATTGGATTGTGAGCATCTACATCAAACTCAGCTATCTCTGAGGAGTATTCTGAAGCTCGAAGTGAAGAAGATGATAAAGTTTTCATCGAAATGGGTTCAACTGGTCCAAAAGGGGAGAAGAAGACTAGATCTATGGTGGAAATTCTAAGTTCTGCCATTCCAGTGAAAGATCGAGTATGTATAAATCGATTACCAGGTGATTCCAATGATCAGCTTATACATGTATCAAATTATCTTCCCACTCCTGGATCTGGTAGATCTACTAGGGTATCATGGGCAGATGAGATGGATAATGGTAAAAACTCTGTTAATTCTTCTTTAAATCATGAGATTCAGAAATCGTTTAGTGATTCAAGGCATAAGTCGATTCTGTCTAGTGAGAAGGTTACTGTTACATTGAATGCGGAAGTGCATAATACTATAGATCCATCTTTAAACAAAGAAATTCTAATGAATTTGAATAATTCTGTGATCTCCGAGCTGGAAAGGGGAAAAAACTCTGATCTATTGAATACTGGATCTCCGACTGATGAAAGTACTAAACAGCAAACGGCTAAGATTTTAGCTGAAGCTAATGATATAAAATCTGATAAAAGTTGGGCTAGTTTGTTTGCAGATAACAGAAAAATAGTGTTTGGGATGAATCTAAGATATGTTCCCACTGGAAAAAATGATTCAATTTCGTTCGATGATGATGAATGGAATGAAGATATTTTAACATGGCAATCTTCACTAATATGCCAAGTAATGGGATTGAATGTAAAATTCAAGGCTATGGAGAGTTATGTACAAAAAACATAGAAGAAATTTATGCCGGAGGTCTACTTTCTCAAGCCTGGTATTTTTCTGATAAAATTCAAGAATATCGATTAGTTGAATGAGATCCTGTGTACAGGACCTTAGTTTTTTGGTTCAAGACCATTGTTGTTGAAGTAGTGGTCTAATGGAGATGATATTGAGAAGATAAATGATAATGTATATCCTATGTGGATTCAATTCTCATATCTGGTCTAATGGAGATGATATTGAGAAGATAAATGATAATGTATATCCTATGTGGATTCAATTCTCATATCTAAGGCTCAATTTGTGGAATGCAAAGGATAAATGATAATGTATATCCTATGTGGATTCAATTCTCATATCTAAGGCTCAATTTGTGGAATGCAAAGAGTATTTCTAAAATTGCTAGTGCTATTGGATGCCCAATTGCTACTGACAGATTGACTGCAAACAAACAACGTTTGGCTTATGCGAGGGTATTAGTTGAGGTTAAAATGCCATCCCCTCTTCCTGACAAGATCTCCTTTTTAGGTCCTAATGGAAAACAGTACATTCAGAAGGTGATTTATGAATTTAAACCTAAGTGGTGTGATACATGTAAACAGGTGGGACATGACACAAAAACCTGTAGGAGGAGAGTACAAACTCAAAAATGGATTCCTAAGCAAGGTCTGGCTCAAAAATCTGATGATATTGGGAAGGGAAAAGCTATTATTGAAAATGATGCTACTATACCTTTGTTCGCGGTAAAAGTTGCTTTCATTGATGTCATTGCTTTCTCAAGTAATAGTTTTTCGATTACAAAAGATCCGGTCTTTTTATAAGATCCGGTTACAAAAAATCAAAGAAAAAATAAAAATTACAACTTTCCTTGAACAAATCACAAGATCCTATTTTGCGGTCTCTTGCTTGTGTGGGTTCTTCGCCTACGCCGGGGTTAATCCGTGGACCACCGCGCGATCTAGATCCAGTCGGATCTACACGATATGACGGGTGCTATTTCACGAAGGAAATAACAGCCGGGGGTACTATTTCACCAAGGAAATAATAGCCTTTAGTAATCGAAATCGACCAAGCGAAATTGAGACTCTTCTCGGGATCAAAGGCCAAGCTTTGATCCGGAGGAAAACCGTGTAGATCTCAGATCTGATCTCTCTCGAACTCCTGCCTTATTTGGCATGGATGATCGCCAAGAACCAGATCTGAGAGTCCGAGTCTTCTAAGTTGAAAATCCGAGGGTGAGTTCTCAATCCGGCAGAGTTTCGGCTCCAAAATTCCAACCTTTTTCAACAATGAACCAACCCCTCTATTTATAGGCACTGAAAGTGNCTATGGCCGAGCCACCACTTGGTGGCTCGGCCACCGAGCCACCTGAATGACTCAGTACTGGCCGAGCTCTCCCGGGTGTTCGTCGTTGCGTCGGTTGTCCAGTTTCGTGGTTTATCGGTTTATCCGAGCTTCGTCGTTGATCTGAACTCTGATTTGGCAGTCCGGATCCTGATTTGGCAGTAAATCCACTTCGGTGTTCGAGTTTGAATCCTTTCTACAGTTGGATGACTCGTTGACTCACTGAACCGTTAGCTTGCTTCCGTACGCGAGTAGATTTATTCCGTTGTTTGCGTGCGGTTCGTTAACCTCGTCGCCTCGTTAATCCGCTTCGTCGCGTGTCACTTGGCTTCGGTGTTGTGGACTAACGATCGTGTTTAGATACGTCACCCGATGGTTCGTTGGTTTGTCGAATCATCGTGCCGAACTGTGTTAAGGGACTCATAGGCAGTTTTATACGCCTACAGATACCCCCTCCAAAGTATTTCAGCCTCGTTCTTTTATAGAAGAGTCTGGAATACTTTGGATATGATTGTCCCAACCTTCAGTCGGTGTAACGGGACTTTTGAATGGCTTCTATTCTTGATTCCTTCAATCCTTCAGGCTATTCGGTGTTTTGTCGAATGTCTGTAAGGGTTCCGGTGCTGCATTTATTGTCTGACTGTTGTCAAAATTTTGAACTTGAAGTCGATTCCTGATTTTCTGATCTTTAGCTCGTGTTTGTTAGTTCAACATAGCACTGACCATCGATTGTTGGCGTTGAGTCTTTATTTGCGACGCGTTGTCCGGCGTAGTGTTGTTGAGTTATCCTTAAGAATATTTTTAGAAAAATATTCTCCAGAAACTTCTCAACCAAAAATAGGGAATAGTTTCAGAAACTTCTCAACCAAAAATAGGGAATAGTTTATACTCGTATACCTTATTGGAGTAGTGTTCGTGTCTGAACGAACTGAACCGCCCTGGTTTAAGACTGGTTCAAGACTGGTTTAGTCTGGTTCAGCCTCCTTTGAACTGATTTAGCCTGGTCTGGTCTGGTGTCATTGAGTTGACTTAGAACCAACTATCTTCGTCACATTATGCTGACTCAGGGTTTCAGATTATTGTTCATTGACTTTTGGTCACAACGCGTTGACTGGCGTTGACCTAGGGGTACGCGTTGATCGGCGTTGACCCTAGGGTTTCGAACGTCGTACGTTGACTGTTTGATCGCAATGCGTTAATTAGCGTTGACCTAAGGTTATGCGTTGACTGGCGTTAACCCTAGGGTTTCGAACGTCGTACGTTGACTATTTGATTGCAACGCATTGACTGGCGTTGACCTAGGGTTACGCGTTGACCGGCGTTGACCCTAGGGTTTCGAACATCGTATGTTGACTGTTTGATCGCAACGCGTTGACCGGCGTTGACCCTGGGTCTACACAGTTTAAACTCTTAAGTTGTTGGAGCGCGGTGATCCCAAATGTCAGAGCTGCAGGACCAACCATGAAAGCTGATTCGTCTGCGGATACAGATCTTATCCTGAAGTCGTTGGATGCTCAAGTCACGAGACCAACTAATGAGGTTGATGCGTTAGTGACTCTCGCATTTATAGGATTTTTGGTAAACCCCTAGCCATCAACGGGTTTGATGAGCCTTTACCGACTACCGTTTGAGTCGGGCTAGCATGCGGATTGTCTAAATCCGTTTCGCATGTAACGTTGTGCTAAGAGAGTGAATTCTCTGAGACTTTGCGCTATGATGTCGAATACATAGACTTTACCATTGTTACGGGAATAGGCTACCCGGCGACATGTGTTAGGTGTTAACTTTAGGATTTTTAGCTAACCTCCAGCCTTCAACGGGTTTGATAAGCCTTTACCGACTACCGTTTGAGTCGGGTTAGCATGCGGATTGTCTAAATCCGTTCCGCATGTAACATTGTGCTAAGAGAGTGAATTCTCTGAGACTCACTGCTACGACTTCGAATACGTAGACTTCACCATTGTTATGGGAATAGGCTACCCAGCAACGTGTATTAGACGCTGACTTATCCCTACCCTAGAATCGAATTCTGGTGTCTTTTTCTACGGAGAAAGACTAAACCGGCGACGCGTGTTAGGCGTCGGCATATCCTTTCTTAGGATTCAGGATGAAATTCCCCATGCGTGTAAGGCATGGATTTTGGTGTTATTAATAACAACTTGCCACAATGTTGAATATGTGGGCGAGTGTTCTTTTTGACGGTTAAGAACTAACCGGCAGCGCGGGTTAAGCGCAGACTTATCCTTGCTTAGGTTTCAGGATAGGATACCACAGAATCGAACCCTGGTGTCTTTTTCTACGGAGAAAGACTAAACCGGCGACGCGTGTTAGGCGTCGGCATATCATTTCTTAGGATTCAGGATGAAATTCCCCATGCGTGTAAGGCATGGATTTTGGTGTTATTAATAACAACTTGCCACAATGTCGAATATGTGGGCGAGTGTTCTTTTTAACGGTTGAGAACTAACCGGTAGCGCGGGTTAAGCACAGACTTATCCTTGCTTAGGTTTTAGGATAGAATACCCCAGAATCGAACCCTGGTGACTTTTTCTATGGAGAAAGACTAAACCGGCAGCGCGTGTTAGGCGCAGACTTATCCCTGCTTAAGATTCGGGATAAACTTCCTAGGATGAATCCTAGATTGATAAATTCTTGAAAAAGGTTGGTGTGGGAAAGAAAGAATTTTATATTCTAACCTCTCGTTCATTGGAGGAATCGAGAGGGGAATTTTTGGTTTTGGTCCTAACTGTAGGAAGGTTTGACCAAGCAGGAGTTTGAGATGACCTTAACTGTAGGAAGGTTTGATCACTCGATCAATTTATGGGCCTCTCGTTCATTGAAGGAATCGAGAGGGGATTTTGGTTTTGGTCCTAACTATAGGAAGGTTTGACCTGAAAGCAAAGGGAGTGGAATACAAGTAGCAGTAGAAATACTGGTTTGTACTGGCCACTCGATGAAGGGTTTTGACGTTAAGTAATCAGGACTTAACATGTCGAGCTTTGGAAATTGTCATGAATTGGTGGACAGAAAATTTAGTGGACCCACCGTCAATTGACTTGATCAGTGGGGGATTTTTTGTGAGGAAAGATTAATCTGTCAAAAGGATCGAATCTTGTCTCAACAAGATAACTCATGAGAATTAGTGAATTTGATAACAATAATGGAAAACATTCCAACCTTTAGAGTTTAAATGTGGATGTTTTACTTATCACTTTTATAGTGATTGGGTTATCCCTAAGAATATCACCCGTGGTATTCTTTCGGGAACTTCCCGATACATGAATAATCCACCCCCAGCTTCCCTTGTGGAACTAGGTCCGACATTGTACTCAGTTACATGACCGGGTTATCCTTAAGAATATTACATATAAAAATTCTCCAGGAACTTCCCGTGAAAGAAATGAAACAGTTTAGACTCATATACATGTTGGAGTATCAGGGAGCAGTTTAACCTCTTATACCGGTCGGAGGTTTGAGAAGCAGTTTATACTCTTATACTTATCGGAGTCTTAAGAAGCAGTTTATACTCATATACTTTTCGGAGTGTTAAGAAGCAGTTTATACTCGTATACTTTTCGGAGTGTTGTTTCGACTTAATTGAGCGATATAACGCCGGCTTCAACCAAGGTTTGGATGCTATTCTTAAGAGCAAAGCACTCCTTGGTGGGATGAACGACCCTCCTGTGGTATGCACAGTACTTTGGGTCTGTAGTGTTGTCAGCTTCCTCCTGATTTGTGATAGGTGGTAGCTTGATCTTGTTGCTTCCAAGGAGGGATTCGAAGATGGCTGGAACATCTTCGTCCTTGAAGGAATACTCTTTTTTGAGTCTCGGGTCCGAAGTCTTTTGCTACCTTCGGGATTGCTGTTGTGATGTTCGATTAGCACCAACAGCAGCTGCAGGTGCATTGCCCTTACCACGAGAGGCGAAGTTCGAGTTCAGAGGATTAGCCGTCGGTAGGTTCCTCTCGGCCTTCTTCCTTCGGAGGAAGCGTTCGGCTTGTTCACCGCGCACCTTCAAGTCTTTCCAAGTGTTAGACGGTGCTGTTCCCATTGCCTCCAATACGTCCAATGCGAGGTTGTTGTGGCAAGTCTGGAGAATGAACTCCTCAGTGATCGGGTCCCGACAGTTCATCGTCTTATTCCGGAACCTTTTGACGAAGGTGTCAACCAATTCCCTGTCTTTTTGTTTCTCATCGAGCAACATTCCGATGGATATCTCGGTGTCGTCATCGAAGAAATTGGCGAGGAACTTAGTTTCCATGTCGTCCCAGCTATTCACGCTTCCTGGCTTGAGGCGGCGATACCAATCAAAGGCGGCTCCACGAAGAGTGCCAACGAAGGACCGTACCATCAGAGGCTCATTACTGGAGATGACTCCTAGGTGCGATTTGAAGTAAATCAAATGCTGAGTGGGTGAACCCTTCCCATCAAACGGCGTGAAGTTAATTAGACTGAACTTCGCCGGATAGGGGATTGATTCCTATTCTCTTGGGTATGGACAAGGAATGCCCGTCTTCTTCATCTCTTGAGCGGAAATCAACGTATTGATTTTGCTCTCGAGGTTTTTAATCTTCAAACTCTCACCTGTGTTTTCGCTAGCATTCTCGTTACCACCCCCTGCATTGATGGAAGGATTATTGGCATTGTGAGTTTCATTCGCACCTGTGTCCTCATCTTCCAGATCAATCTGGTTACGACGACTTGGCTCGCCTTGCTGGTTCGTCAATGCTTGGATTTGTTGGTCATGCATTTCTCTCATATTCTGCATGGCCATCTGCATTTTGAACCTGAAGCTCTCCTGTTGTTTAGCCATGGCTTCTTCAAGCATCTTGGCCACTTATTCCGTACTTATCATAAGTGCCTCGCGAGGTTGTCCCTCGCTGGATACCGTATTATCTGATGCGACCACAGAGCCGGCATCCGATTCTTCATCTTCTGAAGGTAATCTTGTCCGAATCCTACCATAAGTTGCTCGTTTGATGGTTCCAGACTGCAGACGAGTTATACGCCGGGGTGCTTTCAGAATCGACTCGAGATTATCCCGTACCGATGTCCCTTTGCTGGTCATATTAGTGGTGACCCTCGGAAATTCCCCATCTTTAACCACCATTCTCCTTCGTCGGAAACGCCTAGGCCTTGGTTTTGGTGTTTCGGTACTGAGCCTTTCGAAAACAGAAATTCTCTCGGGGACTGTATTGGTGCAGTTGCACTCAGACAATACTGCCCGAATGAGTTTAGAACAGGGGCATTGAGTTTCTAGTTCTCGAGGACTCCTTTTCCTGGTTTTACTCGTACCCCCAACACGATAGTACAACTCGTTTGCTTGAAGGTCGGAGTAACCTATCGCGTGTTGGCACGATTTCTCAGGTATAACGCTATCATCATCAGACGACAATGTTTCCTTCTTAGGGCGGACTGCCTTCTTTGGGCTTTCAAAAGTCACGCGCCTCGAAACATGCCTTTGTGGGCGTGAGTTCTCAGCGGGTTCCTGGACTTCAATGAGCAAATTGGTGTGCCTAGCTTCCCTGATCTCCTTGTCATGTTGAAGGTGGCGGCGACCCCCAGCATGTTGAGTCGTTCGGGGCTTCTTTATCGGGCCCAAACGTTCTTGAACTGGAGCTTTGCATCCCTCATNTGAGAATTATTAGCGATTTAGAGTGGTTCGCCGGAGGTTAAACTTTTGCTGAAGGCTACAAAGGTTGCTCTTTAGCCTGAATCGCCGCTTCAGACTTCGGCCTCCAATCTTGGCGGGTTGGTGGCGGCTTTTTGGCCACTTCCTTCTGCAGTCTTCTGCGGGCTTCCTAGAGTTGAGCCCGTGCTTGCGCTGACAGTGCGCGGCGCTTACGAATGCGCTCATCAAGTGTTGAACGGTTCCGTTTGACACGGATCCATTCGTTCGTTGGCGGCTTGGAGGAGCTGTCATTCATTATTTGTTGAGGCTATTTGCCTCTCCTGCTCTTTAGATCCGCGTGATAGCGGATTCCGTCAGTGGACTCCATCACAATTGCGAGTTGCCGAGCCAGGCGTTGACGTCGCCTCTGGCGGGCTCTCTTTAAGAGAGTCACAACTCCCTCAATAGCGGAGGCGTTGGCAGGAATAGATTTGACCTGGTTGGAGGTCGGTGGAGCTTCACCCGATGCAACTTCGGCATCAATTGGGGTGAGATCTTCGTTGGCATTCTGCACTTCTTCATACCAACGGACTTTTCTCCTGGAGGAGAACTTCTTGGACTTGCGGGGGGAAGGTGGATCCGGACGAGGATGACATATACTCCTCAAACTTTTGCTGGTCGAATTCATACTCAGCTTGGAGGAGCTGCCATTCATTGTTTGTTGAGGCTGTTTGCCTCTCCTGTTCTTCAGATCCGCGTTATAGCAGACTCCGTCAGTGGACTCCATCGTCTTTGTGAGTTACCGCACCAGGCGTTGACGTCGCCTCTGGCGGGCTCTCCTCGAGAGAGTCACTATGCCTTCAATGGAGGAGGCGTTGGCAGGAATAGATTTGACCTGGTTGGAGGTCGGTGGAGCTTCACCCGATGCGACTTTGGCATCAGTTGGGGTGAGATCTTCGTTGGCATTTTGCACTTCTTCATACCAACGGACTTTTCTCCTGGAGGAGAACTTCTTGGACTTGCGGGGGGAAGGTGGATCCGGACGAGGATGACATATACTCCTCAAACTTTTGCTGGTCGAATTCATACTCGACCTCCTCCTCGACCGGGATTGAGATCCGCGGCTACGACGCAACGATCTCGGCAGCGAGATCGGTGGCTCCCACTGTGGTCGCCAGATTGTTCGCGGTAAAAGTTGCTTTCATTGATGTCATTGCTTTCTCAAGTAATAGTTTTTTTATTATAAAAGATCCGGTCTTTTTATAAGATCCGGTTACAACAAAATCAAAGAAAAAATAAAAATTACAAGACTCGTTGACTCACCGAACCGTTAGCTTGATTCCGCACGCGAGTGGATTTATTCCGTTATTTGCGTGCGGTTCGTTAACCTCGTTGCCTCGTTAATCTGCTTCGTCGCGTGTCACTTGGCTTCGGTGTTGTGGACTAACGATCGCGTTTAGATATGTCACCCGATGGTTCGTTGGTTTGTCAAATCATCGTGTCGAGCTGTGCTAAGGGACTCATAGGCAGTTTTATATGCCTACAACCTTCAAATGATATCCTGAATAAGGATGAGTCTGGACAAGTGGCCAGTTATCAGGAAGAGAATAGTAGGGATATGACTGTGCATAATTCTGATACATGGGTTGAAAGAAGTAACAGTTTGATAAATGAGAAGGTAAATGTTAGTGAGAGTACTATTGCTAATAATTCAGAACAGCAAGCTGTGCATAGTGCTGTGCATGTTTCAAAACAGCAAGCAGTGCATAGTGTTGTGCATGTTGTGCAGGTCAGGGAGAGTAATACAGGTGGTATCTGTTCTATGGGTTCTGCCTCAGGGAATAAGCCTTGGATTCATGTTCAAAAAGATTTAAAGAATAAGAATATCATACCTGGAAAATCATTTACTGTTTTGGATATCTTGGAAATTGATCCCTCTACATTAGATAGAGGGGGAGAGCAAAGATGAATCTTTCCTTCTGGAATGTTAGAGGATTAAACAAATCCTCTAAGCAACATTTGGTGAGAAACTTCATATCTTAATATCACCTATCCTATATAGCACTTCTTGAAACAAAAATAAAGAGTTGTAAACTTTTACAGGTAGGAAAAAAATAGCAGAAAATTGGAATTGGTATTCAAATGCTAATAATCAAAGATCAGCTAGGATCTTAATTATGTGGGATTCACAAATATTGGATGTTCAGGTTATCTCCATGTCAGACCAAAGTATCACATGTAAAGTTGTATCATTAGATGGGAGAACAGAGTGCATGATTACATCTGTATATGGCTTTAATCAATTGGAGGCTAGGAAGGGGCTATGGAATGAATTGAAGATTATTTAGCAGTCATTAAGAAATGAACCTTGGATCTTGTGTGGTGATTTCAACACAATTATTAATGGTGAGGAAAAGCTTGGAGGTGCAACTGTCACTGACTCTGAAACAAAAGATTTGAAGGATTTTATTGAAAACTGTCATCTAAGTCATCTTAAAACAACTGGATGTTTTTACACATAGAGCAATAAACAGGATCAAGACTCTAGAGTGTGGTGCAGAGTGGATAGGGACTTGGTGAATGATGCTTGGATAAACATGTTCAATGCCAGTCAGGTGGAATTTCTTCTCCCTCACTTTTCTGACCATTCTCCTGCCTTAGTTTCCCTTTTCCAGGAGAGTTCTAATGGGAAGAAACCTTTTAGGTTCTTCAATATGTGGTCTAAGCATGATAGTTACATTCTCACTGTTTCTAATATCTGGCATACAAAAGTTAAGGGATGCAAAATGTTTACAGTCTGTAGGAGGCTTAAACTGATGAGAGCTGCTCTTAAGGAGTTAAACAAAAAGCATTATTATAATATCAGTGAGCAGAGGTTATTAGAGCAAAAATAGCTCTTGATGAGGCTCAATGTGCTCTTCAGTCGAATCCTCTAAATCCAGCTTACATTATGAAGGAGAAGGATTGTATTGCAAGATACAATAATGTCCTAGACTGTGAGCTTTCTTTTCTGCAACAAAAAGCCAGGATTAAATGGAGTGTCTAAGGAGATAGGTGCACAAATTTTTTCCACTCCAGGATAAAGGCAAACAGGCACCATAATAAAGTGTTAGTCCTCTACAACACCTTAGGGCAAAGGATTACTGACCAAAAGGAAATTGCAAATGAAATGATAGACTTCTTCAAGGGTCTTTTGGGAGTTTCTCCAGTTACCACAATGCCTGATTCTCAAGTTATTCAAGCTGGACTCTGTTTGAATGAAACACAGGCTAACTCTCTTACCAGACCTGTGTCAAAAGAAGAGATAAAGAATACTATTTTTTCAATGGATGAAAACAAGGCACCTGGTCCAGATGGATATGGTATTGCATTTTACAAGTCTGCTTGGCCTGTAATAGGGGAGGAGGTGATACTAGCTGTTGAAGAATTTTTCAAAAATGGGAAACTACTAGGTATGGTGAATTCAACTGCTATTACACTTATACCAAAGAAGCAATGTTCAGTCTCTCCTTCTGATTTCAGGCCCATATCCTGCTGTAATTGCATATATAAATTCATTTCAAAAATCCTTGTGAATAGGATTAAACCAATAATGGGGAGTATTGTAAATGGAGCACAAAGTGCTTTTGTCAAAGGTAGACAAATAACAAGTAACATCTCATTGGCTCATGAGCTTGTGAAAAGCTATAGTAGAAAAAACATTTCCCCAAGAATCATGATGAACATTGATATCAGGAAAGCTTTCGACACAATAAGCTGGGACTTTATAAAGAAGATGCTTGAAGGGTTAAAGTTTCCAAAGAAATATATTAGCTGGGTAATGGCCTGTATATCTTCACCTAGATTCTCTATATCTCTAAATGGTTCTCTGCAAGGCTATTTTGAAGGAAAGAGGGGATTAAGGCAAGGTGACCACCTATCACCATACCTCTTTATTCTTGGGATGGAATACTTATCAAGGAGATTAGAGTTGTTAAATAATGACAGGATGTTTAAGTATCGCCCAAGATGTAGTAATCTCAAAATCACACATCTCATCTTTGCGGATGATTTGTTGTTGTTTACTAAAGGAGATCTTGTCTCAGTCCAGAAATTGTATCAATGTGTAAAAGACTTCAGTGCTGCAACAGGATTGGAAGCAAACTTGGACAAATTCTCTATCTATTTTGGTGGGGTTGACGATGCGACCAAAACAGAGATAAAAAATTATCTGGGGTTTTCTGAAGGGGTTATTCCATTCAAATACTTAGGAGTTCCTCTTATCTGTAAGAGGTTATCATATGTGGATTGCAATCCATTGATGGATAATATCACAAATCAGCTTAAGAAGTGGACAAAACATACAAATTTATCATATGCAGGAAGAGTTCAGGTGATAAAAAGTGTGATATTGGGTATTCAAAACTATTGGACATCTAATTTCACACTGCCAGTGAAAGTAGTGAAGAAGATTGATGAAGTATGTAGACAATTCTTGTGGGGGAAGTCTGAAAACTCCTACAAAACTCCTTTGGTCTCTTGGGATAAGGTGTGTTGTGGGAAAAAACAAGGAGGATTGGGTATTTACGCTGCATCTTCATGGAACCTGGCAAATGCTATGAGGAGTTTATGGTATATACATATAAACAAGGAAATACTATGGGTGAAATGGATACATGGGAACTATTTAAAGCATAGAGATGTATGGAATGTTAAAGCTAAAAGTGGAGACTCCTGGATGTGGAAGCAGATTCTCAGATGTAGAGAGAAGGCTTTGAATGAAGTTGGTGGTATTGACAACCTGAAGCTTTTACTTAGTAACTGTTACATAGACTCTAAAATCAAGTTGTCAGCAGTATACAATGCTTTATCCCCTGAAAATCAACCTGTTCCTTGGTTTAATACGGTATGGGGGAAACTGAATTACCCTAGGCACTCATTTGTGCTATGGCTTGCAGTGCTGAACAGACTAGGGAAACTGAATTACCCTAGGCACTCATTTGTGCTATGGCTTGCAGTGCTGAACAGACTACAAACACAAAACAGGTTGTTAAAAAGAGGAATTATCAGTACAAACAGTTGTCTTCTATGTGCAGGTATTGAGAACAAAGAGCATATTTTCTTTGACTGCAGTTTTTCAAGAGATGTATGGTTAGCTATCATTAACTGGCTAAAGTTTGATTGGCAAACATGTGATTGGAGTATGTTGTTGAACTGGTATAACACTAGGCAGATGGGGAAAGGTTTCAAGAAACAGGTTAAAAGATTAGCTCTTGCGGCTACTGTGTATAGGATTTGGGAAGAAAGGAATGGAAGGAGCTTAAAACAGAGGTTCAAGACAGTAGATCAACTGGTGATGATCATCAAAACAGATATATACACAATATGTTTGAATAGTCCAATTTCTGATGTACATAAAGAATGGCTGAGTTCTTTGTGATTCAGCTATTTTTCTGTTTTTAGAAACTAGTTTTTCTCAATTTTTGAGATAGAGATGTACATAATTTCCATATTTTGGTAAATGAATAAAAGTTTTTCATTGACCAAAAAAAACTATCATATAATTCTCAACATGACACTAAGAGTCACAACACAAATATATTAAAAATACACAATAATAAATAAAAGGAAAAACAAAAACTCCATTCATTAATAACATCAATAAATAAAATTCCACCATCCTCAAATATTCAATACTAGTAACAAGAGTTAATATCCCAATTGTTCCAAATAAAAATACGTGAAACTATCTAAAACAAATTAAAATAAAGGTCTGAAAAAGCCACATCCTTTCATCTCTAATCATTGTCAAAAGAACACTCGAGCTACTCCCCTCCTAATCTTGCATGGATAACCTGAAAAATTTAAAAATTCACATAATTAAGAAATATCAATTAAGCAAATATTATCTTATTACGTAAAAATCGTATTTTCTCTAGTGCAAGTAGTCAATCATAAAAGTATATAAGATATTTTATAAAAAATAATTACCTAGTCATGCACATGTTCTCTAGTTTGAGGAGTCAATGAAGATGATTGCCTTAAAAAAAATTCCCGCATAGCTTTCACTTGTGACTCTAAGTCAGACATCCTTTGTTGTTATTGATGTTGTTGTTGTTCCTGCTCATCTAAGCGTTGTTGAAGCATCTGGTTCTTTCTCTTTTCTTCTATAACCAGTGCTTCCAAATCAGATCGATTAGGGAGCGGTCCTCTCAAATCTTTCGAAGTAGTCCCGTCACCAAATACAGTGATGTGACCATGAGATTGCTTCCCCCAAATTTTCTCAATTATCTCAATGTCTGAAAGTAAATGGTTTGCTTGTTTGACTTGAACGATTTCATCCTATAAAAATTGAATTCATATGTTAGTATTATATAATGCATCATTATCAAATTTAAATATATATTCTACTTACATATTTATCTTGATCCTCAGTATCTAGTGTTTCATTAGCTTTCTTTGGGGTTTCATGGAACATTTTTGCCACATCAGGTGGATTTCCTAACTTGTCATCCTTATTCAAATATTAAATAAAAATGAGTTCAGCATCGCACTAAAAAACAATGTAGCTTTAAATAAATAGGAAATTAGTTTTGAATGTATACCAGTTCCCACACAATTTGTCTAAAGGGTTTACTGCTCGTGTGGTGGAGTATCTTTCATTTGCCTCTGTTAAGTGTATTTCTGGTACATGATTATCCAACAGTTGAAGGTAAATGATATCAAATGAATGCTCCAGTTTTCTTGATATACATGAAGAAATAAGTAGTCTAATAGTGCTTTACTTTCTATTTCAGTTTACCCTGTCTGAGAATCAGATCATTGTGTGTCTCATGTTACAATTCATAGGTTACTTATGTGGCAAAGGTATATAATTATTTATTACATGTTCATCTACACAGTAGACATATAATACATTCAAGATTAGCTGGCAGGGTACATAATTGCATTTCAAGTCTTAAAATAACATATGATGCTTTTCCAAAACTAGGGTAAATATGGTTCAATCACAATGCACTGGTTATGGCAAACAAGAACTGGTATAACATTCTTATATACAGAGTAGGCATAACAAACAAAAAGGATACCTTACTCCTAAACATTGCGTGTCAAAGCTCTAAAATCATATGATATATGACGGCTGTGGCAAAAGCTAAGAGCATGTAACTGTTCACGCTCCTCCAACACCAAAACAAACCATACACACAAAGAGACAAATTAGAGCTCCAGTCAGAAAGGAAAGGTAGAAAGGAAAACAAAAGAACTCCACACAGATTGCAGCTTGTGTGTACCGCGTAAGGTTTACAAAGCTACTTAAATATTCTTAAGATAGAAGAGCATAAAATTTCATACTAATAAGTAATTAAACTTGCATTTCCCTAACTTAATGAAAACGGTAATTCTCTCTATTTAAGCATGAGCACAGCTATCACTAGGATTCCACCTTCTAATCATCAAGTACATTTAAGTTACCTAGTTCCCTTCTTTGGAACAGATAGCCCATCTTTGGAATTTCTACCTGCGATCATCGAATGAATGAAAAGGCCCATCTTTTTAATTAAAATAATCATGCAGAAAAATCAAGCATATAACCGCATGCGAGAAATTGAAAGGGAAAAAACATAACTTGTAAACGGTATAAAACTCATTGAGACTAACCTTCTGAATCTGCCTTCAGCTTTTCATTTGGATTAATCAACCCTCCTCTAATAGAAGGCTTTGAACCAGGCTCATCATTCGCTTGAAATGACTCCACAAATTCAGCATACAATCGGGCAGTCTTATCCTCAGCTCTCTTTATAATTAAGAAATCAGATAAAAAATTAATCAATCAACTCCCAACCGATCTCTAATGGTGTTTTTTAGAATATTTTCATGGAACAAGATTTTCTCCTTATATTTTCTAACACAAGCATTTAAGACATTAAGCAGTAATTTATTGTTTGACAACAGAAGGACACAAGTACCATCATAAGCAAAACGACCATAAGCACTTCAGAATACCTGTGCAAATTGAAACTTACACTCAAAAGTAAAACTTTTATGCATAGTGGGTATAGTCATCTTGATATATTTCTATCATATCAAAGCTCTTAAGTCGCATAATTATTCATAACATTAGAACTGGGAGAATATAAGTTTTTTGTTTAGCTGTACAAAATCCAAGTGTCTCCTGACTCCTGAGTGATTATTCAATCTCATGAAACAACAAACTTCAATCATTTGGGTCATAAAAGATAAAGCAACAGAACGCACTCAAATTTCCTCACAACCAATAAGCCCTAGTCGAGATCCAGTAAAAAAAAGAAAGTAAAAAAAAGATACAATAAAGGAAAACATTTACCTTCTTCTTGGCTTCTTCCTCTTCTCGATGCTTCTGAAAAGGAGTCTTCTTTCGATTCATAGAGAAGCTCATCTCTGCAACCGAAACCTAATAATAATAATAATAATAATAATAATAAATTAAACATTAAAACACATAAAAAATTTACAAAATCATCAGAGGTCGCGTAAGAATTAGCAAGCAAGTAAATCCTAACAAAGGGCGAAAGAGATTGAGGAGAAAAGCTTACGGATCCAGGGGTAGGAATTAGGGTTTTCGGTGATTTTGGCAATAGGAGGGTTTCGATTCTTCTGAGTTGAGCTCGAGGAGGAAGGAAAAAAATTCCATGCCCAACCCCCACCGCCCCACACCCTCCGCCCCAGAAAAAAAAGGAAAAAAGGTAAAATAAAAATCAAAAAGAAAAACTCCTCTTTGAATGACTGATTCCAAATAGCCTAAAAATCGTAATTACTTATAGATGGAAGACAAATTGGATCGGTCGACGACGAGCTGGAGACGATGACGAGCGGGAGCCGACGACGAACAAGAGACACACGTCGAGATGGAGATGGCGATGATCAGGAGAAAGGTGATTTTTTTTTTTAAACTAGGGTTTAATTAATTGCTGCGGTAAGAGGGATGATTAGGAGTTATGGGATTTTGGATTTCGGGTTTCGGTTCTAGTTGGGGCTTCAGGTTTGGTTGTGGGTTTTGTTAATATATAGTAATAGGTTAATTAACTTTTCAATCCTATTTTGATTAGGAGCATCATCAACAAAGGTAATGGACCCCTTCGTCTTTAAAGAGACCCAATAACGACGGTATTAAGATCAAATCAATGAAGGGACTAGAAAACCATTATCCTATCTCACATCATTCCTCTAATATTTGTAATCACTCGACGAAGGCTTTAAAACCCGTCGTTAATATATGCACATTAATGACGGTCAACTGGTCCCTTTACTAATTTTGGTCGTTAAATACCGGATTTCTTGTAGTGTGTAGTGTCGATTGACATCTGAAGCGAGCTTAGCTGGATCTTATTTTCTTAGTAGAGGCGGGTTGATATGTGAGTCATCGTTTATGATTTGCCGACCCGATAGTCGAGTGAGCTTTGGGTCGAGTGTATGGTCGAGACGTCTGCTCGAGGAGTCGTCTTAATTACAAGGGACTGACTGATCCCACACTTCGAGTCGGTAATGATGACCATTGGTCGAAAGATGACTCGTCTGCTCAGCTAGCCGATAGACTTACCCTTGGCTGGGCTTTTGGGCCTCTAAGCTGGTTTGGACCATGCCCTTTTTAAGCTTATGCAGACAATCTCGCAACATCTTTATCTCTAGATGGCAAATTACCATAACAAATATGTTAATAATATATTATATAATAAATAAATAATAATAAAATATAAATAAATTAATAAAAATAATAAAAAGTTATTGTTAATAAATAATAATATAATAATAATATACTATACAATAGTATAATCGCTATAATATTATTAACTTTTTAATAAATAAATTGTAATAAATTAATAATTATAAAATATTATATAATAGTAACATATTTAATAATAACTAAACAATATAATTATAATATTATAATAACATATTGTATAGTAAATGTAATATAATATATAAAATATTAATATATTATGTAATAAATAATATAATTTATTATAAAGTAAAATAATTTTTAATAATAAAATAATTTATTGCTAACAAATGTTAATGTAAAATAATATTTTCATAATATAATAATATTTATTATTATTTGAAAACAATATATAATAATTATAATATAATATAACTCATTAAAGTATAATATAATATTATAATACATTACACAATATTATATTGCATTACATTTAATACTTATAATACTTAATAATGTAAACTAAATATTATAACATTTTATTTATAATATATTTTATTATAATTAATATATAATATATTAATAATATGTTTAATATTAATGTTATAATGAGACAAACTAGTGTTGACCAAAAATACTTAACATGGTGTTTTGAAAATATTTTAAGATGTTGTTTGGTTCGTTTCCTAGATATAGGGAAATGCATTTCCATGTATAAAAACACAAGTTTTGAGTTTTCCAAACTTTTCCAAGAAATGTATTATTTCGCTTTGGTTCGCATAAAAAAATGATGGGAAACCAATGTATTTATTTTTCTTGTGTTTGGTTCGCATGGAAAAAAGGGAAAACTTTTGTTGATATTACATTTCCCACTTTTCTTGTGTTTGGTTGGTTTTGAAGTTTGTAGTAAAAAGTGTTTATGGTCACCATGGTAAGATTAACCCCACTATATACAACTTTATTTGTGCTCGTTATATGATGTAATCTTAATCATATAAAAGTTTGAATGTAACATGAACAAATAATAATATCCCCAATGAATTATAAATTTTTGCTTATATTAATGAAATCATACGAAACCTGAAATAATATGAATCAATTGCAATGAATTACATACTTGATTTGACTTGAAATATACATGTTTCAGATTGAAAAAATCACATGAAACCTGTAGTAACTTGAATATTCACAAATTTATGTAGTTAAGTTGCATGATTTATCCAAAAAATCTGTTGAAAAATATAAAAACATATAAACAACCTGAATAGCCATAAATATGTATATAACCTAGCAAATCGCACAAAACCATGCTTGAAAATAATTCCACAACACAAAACCAAGCTATATGTATATAACCTAGCAAATCGCACAAAACCATGCTTGAAAATAATTCCACAACACAAAACCAAGCTCCACAAAGATCAGAACTGCACGAATAGAACTATGAAAACTTATAATATTATGAACTATTACAATCCTTTATACGAGATTTTATCTGCATACAAAGTTTCAAAATTCGCTACTGACTACTAATACAAGACCGATATAACTTTTGCAAGTGGTATCCTTAAAGGTATCGCTTGACCTTCATGCAATTTGAGGTTTGACATGAACATCACCACTTGACCAGGATCTTCACCACTCGACCAGGTAGCACGACTATGGCATGATGTGCTCTCCCCTCTCTCTTGGAGCATGTGACACATAAAATAGACATAAACATGCAAACAAGGAGCTAATATAAAGACCAATAAGGGTAACTAACAAGATCATATGAATAGACATAAACTTGAATCAATTCATCAAAGTTTTTCCTTTAAATTTGTTTAACTTTCTTGAACTAAAACTAAGTACAGACAAATGTATAATACACAACAATGTAACAGTAATCTTTTACCAAATGTGCATAAAACCTCACAGTTGTGTAATTTGAGAAAGATGACAAACCTCAGTCATTTGTCTGTGTCCGCAGAGTACTGCTCCTGTCGATAAAGGATCTATAATCTGCTTGGCCTTAGAAAATGCAGCCTGCAATATATACAAAACCAGTTTCTTATAGGTGATGAGCCTAAACGTGAAACAAGAATTTTAATTTCATATGATTGAAGTAAAATATAATATACAGAAAAAAATTTACTTGCAAGACAACAGCCGTAGAGGACAAAGCCAACACCTACAAGATAGACAAGTTCAAGATAGACAAGTTCTAATGTGCGTGTGTACACACAATTAGTTGTGCTTCATGAATTTTCAATTTTTCCTCCATACCCAAGTGGCTACATTGGAGCCTAAAGGCATTGTTTCAGATGAACAATTTTTTTTGAGCAAAGCATGCCAGAACCAAAAAAAAAACATGAAACAATAATGTTAATTACCATATGGTACAAATGCCATCTGCATGCTACAGGACTTGTTCTATTTAAGTGTGACCCAATTACATGCAACCAAATCCATGAATGATTTGACTAAATTTTACAACCAGCTATCTACCTCATCAACCCAATAAAGTGATGCTAAAACTCTGGAAAGAAGAGAAAAGTTGAGCAGAAGACAAGCACTTCTGATATATTATAAACTACTAATTGGTAGATAGAGATCTATATTATAATATCCACTTTAACATCATGCAACTGGCAATCAGTAAAGAACGATGTTCGTATCTAAAACCTAAGCAATAACTACTAATTGACACATGAAGCATAGTCGATCACTCAGAGATCCTTCTCAACGATAGTTCTGCTCTACATGGCAAACTCACTTCGATGAGAAAGCCTAAAGTAATGAAGATAATGAGACTGGCAATCAGTAAAGAACGATGTTCGTATCTAAAAGATAAGCCATAAGACAAACATATGCTTTTAATGAATAAATTGATATTGTTACCAAACATACTCTATAAACATACATTGGATTATATTTCAGCTTACCCCAGCAAATGAATTTAAACCAGATGCCTAAAACCAAATGATAGGTAGAAATATTGGCATGCTGTACAAACTACAAACCTTAGGATATAACAAACTACTTAACTTTACCATCTCTCATAGAGAAGCATTGTCAACATCAAAGAGTATCTAACATTGTAAATTATAAATGGATATCTCTATCTATTTTTCCCCCTAAAATCAAGTAAGATCTAAATTCATTTTTAGAGCAGTATAATGTACGTTAGTTCTTAAAAGTAATGATAATCACGTTTTATTACAATTGTATACCCTCATTATCTATTTTATATGAATAGATATAACACTAATAACTGCTTTTATCTTTAATTGCAGGTTAATGAAGAATAAATCCCAAAAATCCCACTCTCAACACCAGAAGCAAAAGCTTAAAAGAGGAAAATGATTGAAGCCCAAAGAGCAAAGCCCATCAAGGATAAACCCTCAAATTGACTTTAAATAAAATAGACTTGGACTTTAAATGAAATGGGCCGGACTTTCATTTTCTTTTGAAAACAATGAAGCTCCATTTTGAAAAGCAAAGGAACTTTGGACTGCTGCAGTTGGATTTTAACTTGAATGGGCCGAATTTCAGGTGGGCTGCAAATTTTAATTTTGTCCAATCAAATCTCAAGGACCGGACTTAGGATGCTGAAATTCCACTCAACAAATAAATGACCGGACTTGGAATGAAGTGGCTGCAGCTTTGATTTTTTGGACTTGGTTGCTATGGACCGGACTTTGGACTTGCTTGGCTGGAGATTAAAGTTTCATTTTTAAGATCAAATGGGCCGGATTTGCTTGTGTGCTGCAACTTGGATTTTCACAAGAAAATTGTGCTAAAATAAATGAATGGAATTTGATTTGCTGCAAACATCTATGGGCCGAAATTTGAGAGTTGGATTTTAATTCCGAAAATCAAATGCCATGGACTTGGGCTGCAAACTTTGATTTGAAAATCATTGTGTGGGCATTTTACATTGGACTTGGCTTTTAATCTTGAGTGTTGCATTGAATTTTTGGACCGGACTTGATTTTCAATTATTTTTGAAAATCAATTGGGCCTCCTATGTTTGGGCTAGAGAAGAACAAAAAGCAAATTCAAAGGTGGAGATTGTTGCTTGGGGCTCAAGACAAATCCAATGGCTCATATTCATTGAAGATTACTATAAATAGGGGTAGAGAGTAAGGGGTTAAGGGTGTGAAAATTTTTATAACTCCTTTTGGAGAGGACGGCTACTCTTAATTGATAAGGCCTTCCAAAAATTATAACTTTAGTTGTAATTAATAATAATAATTTTTCAATTTATTTTGTAGTTAGATTTTAATTTCTTATACTATTCACCTTGAGGCTAGAACCCTCTTGGGTTTAGTTTTTCTTTTTGTTTATTTTTATTTTGTTTGATTCGCCTTTAGGCTAGAACCCTCTAGGGAATCACCATTTTCTAAGAAGTGGGTTCAATTTTAGATTATCCATATCTATAATTGAATCCACCATCTTTAATTTCTTGCATTTTCTTTTATTCTAGAATTTTGTTCTTCATTTTTCTGATTTTATTCATTTTTTTTCCTTCTCACCTTATTGATCATACTCATTCTTTTTTCAAATCCACTCTCACTTATACCTTGCACCTAGTTACACACCATTTTCACTATCTCAATCTCTTCACAATCACATTCACTCATCAATCTTACTTGTCACGCACACAACATAAGAACCGATTTTATATTTTCTCCTACAAAACACCTTCCTTGTGGGATCGATATCTTAAATACTATAACTTGACACGATTGTGCACTTGCAACCTTTTTGGTACATGTTTATGCCGCATCAAGTTTTTGGCGCTGTTGCCGGGAAGGGTGCTTAAGTAGGTTTTAATTATTTTGGTTCTTTAACTTGTGTGTGTTTTGTGAAGGAAACGCTTGGAGCTTGAAAATCGCGGATTGGAGAGCTAGGATTTGAAGATTTGCTTTCGGGTAAGTCCTCTTTCTAGTTTTTAATTCCACACTTTAGCTACTTCTTCACAATTAGAGACAATTAGGACTTAAAAAAAAAGATTTTATTTTTTGTTAATCATAATAAAATTCATCCTCCACTTTGACATTTACTAACAAGATAATAAATTCAAACAAATTTCCCCCTTCTCATTTGTTTGATTGTTAACCCTAATTAAAAAAAAAGATTTTCTCTTTTCCATCCTTTTTAGTTGCTTTTAATTCATAGGGTTGCATTTCATATTATTAGTAGGAACACCAAGTGATTTGAGCATCTTGATTTGACACACACTTAAAAATATTTAAGGGCAAAACCTCATAATCAAGATAAGGTGAGGGATTTCATCACCCTTTTCTTAGCCCAAAAATCACTAATTCCTCACTACACCATCCAAGCCTAATAAAACTCATTAGACGTTGGCCCTAAGGATTCGAGCTCAATAAGGAACAAGAAATTCTTAAGTGAACCGGTTTAAGTTTTCTCAGAATAGTTAGTGTCTAAGACAAGGTTTAGGGGTTGCGTAAAGCGCTCCGCAAGGAACGAGGTACTTAATTGATCTCTGATCACCCTCTAGTACTATCCTTACCTAGCTAACTACCTGGGTAAAACTTTAATCTTTTCACTGTAGGAGTTTTTGGTTAGGAGCTGGTCTAGTGAATTAGGCTAAACCCTAGAATTAGAGTGATTGAAAAGTGATTGTTTTGATTTGTTTTAGTTAGGATTTTTCTTTATCCTTTTCTTCTCATAAAAAAAATAATTTTTTTTCTTTAAAAAAATAAAAAATAAAAATAAAAAGAAATATTTTGGTGTATGCAACAGTGGATTAGGGATAATACACGTCGATTAATTCGCTTTGAACCAATCATAGAAATGGAGCATCCTAATCCACCCGTTCTTCATGATATGTGCTATCCCATAAGGAATGCAATCCCCTCGTGCATTAGGCTCTCCGAAACAAATGGAATAAATTTTGAGCTTAGACCGCAATACATAAACATGCTTCCCAAATTCCTTGGTAATGAAACAGAAGACGCATATATTTTTATTTCGGAATTTGAGGAAGTATGTATTATGATTAAAATGAGAGAATTAAATAAAGATGCGGTTAAGCTTAGATTTATTCCATTTGCTCTTAAGGATAAAGCTAAAAAATGGCTGTACAGCTTACCAACAAATTCCATCTCAACTTGGGATGAATTTGTCACCGTTTTTCTTAAGAAATTTTTTCCTATTCATAAAACGGTAAAGCTTAGGAACAGCATTCAAAACTTTAAAATTATCCCGGGAGAACCTTTTTGGAAGTATTTTGACCGATTTAAAGATCTTCTCATCCAATGTCCTCATCACGGTTTAGAGAAATGGCGATTGTGCCAAATAATTTATGAGGGATTAGATTATTCTGCAAAAACTTCCTTAGAATCAATGTGCCACGGGGATTTTATGAGGAAAAATGCTGATGAAGCTTGGGAGTTTTTGGAGAGTCTTTCTGAAAAAACAATGCAATGGGAACAGTGCGATGATAGGGTTTCATCAGTTCCCCAATCTAAGTCTTGTGGTCTTTCCTTAGAGTCAAACATTGCTTCTGAAGCGAAGATGGCAACGATTCTGCAAAGGTTAGAAGCTTTAGAAATTAAGGAACGAGCTCCAGGTTAAATCAATCATGTTTCTGCCTCAGGATTTCATAATTGTCAGTCTCCTACCCACGTTTCAGAGGAATGCCCTCTCCTAGGAAACAACAATTCATTAGAACAGATGAACATTGCATTCTAGCACCCTAAAAATGATCCATTTTCTCCAACCTACAATCCAGGTTGGAGAAATCATCCTAACTTTGCATGGAATCTAGGAAATTCTCCCGGAACTTAAAATTTCACTCCCGCTTCGACCCAACATTTTCCTAGGGGAAACAAAGTTCCGTTCAATTCTCATTCACAATTTCAACAACCCAATCTGCCGTATCAAAATCAGTCTCCTCTTCATCAAGCTGTAATTCAAACTCCTCACAATCCAGATCAAGATAAACGTCTCAATGTCTTGGAAAGGGGTTTAGAAACCATAATTAAGGCCTCTACTCAAACCACGAATATGTTGACTCAAACATCTAGCACGTTGAATTCCTTCATGCAATCAACCGGACAAATGCTCAACTCCAACACTCAAGCTATAGCTAGATTAGAATCCCAACTTGGTCAACTAGCTAGTGCCGTGAGTGAAAGAGAGAAAGGAAAATTTCCGAGTCAACCCGTGGTCAACCCTAATAACACAGGATGCAGTTCATCCTATGAAGCTCAAGTGAATGCAATCCATTCACTTCGGTCAGGTAGACAGGTCGATAATCAAGTGAGAACTCCGCCAAGTCAAACTCTTGATCCTGTACAAATTCCTTCTCCTTCTCCTTCTGATGAATCTATTCAACAATCACTCCCCTCAGATGACCAAGAACCTGAACCCGAACCTGAGCCTGCTTTTGATAGATTTAGACCGGTTGCTCCCTTTCCAGATAGACTCAGGTCTAGGAAACACTCTCCTCAGGAGGAGAAAATCCTAGAGACATTCAAGCAGGTTAAGGTCAACATTCCTCTCTTAGATGTAATTGAACAAATTCCATCTTATGCTAAAATTTTAAAAGAATTATGCACTAAGAAGAGGAGAATAAATATTCCAAAGAAAGTCTTTTTAGCCACCAATATCAGTGAAATGCTATCAAATCCCATACCTTTGAAATGTAAAGATCCAGGTTCCCCATCATTTCATGTATCATTGGTAATACTCACATTGATAAGGCGCTTTTAGACTTAGAGGCCAGTGTCAATTTGCTTCCATATTCAGTCTACAAGTAATTGGGTCTAGGTGTACTGAACCCAACCAAATGCACCTTACAGTTGGCTGATAGATCTGTTAAGGTCCCTATGGGTGAGTTAGAGGATGTTCTGATTAAGGTTGGAGATTTTATTTTTTTAGTAGATTTTGTAGTCTTGGAAACACAGCCTGTTTCCAATCCCAAAGGACAGACACCTATCATCTTAGGACGACCTTTCTTAGCCACTTCTAATGCTCTCATCAACTGTAGAACTGGTCAAATGAAGCTGTCCTTTGGGAATTTGACTGCTGATCTCAACATTTTTAATCCAGGGGACCAACCAAATAATCAGCCTCTAGAAATAAACTACATTCAGGAAAGATCAGAAGAAGAAGAAGAAGAGTCTGATTTGAGTTTTGAGGAAATTTTTGATGAAGAGTTAGAGTTTTTAGAAGAAGCAGATCAGGTCCTTGAGAATAATAAAACTGTGTTAAACATTTGCTGCTTTGAATTAAATTTTGAAGAACTCTTTCTTGATGAACTTAGATTCTTGGAGAATAGTCTAACCTCACTACAGTGGAGCCCAAAGAAAAATAATACATAGCTAGAAAGTAAAGCTGAACACTAATTTGGTCCGCTATCAACCTGCGGCTCTCCGTGCTCCTGGCTCGTGACCTGAAAGGGGGGGGGACAACTAGCGTCAAAGCGCTAGCGAGTAACATCACAACCAAACCCAAGGGAACAGGGCTCGTTGTATAAGAAAATACTGATAATATATAATAGATCTAAAATCATTGATCCTACTAAAGAGGGTTTTAGTATTTAGAAATTTACAACACGAGCATAGGTGCGTCGAGCGAAATAATCCAAACAAGGAAACCCTCATGTACATACCTTACATCTCAAATTGTAAATCCCTAAATACCAAACCCGAGGTTCTAAAACAGGAACAATAATAAAAGAAATGCAATCAATCTCAGAACGTAGGTGTAGTGCTATGTCATAGCCTACATGAATATCATGATATAGTTCACATGAGTGTCATGTCAAAAATCTGCATAGTGTCATATCATGGGCTTCTGTAAGAATGTCTTATGCCGGGTTAAGAACCATGTCTGTTACAGGGTTTGTATACTGTAGATTTCCAAACTCACGGGATAGTTGGGGACTGGAATGAATTTATAGTCCAACACGAGGACTTCTATGGATTATAGTCCAACACGAGGACATCTATGGATTATAGTCCAACACGAGGACTGTGAACTGGTGAAAATATCACTGGGATACATAGTGAGATCTACCTATATCAATTCACAGTCAAATAAGTGAATATATCCATAATTGGTACCCTCAGGTCATCTATCATGCCTGGGTACATAGTAAGACTAAATACAAATGTCAGATAGTCCAGTCAAACTCTCAAACATGAGTGAAATGTTCAAAATACACAAAACAGGACATGTACAAACAGATAACACGGTGGTCGACCGCACCGGTCGACCGCACTCTGATATGCCACTGGCGGTCGACCGGAAGAACGTCGCGGTCGACCGAAATAATTGGCGGTCGACCGAAATAACGTCGCGGTCGACCGAAATAACGTCGCGGTCGACCGAAATAACGTCGCGGTCGACCGAAATAACGTCGCGGTCGACCGAAGCCTCAAAACGAGCTCAGCGGTCGACCGCGTCGGTCGACCGCCGAGCGGACAGAAACCCAAATCTGGGTTTCTGTCAGCTCGAAGAGCTCAGCGTCGACAGCGTCGGTCGACCGTCGAGCGGACAGAAACCCAAATCTGGGTTTCTGTCAGCTCGAAACCTGAAACAAAAATTTGTTATTCTACGCTAACAAGGGTTTTAATGATTCAAAGAAAAATGCTGAAGATAAACAACGAATCCAAAGTCTGAAAACTACCTTTTCATTGTTTTAAATCCACAAGAAACAAACCAAAAACGTTCTTAATGACTGTAAAAATGATATAACTCTTGTTTAGGAAATTTTCAGATCTAGATCTCTTTAACAGAATAAGTTGGTGAGTTTTTAAAACAGATAAAATCCCAAATCCATATTCTATGCCATAATACTCTATTAGCTATTCAAAAATACAAATTTGGCTCCATAAAAACCAATAAAAACTCAGTTCTTGCCATGAAAACGAAAGGGGTGGGGGTTGGGCGAGAAATTACTCGCCTTTGGGTGTTGACGAAAGCCCTAAATCTGCAGGAGGTTGATCCTCTTCGCTGAAATCCCACAGACCTGCTGACAATCCTCTAAACTGCTCCCAAATCACCAAAAGAGAGGATTAGGGTTTCAGGGAAGAGAAAGGGGGCTAGGGTTTTGATTTCAGAACCCAAAGAGGCTCTCTCGTGAACAGTAGCATATATACCCACTTACAAACCCGACCCGAAACAGAACCGTAAAAGAAAACGAAGCCTGAAACTCTCTGTACGCTGGTCGGTCGACCGCACCGGTCGACCGCCACGGTCGACCGCGTCGGTCGACCGCTCAGCACAAAAATGCCTTCTGTAGGCATTTCACCTG
>NC_033796.1:57003304-57010670 GCF_001876935.1 Asparagus officinalis
TATATATATATATATATAAAACATAATAAGAATTAATTTACCTGCTCAACCAAGTGTGGGTAGTCGCGACGCATGTCCTCTTCGCACTCCCAAGAAATCTCCTCAATGCCTCCTCGGTTCCACTGAACTTTCACCAAGGGAATTACCTTATTTCTAAGCCTCTTGTCCTCTCTGGTAAGAATACGAACCGGAATCTCAATAGTAGTCAAATCATCCTGAAGCTCGATCTCCGGTGCATCCAATACTCGCTGCTGCTCCTCATCATGCAAGTGCTTCTTAAGCATAGAAATATGAAATACATTATGTATACTAGACATCGATGCTGGAAGATCTAGTCTGTATGACATAGCTCCAATGCGCTCTAAAATCTAAAATGGTCCAATGAATCTCGGCGCAAGCTTCCCCCGTCGTCCGAAACGCTGTACGCCCTTCATAGGAGATACCTTCAGCATGACTGAGTCTCCAACCTGAAACTCCAAGGGTCTTCGTCTCTTATCGGCATAGCTCTTCTGCCGACTCTGAGCTGCTAGAATCCTCTCTCTGATCAAGGCTATTTTCTCGGTAGTCTGCCTCACTAGCTCTGGCCCAAGCATCAAACTGTCCTCTAGCTCGGCCCAACATATCGGCGATCTACAGGGCCTCCCGTATAATGCCTCATACGGGGCCATACCGATCGTCGCTTGATAACTATTGTTATAAGCGAACTCTACCAGTGGAATATGATCCGCAACATGTCCTCCAACACCTGATTTACCCTCTCCGTCTGACCATCCGTCTGGGGGTGGAATACACTGTCATAAGATAGCCTGCTGCCAAATGAGTCCCTGAAAGCTCCTCCAAAAATGTGAAGTGAAAACCGATCCTCGATCCGATACGATCGTGTCCGGAACCCCGTGAAGTCGAACTATCTCACGAATGAAGATCCTCGCATAAGCCTCGGCTGTATAAGTAGTCATCACTGGGATAAAATGTGCTGACTTCGTCAACCGGTCTACCATCACCCAAACAGAATCATTCCCCTTCTTTGACTTCGGCAACCCCACAATAAAATCCATAGAAATGTCTGTCCACTTCCACTCAAGAATGGGTAAAGGCTGAAGTGTCCCTGCCGGTCTCTGATACTCTGCCTTCACCTGCTTACAGGTAAAACATCTAGCCACATAGTCTGCAATCTCTCTACGCATACCGCTCCACCATAAATGTCTCTTCAAATCCTTGTACATCTTGGTGGTTCCTGGATGCACTGTGTACCGAGTACGGTGTGCCTCATCAAATAACTCCCTCTTCAGCTCTGTGCTGGCTGGCATAACCAATCTACCCTTCATCCGTAGACCTTCATCAGCTCCGATGGTCCAATCAGTCTTAGGCTCTTTGGAGATCTCCTCCTTACGGATTTGAATCCAAGAGTCTTCCAACTGAGCTCTGACAACTCTGTCACTCCAAGATGGTTGCACTGTCACAGCTCCCAAAAATGCACTTGCTCCTCCAATCTCGGGTCTAAAATCAAACTGACTAAGAGTGATAAGATCCCGATGCAATGAACACCTCAAAGCTGAAATCTGATGTCGACGCTTCCTGCTTAACGCATCTGCTACGACGTTCGCCTTCCCCGGATGATACTGGATCGCGAACTCGTAGTCCTTAATGAACTCAATCCATCTCCTCTGTCTTTGGTTGAGTTCCTTCTGGGAAAAGAGGTACTTCAGACTTTTATGGTCTGTGAATAACTCAAACTGCACTCCATACAAGTAGTGCCTCCATGACTTCAGTGCAAACACCACTGCTGCTAACTCCAAGTCATGAGTGGGGTAGTTCTGCTCATGCACCCTCAACTACCGTGAGATATAGGCCACTACCCTCTGAGTCTGCATCAATACGCCTCCTAAGCCTGCCAACAATGTATTTGTATATACGATGAATGTCCTGTCGCTGCTCGGAATAGTCAAAACCGGCGCTGTAGTCAACTTAGTCTTCAGAATATCAAAGGCCTTCTGGCACTCCATGCTCCATATGAACTGTACACCCTTCTTCGTAAGGTGTGTAATAGGCCTTCTTCTACACCGAGTATCTCGAGGATATTGCTCACATCCTCCTTCCACTTATGGGCTGCAAGAGGGTCTGGTGACCCCTGAAACTCCGGTGCCCTCATCTTCTGGTACCTCTCCACCATACGGAGCCAAGCCTCCTGCTCCGTGGCTCTATCTGGGACTGCTAAAGGAATGGCTGCAGGTGTGACCTCTGGGGGTCTCTCTCTGACCGGAACGGCAGGTATCCCCTGCTGCTGAGCTACTGGTGGTGGTGGTGTCCCGTGGTGCATGCGGCTCGGGTGGAGCCTGCTGAGGCTCGGACTGAGCTGGCTGCTGCTCTGATGGAGTCTGCTGTGACTCTGCCTGGGTAGCTCTCCTGGTACGAGGTCTACCACGTCCTGGCATCTCTCTTCTCGAAAGAAAATAAGAGTTTATGAGTCAAAATAGACTTCTATAAATAGCGTATCACAATACAATTTTCACAACATATAGTATTTGCACAAATACTTTAAACTTATACAAAAATAGTTGTCATAAAAAAAATTTCTCAAATTATATGCATATATCGTCCTCACTCATACTAGGAAATCCTTACGGACTCTATACATGAATCCTAGGAAACTCTATCCTAGCTCCACAACTCGACACAGGATGATCCTAAGGATACTGGAACTAGAGCTCTGATACCAACTGTGACGCCCCTGGGTTCACACAAGGCTGCAATCCAAGGTGAAACCAAGAATGTCAAACCTGCTATGCACCATACTGTGCAATAACATGTTTCACCATCACAATTAATATCTATCTAGTAGAGTCAACAACTGGTGTAGGCACAAAACAGGTAAAAGATAATACAAGGAATACTGATGAAATGATAATAGTCACATAAATATCTCATCATCCAACAATCCAGAAATACATAGTCAAGATCTGAGTAGATAAACTGAAATACTCAACAAGTCTCAAATACAAATGTCTGACGATAAGGAGATAAGGCTCACAGCCTTTACAACTTCTAGAATAATACCCTCAAATGTCTAACCTCACTACAGTGGAGCCCAAAGAAAATAATACATAGCTAGAAAGTAAAGCTGAACACTAATGTGGTCCGCTATCAACCTGCGGCTCTCCGTGCTCCTGGCTCGTGACCTGAAAGGGGGAGGGACAACGAGCGTCAAAGCGCTAGCGAGTAACATCACAACCAACCCCAAGGGAACAGGGCTCGTTGTATAAGAAAATACAGATAATATATAATAGATCTAAAAATCATTGATCCTACTAAAGAGGGTTTTAGTATTTAGAAATTTACAACACGAGCATAGGTACGTCGAGCGAAATAATCCAAACAAGGAAACCCTCATGTATATACCTTGTATCTCAAATTGTAAATCTCTAAACACCAAACCCGAGGTTCTAGTACAGAAACAATAAATCAAGAAAAATACAGCTAATCTCAGAACAAATTTCAGTGCCATACCATGACTAACATGAATGTCATATTATTACTTGCATGAGTGTCACTGGCGGTCGACCGGAAGAACGTCGCGGTCGACCGAAATAATTGGCGGTCGACCGAAATAACGTCGCGGCCGACCGAAATAACGTCGCGGTCGACCGAAATAACGTCACGGTCGACCGAAATAACATCGCGGCCGACCGAAATAATGTCACGGTCGACCGAAATAACGTCGCGGTCGACCGAAGCCTCAAAACGAGCTCAGCGGTCGACAGCGTCGGTCGACCGCCGAGCGGACAGAAACCTAAATCTGGGTTTCTGTCAGCTCGAAACCTGAAACAAAAATTTGTTATTCTACGCTGACAAGGGTTTTAAAGATTTAAAGAAAAAAAAAAGCTGAAGATAAACAACGAATCCAAAGTCTAAAAACTACCTTTTTATTGTTTTAAATCCACAAGAAACAAACCAAAAACGTTCTTAATGACTGTAAAAATGATATAACTCTTGTTTAGGAAATTTTCAGATCTAGATCTCTTTAACAGAATAAGTTGGTGAGTTTTTAAAACAGATAAAATCCCAAATCCATATTCTATGCCATAATACTCTATTAGCTATTCAAAAATACAAATTTGGCTCCATAAAAACCAATAAAAACTCAGTTCTTGCCATGAAAACGAAAGGGGTGGGGGTTGGGCGAGAAATTACTCGCCTTAGATGCTGACAACTGCTCTGGAGATGATCCTCCTTTGCTCAAATCCGCGAAAAATCCCCTGGAACTCCTCCAAACTCCCCAAATCACCAGGTCCAGCTAGGGTTTTGAGAAAAGAGGAATGGGGCTAGGGATTTACGTTTGGGCTGAAGAGGGAGGCTCTCCTGGGTTGAAATAGAATATATACTAAAACCCTAACCCGACCCAAAACACAATAGGACCAAAATAAAACCGTGAACAAAACAGCCTGGAAAACTCTCTGTACGCTGATCGGTCGACCGCACCGGTCGACCTCCACGGTCGACCGCGTTGGTCGACCGCTCAGCACAAAAATGCTTCTGATAGGCATTTCACATGATGATCTTAAACCACTCGATTTCTCTCACTTGAATACACCTGCTGGGTTCCCAAACACTGATAAATATATACATCTGATATATATATACATGATTATTCCTCATAAGAGAATTATTCACTATTAACAATTCACATATATTTATTATAAAATTTTCGGGGTTTTACATTCTTCCCCCCTTAAAAGAATTTCGTCCTCGCAATTCGGAAATTATACGAATCTCAAAATATAAACTACTAGATAACATATGGAGATATTTACACTTAACGATCAAAAATGATAATATTCTCGCGTAAATTTTAATCTAGTGGAACTGGTACATCGGGCGAAAAATCCAAACAAGGAACCCCCCATATATATACCATGTGTTCCAAAAGATTAAGAATTAAGCGTGCATATCCCCATCTTAGTGTTAAATATAAACATAACCAATAAAAATATAACATAAAGTAACATATATAACATCGCGTAAATTTTAATCTAGTGGAACTGGTACATCGGGCGAAAAATCCAAACAAGGAACCCCCCATATATATACCATGTGTTCCAAAAGATTAAGAATTAAGCGTGCATATCCCCATCTTAGTGTTAAATATAAACATAACCAATAAAGATTCTTGAAGAATAATCAACAACCAAATTTTCAGAACTTCACAGAAGAATTGGTTGTTAGAAAACAAAATTTCACAGTACAAGAGTCTAAGTTCATTAAGAAATGCAAAATGCATGACACCAATAATATCTACCTTACTTTGTTGCAAGAATTACTAAACACTCCAAAATGCTTGGAAATTCACATTATTGATTATATCATTATGAATTTGTTTAAAATCCGGGGAAGAATTTTTAGCAATAAGGTAGGATTCAATATAGAACAGGAACTCTTCATGTTGAATATTTCATTCTACATTGTTTATTTTGTTTATTTCAGAATAATAAAAAGAATTTATTCTTCTCTCATGTGAGAGTTTCTTGTTCAGTTGTTAAAAAAAAAGAGAGAAAAAAGAAGAAGAAAAAAGAAAAAAAAGAAGAAGAAAAAAAAAGAGAAAAAAGAAAAAAAAGAAAGAAAAAAAAGAGAATAAATTTTTGATTTCATCCTCCTCAGACCAAAGGTAATTGCAGATTTTTATCAGCCGACCAAATGTAAGTGCTTCACTTCTTATCTGCTTTACTTTATGCATCATAGAGTTTGCATTGAGGACAATGCAAAATTTAGGTGTGGGGGTAGGAATTAGTTATTTTTCCTCTTTATTTTACATTTTTAGTTACATTTTTCCTTTTTTTTTTCTCTTTTTCTTAAAAAAAAATTTTTTTATAAAAATATCGTCACTTGCCAAATTGATAGAGTTATGTAATAATTAATTTATTTGATAAATTTGAAATTTTCTAATCCCTAGTTGGTTATTTACTTAAGTTCACTTTTTATGATAACTCTAAATAAATTTCTTAAGAAATGATTTTCAAAGTAGTATACTTTACTTAAGCCTTAACTTGGACTTTTATTTAAAATAATGAAATTTTTGCATGCTTAACTTAGAGTTGAAAATAATTTTTCAAAGTGTCTTGATTTACATATTTTTCAAAATATATATACATATAAAAAAATATTTTCAAAAGAAGAGTGCGAAAAATGGGCACCAAAAACGAAAAAAAAAAACTCTTGAATTCAAGGTGATTCTATCTTATAAAGCCTAAGCTGACCGAGTAATTAAGCCCAAGGAGTATTTCCATACTTAATGACCTAAGCCCATTTGGGTTGGGATCCATTGGCCCAAAACTCGTTAAATGGTCACTTAGAAAGCCCGTTAAAGTAGAAAAAAAATCACCAAGAAAAAAAGAGTTAAAAAATATAAAAAAATAATTAAAAAAACTAATAAATGTTTTATAATTGTATATATGGTCTTGGAAAATATTTTAAATCAAGCAACTTGAAAATTATTTAAAACAAAGAGTTAGCATGTTCTTTTCAAAACTTTTAAATTAAATTTCTAAGTTTGGCTTGGTTTTGTATTGCTACAATGAGAAGATTTTCTTAAAAATATACCTTAGAGTTATATATAAAAATGTTTTCTTGAGTGATAACTGGCTCCAATTAGATTATCTAAAAGTTATCAAGTGAATTTAGTTATTTACTGACTTCTTTAATTTGGCAAGTTGACCGAATTTTGTGGGTATATTCACTGCAAACCCTCACGAGACTACAACTCGTCCACTAGGGTAACCTAGGGGTTTAAAGGCTTGTTGTATGCGCTAAATACAACCGCGATTCCTGCGAAAGTGAGTTAGGATTTTCTTTTTATTTTCTTTGCTAGAGGACTAGCAAAAGTTTAGGTGTGGGGGTATTTGATAATCACATTTTATTACAATTTTATACCCTCATTATCTATTTTATATGAATAAATATACCACTAATAATTATTTTTATCTTTTAATTGCAGGTTAATGAAGAATAAATCTCAAACTCTCATCTCTCAACAAAAACCCATTGATTAAATAAAGAAATGAAGCAAAGAAGCACATTGGAAAATCAATTTCCAAATTATCCAAAAGCCCAGAATGAAGTCGTGTAGCCTGTAGAACCCGGAGAAAATCAAAAATCCAATATGAAAAGAAATCATATTCAAAATGGTTGGCCACAAAGAAACGACGATATCTCCTAATCCGGAAGGCGGAATTTAACATATAATATATGAAAATCGCCTATCTCGACGAGACGAAGCTATCCGTGAAATCAGAATTTGAAAATAATGGGCATCGATGTCGGCATCGATGTGGGCATCGATGCTGGCATCGATACCTACATCGATGCCTGCATCGAT
>NC_033796.1:57017487-57035432 GCF_001876935.1 Asparagus officinalis
GATGACACCGAGATATCCATCGGGTTGTTGCTTGACGAGAAACAGAAAGACGGGGAATTGGTTGATACCTTCGTCAAAAGGTTCCGGAACATGGCGATGAACTGTCGGGACCCGATCACTGAGGAGTTCTTTCTCCAGACTTGCCACAACAACCTCGCATTGGACGTGTTGGAAGCAATGGGGACAGCACCGTCCAAAACATGGAAGGATTTGAAGGTCCGAGGAGAGCAAGCCGAACGCTTCCTCCGAAGGAAGAAAGCCGAGAGGAGCCAACCGACGGCAAATCTTCCGAACTCAAACTTCGCCTCCCGTGGGAAGGGCAAAACACCTGCAGCTACTGGTGGTGCTAATCAAACGTCACAACAGCAATCCCGAAGGCAGCAAAAGACTTAGGACCCGAAACTCCAAAAAGAGTATTCCTTTAAGGACGAAGACGTTCCGTTCCAGCCATCTTCGAATCCCTCCTTGAAAACAACAAGATCAAGCTACCACCTATCGTAAATCAGGAGGAAACTGACAATACTACGGATCCGAAGTACTGTGCGTACCACAGGAGGGTCCTTCATCCCACCAAGGATTGCTTCGCTCTCAAGAATAGCATCCAAACCTTGGTTGAAGCCGGCGTCATAACGCTGGGAAGACTCCGACGAGTATAAGAGTATAAACTGCTTCTCAATCCTCCGACAGGTATAAGAGGTTAAACTTCTCCCTGATACTCCAACATGTATATGAGTCTAAACTATTTTATTTCTTTCACGGGAAGTTCCTGGAGAATTTTTATATGTAATATTCTTAAGGATAACCCGGTCATGTAACTGAGTACAATGTCGGACCTAGTTCCACAAGGGAAGCTGGGGGTGGATTATTCATGTATCGGGAAGTTCCCGAAAGAATACAACGGGTGATATTCTTAGGGATAACCCAATCACTATAAAAGTGATAAGTAAAACATTCACATTTAAACTCTAAAGGTTGGAATGTTTTCCATTATTGTTATCAAATTCACTAATTCTCATGAGTTATCTTGTTGAGACGAGATTCGATCCTTTTGACAGATTAATCTTTCCTCATAAAAATCCCCCACTGATCAAGTCAATTAACGATGGGTCCACTAAATTTTCTGTCCGCCAATTCATGGCAATTTCCAAAGCTTGACGTGTTAAGTCCTGATTACTTAACGTCAAAACCCTTCATTACATGTAATTTTCTTAGGGATAACCCGATCATTACGAATAAAGTGATAAACACTAAACCCCCACTGCGATTTTCGAACACTCTTTTGTTAACGACTCATAGTCTTCCACCACAAAAATCCCCCACCGATCAGACTAATTGACGGTGGGATCACCAAAATTCATTTCGGTTAAATCCACTCAAACTTTCGATGTATCTGTGCACTTATGTTCGTGCACTCAACACTTTCATAGTTAGAGTCCGGATATAATAAATCTTGATCTGTCACTTGGTCAAATATTTCTACAGTTAGGACCACAACCAAAATCCCCCTCTCGATTCCCCCAATGAACGAGAGGTCCACAAATCGAGCGATCAAACCTTCCTACAGTTAGGATCGTTTCAAAACTCCCACTCGATCAAACCTATAAAAGTTAGGGTCACATCAAACTCCTACTTGGTCAAACCTTTCTACAGTTAGGACCAAAATCATAATTCACTCTCGATAAACGAGGAATTCACCTTTAATTCGGTAATCCAACCTTCCGACAGTTAGGATTCTCCGAATCTGTCAGATTCTCGGAGTGGAGATCCCACTTCTAGTTTCTTTTGCGCTGGAAATAGAATATAAAATTCTTCCTTTCCAGAATCAAGGAATAGAATATAAAATTCTTCCTTCCTTGCATTCGGGTTCGCCTTCACCCTAAAAGAAGACCGGGAAATAGAATATAAAATTCTTCCTTTCCCGCACCAACCCTTTCCAAGAATTTATCAATCTAGGATTCATCCTAAGAAGTTTATCCTGAATCCTAAGCAGGGATAAGTCTGCGCCTAACACGCGCTGCCGGTTTAGTCTTTTTCCGCACAAAAAGACACCAGAAGACCATTCTGGGGTATTTTATCCTGAAACCTAAGCAAGGATAAGTCTGCGCTTAACCTGCGCTGCCGGTTAGTTCTTAACCGTTAAAAAGAACACCCGTTCACATATTCAACATTATGACAGGTTGTTATTAATAACACTAAAATCCATGCCTCACACGCATGGGGAATTTCATCCTGAAAAAGGATATGTCGACGCCTAACACGCGTCGCCGGTTTAGTCTTTCTCCGTGGAAGAAGACACCAGAGTTCGATTCTGGGGTATCCTATCCTGAAACCTAAACAGGGATAAGTCTGTGCCTAACCCGCGCTGCCGGTTAGTTCTTTAACCGTTAAAAAAAACACCCGCCCACATAGTCAATATTGTGATAGGTTGTTATTAATAACACCAAAATCCATACCTTACACGCATGGGGAATGTCATCCTGAATCCTAAGAAGGGATAAGTCTGCGCCTAACACGCGCTGCCGATTTAGTCTTTCTCCATAGAAAAAGACACTAGAGTTCGATTCTGGGGTATCCTATCCTGAAACCTAAGCAGGGATAAGTCTACGCCTAACCCGCGCTGCCGGTTAGTTCTTAACCGTTAAAAAGAACACTTGTCCACATATTCAACATTGTGGTAGGTTGTTATTTATAACACCAAAATCCATGCTTCACACGTACGGGGGATTTTATCCCGAAGCCTGAGTAGGGATAAGTCAACGCCTAATACGCGTTGCCGGTTTAGTCTTTCATCGATTAAAAAAGACACCAGAATCCAGTCTAGGGTATTTTATCCCGAAGGCTAAGTAGGGATAAGTCAGCGTCTAACACACGTTGCCGGGTAGCCTGTTCCCGTAACAATGGCGAAGTCTACGTATTCGAAGTCGTAGCATCAAGTCTAAGGGAGTTCATTCCTTTAGCACAACGTCACATGCGGAACGGACTTAAAACAATCCGCATGTAAGCCCGATTCAAACGGTAATCGGTAAAAGCATGACAAATCCGTTGAGGGCTGAGGATTTGCCAAAAATCCTAAGTCAACGTCTGATACACGTTGCTGTTTAGTCTTTTCACAGGAGAAAGACGAAGTCTACGTATTCAATATCGTAGCACTAAAAGAGTTAACTCTTTTAGCATAACGTCACATGCGGAACGGACTTAAAACAATCCGCATGCTAGCCCGACTCAAACGGTAGTCGGTAAAGGCGCATCAAACCCGTTGATGGCTGAGGGTTTGCCAAAAATCCTATATATGTGAAAGTCACTGACGCACCAGCCCCATTAGTTGGTCTCGTGACTTAGACATCCAACAAATTCGGGATAAGATCCACACGTGCAGATGAATCAGCTTTAATAGTTGGTCCTGCAGCCTAATATTTAGGACTGCCACACTCCAACGCCTTAAGAGCTTAAACTGTAGAGACTCCAGCAAACGTACGAGTATAAACTGTGTCAATCGCCGGTCAAATCGTTACAACTAAAATCAACGCCGGACAATGCGTTACAGTAAAGGTCGATGTCGGTCAACGCATCAGCAATTTCGCCAAAATAAGGCAAAAGATGATTCCAAGGAGTTCAATTACAATCAGAATTCCCGACGAAGATGATCAGTTCAAAGTCAACTCAACGATAAGAGCTAAATTCAGAAACTTACACATCAACTTCAATCCAAGATTTCGACAACGGTCAGATGATAAACGTAGTACCGGAAGAACTTTATTTATTCGACAAAACACCGAATAGACTAAAGGCTGAAGAAGTTAAGAATTGAAGCAGTTTACAGGTCCTTTCACACCGACTGAAGGTTGGGACTATCACATCCAAAGCATTCCAGACTCCTCTATAAAAGAATGAGTCTAAAATTCTTTGGAGGGGGTATCTGTAGGCGTCGAAAAATGCCTATAGGTATCCACACACAGCTCGATACGGAGAGAAGATGACGAACGTCGTTATCCGAATTATCTGACGCCGACCAATGCATGAAACAAAACGGCCAACGCTAGATGGCCCGCGTGCTCACCGGCCACCACCAAGTGGCCAACACGTTCACCATTCACCTCCAACTTAACAAAATTTATGATGCAAGTCGGTGAAGCGTACAAGTCAATGTAACACACGAAATGGCAAAAGACAACGCAGCTAGGAGTTGTGTTTCACCCAAAAGGGGCGAAACACCATGTGTGACTCGCACATATCATGTATGGCTCGGTTATTGGAAGTTGTAGTTCTTTTCGTCAGCTTTCCAATGCATCTTGAATCACCTTATTCCTAGATCGGACGAGAGAGTTAGAGCCAAAACACCCGAGGTAGTACGAACTGGCTCGGTGACTCGCACCCATGCGAGTCACCAAATGGTGACTCGCACAAAAAGTGATATTTAGGCCATGTTGTGATTTGATTCTGAAGAAACTCAAAACACAAAAGTTGTAGGCCTTTTCGTCATATTTCCAACGCATCTTGAATCACCTCATTCCGAGATCGAACGAGAGAGTTAGAGCCAAAACACTCGAGATAGTACGAACTGGCTCGCATGGCTGCGAGCCACCAAATGGTGACTCGCACCCATGCGAGTCACCAAATGGTGGCTCGCACAAAAAGTGATATTTCGGCCATATTGTAATTTGATTCTGAAGAAACTCAAAACATAAACGTTGTAGGTCTTTTCGTCAGCTTTCCAACACATCTTGAATCACCTCATTCCGAGATCGGACGAGAGAGTTAGAGCCAAAACACCCGAGATAGTACGAACTGGCTCGCATGGCTGCGAGCCACCAAATGGTGACTCGCACCCATGCGAGTCACCAAATGGTGGCTCGCACAAAAAGTGATATTTCGGCCATATTGTGATTTGATTCTGAAGAAACTCAAAACACAAAAGTTGTAGGTCTTTTCGTCAGCTTTCCAACACATCTTGAATCACCTCATTACGAGATCGGACGAGAGAGTTAGAGTCAAAACACCCGAGGTAGTACGAACTGGCTCGCATGGCTGCGAGCCACCGAGTCACCAAATGGTGGCTCGCACAAAAACAAATGATGGCTCGCACAAAAAGTGAAAGGCTATTATTTCCTTGGTGAAATAGTACCCCGGCTGTTATTTCCTTCGTGAAATAACACCCGTCATACCGTGTAGATCCGACCGGATCAAGATCGCGCGGTGGTCCACGGATTAACCCCGGCGCAGGCAAAGAACCCACACAAGCAAGAGACCGCAAAACAGGATCTTGCGATTTGTTCGAATCAAGGAAAGTTGTAATTTTTTTTTTGATTTCGTTGTAACCGGATCTTATAAAAAGACCGGATCTTTTGTAACCGATTAACTGTTGCTGAAGAGAACAATGACTTCAATGAAAGCAATTTTTCCTGCGAACAGATGCGAGTAGTAGCGCTGTTGATCCCGCTACTATCATTGAAGGTAACCTTAGTTTTATTTGCTTTGATTCTTTCATACTCCTACATATGTACCGACGGGTCTTTCTGTTTAATAGATATTCCTGCCAATGAGCCAAGAGACCAATAAATTACTGGCGATGCGGAGATTGGAGACTTCAATGAACATGATTTTAACCTTGATATTTCTGAAGATGACCATCAGCGCATTTCCGATCTGCTGTCAGCTCAAGATTCGGCTGCTACCGCAGGACCAACTGCTAGAGTTGGTTCCACTGAAGTAGGCACGTCAGAGGGTATGTGCTTTTGAAATTAAGTCTTCAATTAAGCTCTTATTTCTTATTTTAATGACTAAATAAGAACTTTAGACGTAGGACCAACAAATGAAGTTGATGCGTCTACTATCATTGGTGCATGCGATCAACCTGAAGGCCTAGGTTTCCTGCTTTTGACAGGTCCCCCGGCTGGAGTTGAACCGTCAGCTATTATTCCTCCGACTTCTGACGCTGTCGAAACTGAGCCTGTTGCGACTTCTGATCCGACTCTAGATGTTCATGAAGTTGGAGGGTCGAAGGCTACCGTGGAAGAGCAACTTACTACAACTTCTGCTCAGCTTGGTACGTTTCGTCTTTAATATGTTTCGTAGTCAGATTCATACTTGTAGAGCGTTTATTCATCTTTTTCTTGTTCATAAAATTTGTTTCTCAAGGATCCGTCGATCTGGACCCGAAGCCATTGGAGACTTCAGGTGAACAACCGTCTGATGGAGTGATTCAACCAACGAGCGTTATTCCTGAACAAATTTCGGTTGTTGTAGAGTCTGCTACAACATCAACAAGCCAAGGTAACGCAGTTGTGAAGTCTTCCAGTGAACTTGATATGTTTCCGTTCGTTGCTATGTGTGAGCGTACATACCTTATCAGTTGTGAAGTCTTCCAGTGAACTTGATATGTTTCCGTTCGTTGCTATGTGTGAGCGTACATACCTTATACTTATCCTATTTGTTCTCTTTGTAGCTCCTCTTTCCGTTCGTTGCTATGTGTGAGCGTACATACCTTATACTTATCCTATTTGTTCTCTTTGTAGCTCCTCATTTATCACTGTCCGATCGTATCCGAGCTTTATTGGCAGATGAGGATCCGGACAAAGCTGTCATTTGCACTGATGTCCAAAGTTTCGTGACTTTCTTAAACACCATGGTCGATCGAATTCTCCTTAAAGGCTCACCTTTCAAACATTTTAGGAAATCCCTCGATCGCCATGTATCAGGCATTAGAGAATATGGATACACTGAACTATCCGACTCGATCGAAGCTTATTTAGCCGACCTTAAACAAAACGTTGAATATTTGCAGAATCTTCGTGTTAATGGCGCGCCTTCTTATATTGCTCCTCGAATGGACTTGAGATTGCAGGCATGGCGTGATTCTCAGAAATCCGCTAACTCCGAACTTCAAAGGCTAAAAGCCCGCATTAATCAACTCAAGGTAAGCGTTGCCAAGAAGACACAGATCAAGGTCGACCTATATCGTGACTTAGAATCGAGTCGAGCAGAGATAGCCCGGTTAGAAGAGCAACTTGCGATGGCTAGGGATGCTCATGAAGTTTTGGAGTCCAATCTGGCAGAGGAAACTCAGGCTGAGGAGAATCTATTCCGGCAGCTGAATCTTCAAGACAAGATTTTCACTGACAAGGAATAAGAAGTTGCCAGAATTCAAATCGTTGATGAAGAAAGCTTTAAGGCTAACTTGGTACCTGAGCTCGAATTGGCTTATGTGACAGAGCTGTCCCAATTAGAGGATCAAATCCGTCATTATAAACTATTGTAATTTTGAGATGGCTTATGTGACAGAGCTGTCCCAATTAGAGGATCAAATCCGTCATTATAAACTATTGTAATTTTGAGAACATATATTTTTTATGTGGTTTTATTTTAGAGGATCAAATCCGTCATTATAAACTATTGTAATTTTGAGAACATATATTTTTTATGTGGTTTTATTCTAAACGCTTTTGGTCAATATAGTGAACTCTTTTTGCTCATTGAGATTTTATTATGATTACTCATTCTTATTTAGAATAAATAACCATAATACTTATAGAATTTTTGGCAAATACTCAGCCATCAACGGATTTGATATGCCTTTACCGACGACCGTTTGAATCGGGCTAGTATGTGAATTATCTAAATCCGTTTCATATATAACGTTGGGCTAAAAGAATTAGACTCTTTTAGACTTTAAACTACAACATTGAATATGTAGGCTACATGTGTTAGATGTAGGCTTATCTCTAGTAAGGGATAGAGATAACATCCCCCATGTGTGAACGGCATAGATTTTGAAATGTAAGTAGGTTACATTTGCTATGCAGGAAAATGAACTTAAGATTATAAAGAAAGAATTGTATATTCTATCTCTCAATCTCTTGTTTGTTGGTAGAGATGAACCTAAAATCGGAGAGAGAATTCTATATTCTATCTCCTGGTTTCTTGTTTGTTGGTAGAGAGGAACCCAAAATCGGAGAGAGAATTTTATATTCTATCTCCTGGTCTCTTGTTTGTTGGTAGAGATAAACCCAAAATCGGAGAGGAAGAATTTTATATTCTATCTCCTGGTCTCTTGTTTGTTGGTAGAGATAAACCCAAAATCAAAGAGGAAGAATTTTATATTCTATCTCCTGCTATAAAGAAAACTCAAAGTGAAAGGAAGAATTGTATATTCTATCTCTCAATCTCTTGTTTGTTGGTAGAGATGAACCTAAAATCGGAGAGAGAATTTTATATTCTATCTCCTGGTCTCTTGTTTGTTGGTAGAGATAAACCCAAAATCAAAGAGGAAGAATTTTATATTCTATCTCCTGCTATAAAGAAAACTCAAAGTGGGATCTCCACTTAGAGAATCTAGACTGGTTTGAATAATCCTGGCTATCATAAGATTTGATTATTCAATTCAAAAGTGGACCTCTCGTTTATAAAATGAATCGAAAGGAGATTTTGGCTGTGGTCCTAACTGTAGTAAGGTTTGACCAAGTGGGAGTTTGAGGACGATCCTAATTGTTTACCAATTTGATCGTTCGACTCGTGGATCTCTTGTTCATGGAAGGAATCAAGAGGGGATTTCGGTTTTGGTCCTAACTGTAGTAAGGTTTGACCAGGTAGGGGACAGGAATAGGGTACAAATAACAATGAGTTTGTTGATTTGTACTAATTACTCAGTGAGAATTTTTTTGATGTCAGATACAAGAATTTGATATGAAGTGATTCGGTGACTGATATGGACCGATAACTTAATTTTTTTTTTTGGACATTGTATCGAAGTTTCAGCATTGGGAATGTTTAGAAAACAGATACAATAGGAGTTTGAAAGATTTTAATCCATGACGGATTTCGGTGAACCCTCCGTCGATCAATTTGATCGATGAAGGGTTTTGTGAGGAAAGATTAACTGTATTCTGTCATTGAATCTCATCTCAACAAAAACTGTAAAAGAATCTCATTTATTTTACGATAATCAAGAATGGATTATTCAAATGATCAGTTTTGTATTTAGAACAATCAACTGATCCCGGGTTATCCCGAAATATCCTATGCAGGATTCTCTGGGAACTTCCCGTTTTACATAGGTTATCCTGACTATATTACGGATAATATTTCTTCAGGAACTTCCCATTTATTGGCATCATTAATTTGTTGCCATCCTGGGTAATCAGGCGATACGCACCGTTTGAATAGACTATTTCTATTACAAACGGCCCTTCTCATTTGGGTTGGAATTTTCCTTTCTTCTTGGAATTAAGAATCATAGGTCTTCGAACGGTAAGAACCAGATCTCCTTCTTTAAAACTTCGTTGTCGGACTTTTTTATCGAAAGCCCGAGAAATTCTAGCCTGATAAAATTCGATTTGTTGTTGAGCTTCCAAGCGTTTTTCATCTAACATCTCTAACTCTTCGAGACGTTTCTGGTGATTTTCTTCCGTCGTCATTCCCTTTGCGAGAGCGATGCGGAGAGAGGGAATTTGTATTTCTAAAGGTAGGATAGCTTCGCATCCATATGTTAAGGAGTATGGGGTTGCTCCCGTTGGCGTGCGGACAGTCGTACGATAAGCCCAGAGGGCTTCGCCGAGTTTGTCGTCCCAATCTCGCTTATTGGTTTTCACAAGTTTTGCTAAAATCTTGATAATGGTCTTGTTAAAAGATTCGGCCAATCCGTTAGCTGTAGGATTATAAGCAGTTAATGAAACATCCATAATCCCGAATTTATCACAAAATTTGATAAACGCATTGCTAACGAATTGAGGACCATTATCGTGCACTATTCGCCTTGGAACACCATACCGATATATGATATGGTGTTTAATGAACTTGATAACATCACTCATCTTTACTTCTCTAAGTGGAACTGCTTCTGCCCATTTCAAGAAGTAATCGGTGATTGCCAGAATGAAATGGTCCCCTTTAACCGAAGGCGGAAAAATAGGACCCACAATGTCCATTCCTCATGTTTCGAATGGCCACGATGTTGTCGATGGGTGTAAATGTTCGGGAGGCTGGTGCATATAATTTGTATGTAATTGACACACTTGACATCATCGGGCGTAGTCGACTGCATCCTTTACCATAGTTGGCCAGTAATATCCAATTCTCCTAAGTCGGTCGCAGAGTTTAGGACCGGGCTGATGTGCACCGTAGGTCCCATCATGCGCCTCTTTGAGTGCTTGTTCCGCTTCTTTACTGGATAAACAACGGAGTAATAGACCATCGTACGACCGTCGATACAGCATTTGTGCTGCAGTGTTGTAGTAAAATCTCGGTGCTCTTCGTCGAATCGAATCCCTTTCTCTTACGTCTTCAGGTAAGATACCATGTAGGACATAATCGATAATAGGGAAACGCCAATCTTGAACTTCGGGTTCAACTCTTGTTGAGTGTGCTTCTTTAGCAATCGAATCGTAGATTAGAACAATAAGCTGGTGAGTTCTCACTGTAATTAATTGCTCTGTTTTGGGAGGTTGAGCCGAAGATACCGATAATGCTGCTAATGCGTCTACATATGCATTTTGGAGACGTGGAACGTACTCGATGAAAAATTCTTCAAACGAGCTTGCCATCTCGATGGCTACCTGGTGGTATGGAATCAGATCCCGATTTCTGACTTCATACTCTTCTCGTATCTGATTAACTACCAATTGAGAATGCCCAAAAGCTTCAAGGCATTCGACCCCCAGCTCTTTGGCAAAATTAAGTCCAATTATTAATGCATTGTACTCGGCCACGTTATTAGAGCATGGTTCGGTCAGTGAATATGCTCTAGGCAAGACATGTTTTTCCGAGGAAACTAAAACGACCCCCACTCCTGAGGAAATTTTAGAACATCTGGGTGTGCTTGCCACGTTGGTTGCTCGGGAAGCCCCATCGAAGTATAATTGCCATACTTGTTGATGTGAGGTGATATTAACTTCGTGAGTTTCGTCCGGCAGATCGTCGTACAACTCGGTTATATCTTTTGTAGGGTTTTCCGCCAAAAGATCGCAGATAGCTTGCCCCTTAACTGATTTTTGTTACTTGAAATACAAATCATATTGCGATAAAAGTAAAGCCCACCTGGATAAACGCTAATTCATGGAGGCCGGTTGGGTCATGAATACTCGGATTGGGTTTATGTTGGAAATGACATAAATTGTCTGTCTAACTAAATAATGTCGCATTTTCAGGATTGCAAATACTAGGGCGAGACATTCTTTCTCGATCATCGGATAACGAGATTCAGCTCCTACCAATGTGCGACTCAGATAATACACCGCTTGTTCGTGACCGTTATCGTCGTCTTGTGCGAGCAATGCACTTAACGAATGGCTCATCGCTTTGACGTAAATCAAAAACGGTCTGCCCAATTTTGGTGCAACGAGGATAGGTGGATTTGCCAGATATGTTTTAATATCTTTGAATGCCTTCTGACATGCTTCATCCCAAATGAACGACACGCCTTTCTTTGTGAGTTTAGAGAATGGTTAACATTTTTCGGACAGATTTGATATAAACCGACGGATATATGCCAATCGACCTTGCAACCCTCTGAGTTCTTTAAGATTTCTCGGGGGTTGTAGTCCATGTATCGCTTTCACCTTATCAGGATCGATAAGAATACCTTTTGTGGTGATGACGAACCCAAGAAATTTACCGCTGGACATTCCAAGAAAGGACTTAGTCGGGTTCATCTTTAACTGATGAGTCCTCATAAGGTCGAACATCGTCTTCAAATCATTAATGTGGTCGTTTTTATCACGACTCTTAACGACCAGGTCATCAACGTAGCATTCGACGGTCTTCCGAAGGTGCTCTTGAAAGATCTTCGTCATTGCTCGTTGGTACGTAGTACCGGCGTTCTTCAAACCGAAATGCATAACAGTATAACAAAAGACACCAATGGGTGTTCTGAATGATGTATGCTTTTCATCGTCTAGGTGCATCTTGACCTGATTATACCCCGAAAATCCATCCATAAATGACATTCTCTCAAACCCGCATGTGTTGTCAATGATGACGTCCGTAATTGGTAGGGGGAAGTCGTCTTTAGGACAGGCGATATTCAGATCTCTAAAGTCAATACAGATTCTGATTTTTCCATTCTTTTTAAGGACTGGAACGATATTGGCCAACCAATTAGTTTTTTGACTTCAGCTTCTATTGCCTCTATAATTTGCGAACGAAACCGTCTTTGTTGTTGCTTGACAGGTTTAGCATCCGATTTTATGTTAAGGCTGTGCATTGCTACATTTGGGTCGAGTCCCGGCATATCTTCGTAGTTCCAAGCGAAAATGTCGATATACTCTCTAACGAGGGTGATTAGTTCCTCTTTCTCATCTGGTGGAAGATCACCGCTAATAAATATAGGTTTCGGATTAGTTTCGTCACCCATATTAACTTGGACTACTTTATCCTCAGTAGGAGGTTCTCTTTGCTCAAATCGATCGCCGTATTGGATATTCATGTAATGTATCCAGGGATCTTCCCAAGTGGGCAACTGATCGTCTCCTTCTGTTGTGGAAGGATCAACTGTCGCCATGTTCGACATTAGGGTTTTGAATCTTTCTCCAATGCTCACGTCAGAATCCCAGGTTAAGGCATCGGATGAATACCCGCTTTTACTTATTAGCTGGCTAATGATCTTCTAGCAATATTCATCATCAGATGACGAAACATAACCTAGACCCCTTTTATGGCTGTAATAATTGTCAGGTCTCCCTTTCGGTACATAGGTAGGACGAGGTGGAACCTTAACTCCTTGACCAAAACAGAGACCTTCACCGAGTGCTAGGTTATATCCTTGTTTCTTCATGTAATCGTTTTCTTGTGAACTATACCTAGAGAAATGTTGCCCAGGCCCTTCATCATCTGAGTTGGTGTCCAAGAAAAGATCAGGAGTTGGGGATGGATCCCCCTTTCCAAAGATTATTTCTTTTTCACTCTCTGTCTTTGCGGGTAGGATTACAGTCATTCCGACTGAATCTTAAAGATATTTCATCGTCGTGCAAGACGAGCGAAGTGGCATATGTAAGTCTGGGTTATTACATAATTTGTGTAATACATCATCTAGACAACACGAGTACTCTAAATCATTATTTATTATTTCATTGGCAAGTTGCCAGTTACAACTTTCATCCGACAAATTACCACCGTCAAGATCGATTACAAGAGGTTCAATGTCATTCAATACAAGACCTTCACTATAATCGAACCCGGCTTCGGTATCAGCTTCTTCTCCACTGTCCGTGCCATGGGCCGATGGTTCAGTATCGGATTCGGCACCATAGAGAAGGGAGTCAGTAAAGTAATTTTCTAACCCCTTGAATGGTTGCTTATCCGCGACCACCGTCTTGACCTCATCATTAGTGTCGACATATTTCAGACACTGATGGAGTGTGGAGGGAACTATAAGATTACTGTGGATCCATGGGCGACCTAACAGTAAGTTATAGGAAGTCTTCGCATCAATCACATAGCAAGTAACTTCCGACTTCAAATCTCCGAGCTGACACTTCACTCGGATTTTCCCCAAGGGCCTTGACCCACTAGTATTAAATCCATAGATAATGGTTCCTGTGGATGCTAGCTTGTTGGCGAGGATTCCGAGGTAGTACATCAACCGAAGTGGCATGATGCTAACAGCGGAACCCGGATCAACTTGAATCCAGTTGACAACGCTCGAACCGATATATCCAGTAAAATATAAAGGTCTATCATGCTTCGAATTCTTAACTTGCATATCTTCTTTCGTGAAAGCAATGCAAGGAAACTTTGTGGCTGCCAGATTGCAATGCTGAATTGATGACTCTGGCTCTTCAGAAGTTGGCTTAATCTGAGTAAGGAATACCTCAGAATCATCTAAGGCTTCTTGTAAAGCTTCTTTGGTATCTTTTGAGAGGCGTAATAACTCATACAGCGTGATCCTTGCTGGGATATTAGCCAACTGAGTCATGACATCGAAACGATATGGAGTATTCGAGCTTTCCGGTTTATCTCGTCCAATTGGTCGATTGAAGCGAGACTGCTTCGGAACTTGAACCTCTCTATGTTGGGGTTCTTTTTCTTTTTGTTTAGCTAGTTGTTGCGGCTTTCCAGCAGCTACAGGAGGAGTTGCAACTACCCCCAGCTCTGTAAGAGTTTTAGCATTTGGGTTAGAGGTTTCAGGATACTTATAATGATATTCATTCCCACCCCTGGTAGCCAAAGATTCTTGCTCTTCCTCAGAGAACGGTAAAGCTGGAATTTCTTCGTCATTCTTCTCAGGAATTGCCGAGGCTCCATAACAGGACTTCTCTTTTCCCTTGCCTTTTAATTTCTTCTTTGATGTGGATGTCGTCCACTGTTCATCTTCAAGCAAATCTGGATGAACCCAAAGGATTTCGTCGTTGGGGGTCGTGTGTGACACTAGCCCTTTTTGGCGCTGTCCATGAGGGTCATCGTTGATGGTTTGCATTTTAACCTTTGATACTGTCTCAGCTTGAAACCAGGATAAAGGAACTGATCCGAAGCTAATAGACACCGCGTTTACACCTACTTTCTTCTCTTTTGGTTTCGGTGTCATGATACCAACATCGATTAAGGTTTGTATTTTGTCTTTTAAGACATAACACGCCTTAGTGGGATGGTGGACCTTTCGGTGATATGCACAATACTTCGGGTTGTTAGTCTTCTTTGTTTCTTCCTGGTTTGTGACCGGTGGAAGTTTGATCTTGTTGTTGTCTAAAATATATTTGAAGATAACTGGTACTTCATCATCCTTGAAAGAATACTCCTTCGGGAATCTAGGCTCTGAAGTCTTAGGTTGCCTCAGAGGCTGTTGATTCTGATTCGGTGCCAATTGGAAGGATAACTGCTGTTGTTGTGGGTGTTGTGATGTTTGATGCGCATCAACAGCAGCTGCAGATCCTCTCCCTCTGCCTCGAGGGTTAAAATTTTGTTTTTGAGGATTAGTTGGTGGCTGACCCCTCTCCAAATTCTTTCTCTTTAGAAAGCGTTCAGCTTGCTCACCTCTCACTTTCAACTCTTTCCAAGTTTTAGAGGGCACAACCCCCATGACTTCTAATACATCCAACGATAAGTTATTATGACATGTCTGTAGGATGAATTCTTCTGTGAGTGGATCTCGGCAATTTACCGCTTTGTTCCGGAATCGTTTGACGAAGATATCAACCGACTCCCCATCTTTCTGCTTCTCGTCTAACAAGGTGCCAATAGAGACCTCAGTGTCGTCGTTGAAGAAATTGGTGAGGAACAATCCTTCCATATCCTCCCAGCTAGTGATACTCCCGGGTTTAAGACGTCGGTACCAATCGAAGACAGGCCCACGAAGGGTTCCTACGAATGACCGGACCATCAAGACTTCGTTTCCGGATATTGCGCCAAGATACGACTTGAAATAGATCAAGTGTTGAGTGGGTGAATCCCTGCCATCAAAAGGAGTAAAGTTAATCAAATTAAATTTTGGGGGATAAGGAATCAGATCCTACTCCCTCGGGTACGGGTATGGAATGCCCGTTTTCTTCACTTCTTGGGTCGTCATCAGAGCATTGACTTTGCTCTCAAGATCTTGCATCTTCTTGTCCTCTTCCTCACTCTTCTTCAAGTAGATCTGTGGAGGTTGAGTAGATGACTTAACCGGACCGCTTCCAGAATTGTCTTTATCAAGAGGAGGATCAGCGAAGATAGTCTCATCTTCTTCATTATCGACCTCAGTTATATGTACAGGTATAGCGTTACGCTGGCTGGATTCTGCTTTTTGGCTCAATTCCGATTGATGTTGTTGAGCTTGCAAATCTCGCATCTGCTGCATTGTTAACTCCATCTCGGTTTTGATTTTAGCTCTAATTTCCTCGTGTTGTTTAGTCAATGCTTCCTACAGTATCTGAGCTAGTTGATCTGGCATGATTGCAAATGATTCTCTGACTTGCCCAACACTGCACGTGGTATCGTCCTATGCAACAGCAGAAAAAGTATCTGACAGTTCCTCATCTGAAGATAACCCCTCGTGCATTCTCTTGTAGTCTCGACGTCGGTTGGCTCTTCGTTGTAACCGCGACATCCTTTGAGAGAGACCCCGCTCAACTCTCCCTCCCGGAGAGAAATCAGGGTCAGGGTTGACTAATTGTTACTTTCCTCTGCCGGTCATATTAATAGTGACCTCTGGAAATTCATCTTGTTGAATCGCAGGTTTCTTCTTGTTGAAACGCCTTATTTTGGGTTTTGACGTTTCGGTAGAAAGTCTTTGAAATACGGAGACTCTTGTTGGCTTAGTTTTGGAGCAACAACATTCTGTCAATACTTCCTTAATGAGCCTCTCGCAGGCACAACGAGACTCATCTTCTCGGGCAATTCTTTTTCGTGGGTTATTATTTTGATAGTACAGCTCATCATTATTGTGATTTGAGCAACCAATCTTTTGTTTGTGAACCTTGTTAACATGCACATGACGACTACTTATCGCCTCTGGGCGATCCAAGGTTGAACTCTTAAATCCACCCCCTTGCGGGCATGGAGTCTCCATAGGTCCTAAACGAGAACGAATTGGTATTTTCTCGTTTTGGACTTGTGCAATTCTGACAGGGGGATATTTACGACCCCCTGCATAAGAAACCACTAAAGGTTTATTTGCTGGATTCGAGTATTCTTTGATTGGGGTTTTGCCTCGATCATTAGCCAAAGGACCGAGGCGATCCGCCATTGTAATTTTGAATTTTGATAAGTTTGGACTAACCCAGGGTTTCACTGGTGATGCAGTAGACGGACCCAGAATGGATGTTTGCGGCGTCTTCGGAATCCAAACTTTATGGTTCTTTGGTGATTTTTTAGACACCATTTCTTTCTTCATTCCTTGCGTCTGTTGACGAAGGGCACGGGCACGAGCGGCCTTCATCTGACGCCTCTGTATACGTTCTTTAAGGGTCAAACGGGCTCTTTTGACAAGAGTCCATTCCTCTGTCGTAAGTTGTGCAGAAACGTGATTAGTTTGCCGTTGAGGTAACTGTACCACTTTATGCTTCCTCGACTCTAGGTCCGCATAGTAATGGACCCCGTCGGTTTGTTGTAAGGCCTTAGCCAATTGACGAGCACGGCGTTGACATTGTCTCTGACGAGCTCTTTTCGTCAGTGCTAGTGGGCCATGATTCAATGACTCCTTAATTAGTGCAGAGTCATTTGGAGCAGAGATGTTGCGGGCAGATTCCTTAGCAACGATCGGGCAAGAATCTTCACATGCGGTCTCCATCGGAATTGAAGACCTGAAAACTTTCTTGGAAGAGGAAATCTTCCTGCACTTGCGAGGCGAAGAGGATTTTGAGGATGAGGACGACAGATATTCCTCGAATTTTGCTTGATCGAATTCATATTCGATCTCTTTATTGATCACGATCTTGATCGGTTGCGACACGACGGTCTCGGCAGTGAGACCGTTGGCTCCCACTGTGGTCGCCAGTTTGTTTTCGTCGAAAGTTGGTTCCATTGATGATTCTATTAAACTTCGGTCGTTTATAATGAATTACAATGAAAAATTGAGAAAATTATAACTTTTGAGAAAATAACACAAAAATCGTTTATCGATTCTTGTTTTGTGGGACTTTGCCTGTGCCGGGAGTGCTTTGGCTCGTGGACCACCGATTCACAGATTGTGAAGGGGTTTAGAGATTCTTCCTTCGTTTATCGAAGTAGGAATTTGAAGCGAATATCTTATCGATGTAAGATGTTCACTCTTCCAAAGATCAAGTCTGAGCTTAGATCTCTAGGAATCACCAAACACTGTTTATGAAAGGTGAAAACTCTCTATCTCTTCCTCAAAATTATCAAAAGCCTAAGTCTTTATGCTCCAATCTGCTCTCTGTCTTTTGTTTTGTGTCTAGGGAGGTATTTATAGGGATAGGAGTGCACAACAGTGGAAATGTGGGCGAAATAACTGACCAAGTGGATGCTCTTTGGGCGCGTCAGTCTACACTGCCGCGGCTATTGGCGCGTCAGTATGGACTAGC
>NC_033796.1:57036432-57049422 GCF_001876935.1 Asparagus officinalis
TTTTTTTTTCCTTCTCACCTTATTGATCATACTCATTCTTTTTTCAAATCCACTCTCACTTATACCTTGCACCTATTTACACACTATTTTCACTATCTCAATCTCTTCACAATCACATTCACTCATTAATCTTACTTGTCACGCACACAATATAAGAACCGATTTTATATTTTCTCCTACAAAACATCTTCCTCGTGGGATCGATATCTTAAATACTATAACTTGACACGGTTGTGCACTTGCAACCTTTTTGGTACATGTTTATGCCGCATCAAGTACTTAGGAATTAAAAATCTAAATTCATTTTTAGACCAGTGTAATGTGCCTTAGTTCAAATTCCCTTATCTCAGCAAGCTCTTTACCATGTGCACCTGTCCAGTGAATTTTTCTCCTATCGGTACAAGATACGTTGCTTTCCGCCTCTTGCAAAGAATTATGTCTATCCTCACCATTCTCAACTACTAATGAACAATTTACAGACGACGACTTCTTTAGGCTACTCTGAAGGAAGTGCATCCCATGAGGGTTGCTTTTTCTTGGAGATTGACCGTTTTGATCTAACTCCTTGCTCTACCAGCTGGTATTGATTCCATGGTGAAACTCTAATGGGTTTTTCTTCGTTTCTTTGGCCCAAGAGTAAAAGGGCAAGCCCTTTGCTATACCCTGATGTAGAAGAAGAGAAGAATCCTCCTCCTTCCACAATGAACAACATTGTTGCAGCTCAACCACACGTCATAAAGAAAATGCCTTCTGCCCTTTTCATCTGGATTAGGAATAAAGACCATTTCCCAGTCAAATTAGCACATTTACAGAGTTCAAGTGCACACATTTAAATTTAAAGATGCATAATTCATGAATAATTGAAATAATTGACAGATGACTCATTTAGCTTAGACTTCATTTGCAAGTATCTGAGATATACAACTAAGTTATTTGCACAGTTGCATCCTAACTTTAAGCAATGATTTTTTTAATTCATTAAAGATATGAAGTACTCTCAGGAATTGATCTTCTTTCTTGTACTAGCAAAGAATTGATGCTACTGAGCTCTGATTATAAAACAGCATAAAGATTGCAACTAGCAGACTAAGTTTTATATAAACAAAAGTATAAGCCCCATTAGTTCTTAATTAGCATAAAGATTGCAACTAGCAGACTAAGTTTTATATAAACAAAAGTATAAGCCCCATTAGTTCTTAATTAAATTAGTTAAATCAGAAAACTAAGTTTTATATAAACAAAAGTATAAGCCCCATTAGTTCTTAATTAAATTAGTTAAATCAGAAAAGATTACAACTTTCAATTAACATTACACTTCATAATGGTCAAAGAATATGCCAACATTGTTAGAAGGAGAGCCATTAATTTATTAATATATCAAAGTGGAAAAAAACTGAGGAAGTATCAAATTTCGTAACTAATCAAATGATCTAAACTATCAAAAAAATGATATCGTCAAAAGAATTCAGATCCCCAAATTCTGATTCCAACTAATAAGCTAAAAGAACCATTGGAAGGGATTAAAACCCTAAATCACAAAAATCCCCTCATAAGATGTAAAACTATAAACAACGACCTCATTAACAAACTAAAACCTAGATCTCAGAATAATTCAAGAAAATAAAATAAAATAAAATAAATTGCACGCTAAACAAAATACAGATTTTCAGTAAGTAAAACCTAACCAAATTTTAGAAAAATAAACAAATAAATAAGGGAAAAATACTTCCAGCCCCCAAAACCCAAGAAAACGTGCTCCCCCCTAAGACTTTGTCAATGGGTGTTTTGCCCCCAAAAATAAAGATTTTGTTCTCTGAGCCCCCAAAACACAAATCCAAGAGATTAAAATATGTGAAGACCATAATACCCTTTTATCTCTCTTTTCTTATCATGATGTACTGAGATGATAGTTGAAATGATTGATAGAGATTATTTTATTATTTTTATTTTTTATTATTTTCATTGTTGATGAGGGGAATTAACTGTTTGTATTGGGAGATTGTTAAAGTTACGGGTTAATTATTAAGGTTACGAGTTAATTGTTAAGGTTACGGGTCAATTGTTAAGGTTATAGATCCATTCTCTTTCTCTCTCTCTCTATCATGATGTTACTGTGATGATGTTGAAATGATTGAAGGGGATTGTTATTTTATTATTTTTGTTTTTTTATTATTTTCGTTGTTGATGAGGAACCTAATTGTTTTTGTTTGTATTCGGAGATTGTTAAGGTTACGGGTTTAATTGTTAATGTTACGGGTTGGTTGTGAAGGTTACGGGTTTAATTGTTAAGGTTACGGGTCGGTTGTTAAGGTTACGGGTCGGTTGTTAAGGTTACGAGTTGCTTGTGAAGGTTATGAGTTTAATTGTTAAGGTTACGGGTTTAATTGTTAAGATTACGGATTTGTTGTTAAGGTTACGGGTTGATGGTTAATGTTACGGGTCGGTTGTTAAGGTTACGGGTTGATTGTAAAGGTTACACGTTGGGATATATATGTATATATATTTTGAGTGGAATGAATACTTTGGGTCACTTGGCCTACTGGTAAAGTTTGGGAGTTTGGACAAGAGGTTAGGGGTTCAAACCCCTACAGCCATAATATTTTTAGAATATTTGTTGTTAAGGAAAGGTTACGGGTTTGTTGTTAAGGATATGCGTTGGTTGTGAATGTTACGCTTTGGTTGTGAAGTTAACCTAAGGATATGCGTTGGTTGTGAATGTTACGCTTTGGTTGTGAAGTTAACCTACACAACAAACCCGTAATCTTAATAACAAATTCGTAACCTTAACAACTAGCCCGTAACCTTAACAACCGACACGTAACCTTAACAGCCGACCCGTAACCTTAACAATCGATCCGTAACCTTAACAATTAAACTCATAACCTTAACAATTAAACCCGTAACCTTAACAATTAAACCCGTAACCTTCACAACCAACCCATAACCTTAACAACCGACCCGTAACATTAACAATAAATCCGTAATCTTAACAATTAAACCCGTAACCTTAACAATTAAACCTGTAACCTTCACAACCAACCCGTAACCTTAACAATTAAACCCGTAACCTTAACAATCTCCTAATACAAACAAAAACAATTAGTTTCCTCATCAACAACGAAAATAATAAAAAACAAAAATAATAAAATAACAATCCCCTTCAATCATTTTAACATCATCATAGTAACATCATGATAAAGAGAGAGAGAGAGAGAGAGAGAGAGAGAGAGAGAGAGAGAGAGAGAAGAGATCCATAACCTTAACAATTGACCCGTAACCTTAACAATTAACTCGTAACCTTAATAATTAACCCGTAATTTTAACAATCTCCCAATATAAATAGTTAGTTCCCCTCATCAACAATAAAAATAATAAAATAATCCCTATCAATCATTTCAACTATCATCTTAGTACATCATGATAAAGAGAGAGAGAGAGAGAGAGAGAGAGAGAGAGAGAGAGAGAGAGAGAAGGGTATTATGGTTTTCACATATTTTAATATCTTGGATTTTGTGTTTTGAGGGCTCAGAGAACAAAATCTTTAATTTTAGGGGCAAAGCACCCGTTGACAAAGTCTTTTGGGGGGGGAGCATGTTTTCTTGGGTTTTGGGGGCTGGAAGCATTTTCCCCAATAAATAAATAAGAATCGAGAAGATATTAGGGACCTGAAAGAAATTTCGGGTTCCGAGAGGACTAATCTGAAAATTTAACCATCGATCGCCAGTGCAGTAAACGTCGAGATCTCGTGGAGGAATTGCAGCGTCGATCGGCGAGGAGTTGGGCTTTGACTTCGGCAGACTCCGGTCAATTCATAGAGGCCGCTGCTGCAATTCCTTTGTGGCGTCGATGTCGGTGACGTCGGTGATGGACTCTAAAATGCACTGCTGTTGCCTGAGGGCTTTGCTCTGGTCCTTTGATTGCTGAATTAATTGGCTGGAGTTTCTGGCGGGAGCGATGTGAAGGAGGTAAGTCTAGCTCACTGAAGAAATCAACGACGAAGAAAAAAATTCGACGTGGCCAGGGTTTTCGTCGATTTCACTCGGTTGGGGAAGGAAATGGGGGAGAGAAAAAAAACCGACGTGGAGGCGATTTGTGTTTCAGTTTCCCTCTTCAGCCCTAGTGAAACAAGGGGAACAAAGATCAGCGGAAACCAAAAATCAGATGTGGAGGTGAAAAAACCGACGTGGAGGTGAAGTAAAAGTTTTCCACGGGCTTTTAAAGCGAACCAAACAGCCCCTAGTGGTGCGTTTGGGAGTTTACTTAGGGAAGGGAAGGAAGGGGAAGGAAGGAGAAAAATTTTTCCCCTTCCTTCCCTTCCCCTCCATTACACCCCAATTTGGGGTGTAAGAATTTGGGCCAAATTTCCCCTCCATTCCCATCCTCTACCCTACAAAATGAAACTCCCAAACAAGGTTAAAATGAAATTTCCCTTCCCTTCCCCCTCTCTACCCTCCATCCAAACTAAAGGGAAAAACACAACATCATGGTATTTTTTTACAAAAATATAACAAGAAAAACACCATGGTATTCAAACGAAACCTTCATTAATACATTTGAGATTAATTTTATGAACCAAAGTTCAGGGGGTTTTGTGAAATTAACCCAATATACATTTGAATTTAATTTTATGAACCAAAGTTCAGGGGGTTTTTGTGAAATTAGCCCAATAAATATCAAGAACGTAACAGCTACCTCAAAATCTTTCCCTCTGCGGCCCTCAATTCCCCGGTGTCTCCGGCCATGGCGTCGGCCGATCAACCACTAAAAAAGCGAAAGCTCTACGATCCGTCACCAGAACCACCGCCTCCTCCTCCTCTTCAGAGCTTCTTCTCTCCTCCTCCTCCTCCTCCTCCAACTCCGCCGCCTCTGTCTCAAGACGAGATCCTCCGGCGACAAAGCAATCGTAAAGAGATTCGAAATCTATACGAATGCTATCGAAGTATTAGGTTTTGCGTCGAGAAGAAGGATGCTCGCTTTATGCCCGATTTGGAGAAGGCCTACCTCTCTCTGATCACTGCTTCAAGAGGTCCTTCTCTCTTTCTATGATTGAATCTTTGTTGAATAGAGAATTTCAAGTTGTTTATTTGAACTAGATGTCTTTGTTTTAAGGATTGAAAGTCGTTCAGTATATGGTAAAAATCACAACTTTTGCAAAACCCTAGGTTGAGATTTTTGTTTCATTTACGCTAATTTGAACTGTTGATTATTGTTAGGATCTATTTTCTTGATTGCAATCTCTGAAGTGACAAATTACTGCAGTCCATAGTCAAACATAGATTCTTGGGCCTTTAGGTTGCAGATAGTTTTGGTGGCCTCATACAATATGGATTAGGTTCTTGAACAAGTGGCTGATGCACACGTCATGCCATCAACTAGGTCCAAAGGGCAGAGAAGAGTTAATGGTTTCTATGTACAGTCTAAAATGCCTAAAACCTGACAAAATCACCCCCAGTGCACTTAATGCGAAAAATAATCAAAATCGCAGAGCTGGCTCAAAGCTGGATGCTGGCCAATATACTTAATCTTTGTGCTACATGATCATAGGAAAGCCCAAATTTGTTTAATGTTTGATTTTTGGAACTCAAAATGATGATCAACTTAGTTGAAGTGATTTTTCATTCAACTAACTATAATTGGAAGGATTGAGCCAAATCCTTCCAGAAGTAGCCAAGTCTAACTTCTCTTTCTTATTATGTGTACGAGTGTGTGAGAAATAACATGAATTGTTGATGATCTCGCTATATAAAATTTTTATGGAAGGATTTGTGATGATAGTTTTATGAAAGAGGGAGGGAGAAAGCGGAGGGGAGCAGTTACTTTGATGGTTGTAGACTTATAGTTACTCAAGTTATCTTTTTGAACCAGCCCCTGCGTCCCTAAGATATCACATTTGCACTATGCACTATCATATGGATAGAATAGGATTTTAAAGGTGTGGACATGACTCATACTAGCCAGAACCAATTCCTAGTATCTTTTTATAGCCATGACGACTTACATCCTTGACTCTCTAGTATTTGGTATCATTGATCCAAAACTCTAGGCCACATGTATTTGTCTCATTAATGTACAGGGACGGTTTCTGTTAGGATCTTTAGCTTGATAAGTAATGCACATCTATAGACTATGGTAGTATCTGTTATTATATGCTAAATTGCTTCCTCCAGTTGCATGATTAATAAGTGATAGGGAGCTATTTTATCAAACCTTTAAAAATTCATTAATTGCCTCACTAACTGCCACTTCACCTCCTATTTCCTCTTCCCTCTTTCCCAAATTCATCCATCTCTTTCCTGAACCAGTTAATAAACCAGAAAATCATCTCAACGAGATCCCATGCATTGCAAGAGGAACAATCTAGTTTTTAATTTTTAGGTAAAAAGAGCAAAAAAAACCAGTTACTTTTGAGGGTTAATTGCTAAAATCAGTATGTAAATAGGTTATGCCTATATTAAGCTATCTTTTATAGAAATTTAAAAAATCAAGGCTCGAAGAATACATAGTTCTACTGCCAAGGTTTTATTCATTTACAGTCCTAGATTGCCTATGTGCTTTGAGGTGGGAGGATGCTATTTACCATTTTCAGTACACAAGTTTTCAAATGAAGAATAATAACTTGATGAGAGGGGATGTGGAGGGTGGAGGATACTATGTGGTCTGAATTCAAATTAAGCGTTTTTTGACATTTTTTAAAATTCCTTCTAATGTATAAAAATCTTTAAAAGATGACAAAAATTTAGAAAAATAAATCAAGGCGAAGAAGAGAGAAAAATAAGAAAGAGGAAGAAAGAAAGAGAGTAAGGAGATAATGAAGGTCAAGATAAGTTTGTAAATGTTATTGTAACTTTATGTACAAAATTAATAGAGTGAGTAAGGAGAAAATGAAGGTCAAGATAAGTTTGTAAATGTTATTGTAACTTTATGTACAAAATTAATAGAACAAGTCAATAAGTAAATAATTCTTTTGGAAATTTCGATAATGGTGGAGGTGGTTCTAGCAACGGCTAAGGTTCGAGGAAGCGACTCTAGCAATAGTTAGATGAAGGAAAGGGTTGAGACTCTGAAGAATCAAAGAAGAGGAAATTTTATTTTTAAAAATCAAAACTCTACCCTTCATTTTAGACTAAATTATAAAATTAGTATTTTTAGTAAGATATGCTTTTCGATATGGTATTTTAAGTTTCTATGGAAACATTAAGCATTAATACCGAATTTCTATTTGCAATAAGACTTGACTACTTGCTGCCAGTGAAGAATTTGATGCAAAAGCTTGATGTGACCATCACTTGACCTGTCGTGTACACTTTTAAACATCTATACATATATGGCAGTGACTTAATGACATGACAAAGATAAACGATGATTAACAGTCTAAAAATTGTCGTATTTGTGTGAAATTTGTATATTTTGAAGGGTTTTTAGTTTGGACTAAGCAAAAATATTGACGAAGGTCCATAAAACGACCACGTAATAGTCGCGTGACACTTTTGCGCCAAATTCTTCACCTGCAGCGAGCATTCATGCCTTATTATTAGTGGAAATTTGTTAATATTGTTGGAGAAATTTAATGCCAAACCAGAAAGTTTCTTACTAAAAATACCAATTTGGTAATTTATCCCTTTCTTTTAGTTGATTGTATTTAGAATTCTGCACTCAACTCACTATCTTTACCAATTATTATACTTAACCGGGTCCATTGTTTTAACTATCCCTGATATATTTGATATATCGACCAATATATCATTTTATAAGATTTTGCTGCAAAACAACATGGTCTTAATATCCTTTACCGCCTTTTGGCAATTTTTGAGTGATATATCATGAATTTCTTGATATAATAGGTGATGTTTCGTCCTCATAAAGTTTGTTGAAATATTATAATGCCAATTTGGACTTGCATTTGTTCTAAAAGATTGGTTGGGATTTATGGTTCAATTGAGATCTAAACCTAAGCAAATATGTGGTTATGTAAATAATAGAGAAGAAGAATAAGGGCTCAATTGAGACCAAATTCTTTTGCAGATATTTTGCACAAGACATCACCTTTCTCCACAACTCAAATGTTTTGGTGCACCAAAGTATGAATATTTATGATATGTATTTACACATTATCTAGTATATCACTCTAATATTTATTATATATCTTTGGTATATCCTGATATCCGCCATCCAATATGAAATTCTTCCATCCAACATGTCTATGGCATCCGATATTTGGAGAATTGCGTGGATCAGATAACTTGGTGTTTTTCATGTGGTGTGGCATATTTGAGTGTCATGCACTTGCTTAAGTGATCCCAACACCTGTAGTGCTTTTTAAAATAATGTTTGTTGCATGTTTTGTGCATAAATTGGTATCAGAGAGAATGTTGAAGATTTTTACTTACACGGAACTCTAGTCTCTCTTTCCCATGAAATAAGATGTTCAAAAGGTTGAGCTGCCCTAACCTTTAACATAAGTCAATGATCATGGATCAAAACTTGCAAGAACAAAATTAATTTATCATGGAACTAAGAGAATATCTTCTAGTTTCGAGCCTATTAAGCATTATGTAAGGTTCTAAACAATTTATGCACAAAATATGCAACGATCATTGTTACTGTTGCTCTAATGTAGAAGATTATTGATCAAAAGTTCTAGGTTTCAGAAAGTGGGAAGCAGCACAAGATGGTCTTCAATTAATCTTCCAATAGAGGGTAGGAAGAGCTATGTTATAAGTATCAAAAGAGTCATCAAGTTAGGAGTTACTATGAAGAATCTCCAAGGTCAAATATGGTGTTGGGTTTGCTTAGCTCTCACGTAATATTGTAGTGTTTCTTGAAAAAGATGGGAGGAGAATTTCTACATGTGAACAGCCAAACCATGCATAGTAACATTGAACAACAAACAAAGAATAGTTGATATTTTCTTTAATTAAGGTTAGTATTTAAGCTTGTTTCAATCCTATTTAACTGCTAAACCAGGTTGTCAACTCCATATAGGAAATACTTTTATGTTACTGTTTTTATATTGAATCATCTATTTTCTCAACGAAATACTTTCCTTCTTTCACAGGTAAAAATTATAGTATATTATCCACGATTAGAACTCTGATTTTGTTGACTAGATCGACTCTTGCTCTAATTGTAGCACTAAAGTGGTGCAACAACATATTTCTCTTTTGTATCAGGTTACCTCGAAATGGTTGATGTTTAGATGTTTAGCTGACAGCTGATCACTGAAAACCATATATACCTTTTGTGGATTTTTTTGAAGCCCCAATTTGGAATTGCTTTGGTTAGAGCAATAATAGACTAAGAATTAAAGTCATAGAATTTGTATTGGCTAATAAATTTAGATTTTAGGTTTTCTACATTATCGATTTTAGGTTTACTACATTATCAATTGGGCTGGAAAGGGCATACTGCATTGTTTTGAAGCTTGACAATTCACATAATGCAAGGATTGATGAGCAATATGCATTGTTTTAAATATCCCCGACATGGCCCGATATATCCCCCGATATATCCTTTTACAGGGCTTGCCGCAACCGATATGATCTTTAAATATCCTTTACCGTTTTTTAGCTATTTTGAGTGATAAATCCCCGATATGGCCGATATATTAGCCGATATATGGACCAATATATCTTTCTACATAGTTTGTTGCAAAATAATATACCGTGTTTGAAATTTTTGGGCGATATATCAAGATTTTCCCATTATATCAAATGACATTTTGCCCTAAAAAAAGCAGATCGAATGTTGCAACGTTGCTTTACACTTTTGTTTGTTTTAGAAGGTTGATTAGTGATCCTAAACATATATTATTCATATTTTGTATGCTTAAATTTCATTACATATGTTGGGATTACATTTTAATGCATTATACTATGTATGCAAACATTCATTATGGCATTCCGATATTTACCACATATCCCCGATATTTCCCCGATATCCGCAATCCGATATGAATTTTGGTCATCTGATACTTCCTCGATATCCGATATTTAAAACATTGGCAATATGTTACACTATGTAATGCATCCACCAAAGTGGACCCGAATCTTTGTCGGGATTTGGACCAGCACGTTGCAGTTCAATTTTCTTTACGAAATTTTTTAGAGAATGAATATTTTATGACTTAAAACTTAAATGTTAGTTGGTCTGTTGCATCTACGGCTCTATGTAGGCGAATAAAATTGCCTTTATCCTTATCCTTAACAAATAAATGTGGAAGTTCACCAGCATGACTGAACCCCACTTGAGCATTCGAGCTCACATGAACAAAGTTTGTTTTGCTTGTTCGCCTGGATCAAATAGGCCAAGTCAAGTTTGCTTAAATGCTTGACTTCGCAGGTGAAACGAAGCTCGCCTAAAGATCAGCTTCGCCTGCAAGTTAGCTAAGTTCGCCTGAATGCTTAGCTCGCCAACTTCGCCAACACGAGTTGAGTTTAAACTCACGAAGTTCGCCTACATGATCCAGGCTCGCATGCAAGCTCGCCTAGCTCTCCTGCATGATCCAGGCTCGCCTGCAAGCTCGCCTAGCTCTCCTGCATGATCCAGGCTCGCCTGCAAGCTCGCCTAGCTCACCTTAACGGTTAAAACCGCCTGATCGAATTGTGGGATTGGTTGCGCTCACTTCCCACGTTCGAAGGAGGCGGTTATTACCCATTTCTCTCTATAAAAAGCCACGAATGGCTACAGGAAAAAAGGACTTTTGGCAATCAGAATTCTTGGCATTTAAGAGAACCGAATTCTTGCATTTTGGCATTCGACTTTTACATTCAAGCTCGGGTGTTTGGACTCATCTAACCAAGCTTCTACCACGCGCTGAAGTTTGTTCGTAATTTCGTTCAGATCGTCAAAGGGAAGCAAACTCGACACGAGCATCGAGGGAGGCATCCTATTGCCCCAAAGATCCCACGTTAAATAAAGAGAGATCGAATCAATTCTCTCTTCTTCTGTGTAAAAGTGATTGCCGATTTGTAACACACATTCAATTAATACAAATTTATAGATCTCATTTTATAACGAACACTCTACATTTGTAAAAAATATTATGAAGAAATTATTATCACTAAATTTCCCAAAGTTGCAAATAAACTTAAAGAACTTGCTCAATACTTGTACTCATACAATCTTTACAGTTCTCATTGAAAAACCAGTATTCATCTTCATGAATGATCATGACCCTCTTAAATAGTTTTTAGAAAGATGTTTGAAGCTCCATCATGATCTCTTTTTGTTGATACTTGATATATAGGTTGCACCAGTGTGCAACGCATTGTAGCGGAGCTTATTCCTCGGTATGCTTCATTCTGCCCTACTGCTTTGGAAGCTGCAGTTAAAGTGTCCATCAACATGTATAATTGGAGCTTTGCTATAATAATGAGAGGAGAGGATGTAGATACTGTTGCGTATCAGACAGCTAAGGCCTGCATTTTTGGGCTTGTGGAGATATGTTGCACTGCGTCACATGAAGCGCCAACATCATCTGTTATTAGTGGTATCTGTTCTGCAGTTTTCGAAAATGTGCTTACATTTTTCACTTCAACCTTTGAGGGCAACGATATATATCAAATAGGTTATAGTGAACTTCAGAAGCTTCAAGAACCGATTGAATTCTTTTGCGATCTGAAGCAAGAGCCAGCAGACAAAAATGAACCTCCATTGCATAAATTATTCAAGTTTCGAGCACTTAGCTTGCTACGCATATTTCTTACTTCTCCCCAGAACCTACTTTCTGCCTGTTTTGAGCTCCTTGTTGCCAGTGGAACTGATACTGTTCATCGTAATGGAGGACAATACTTTCTTAGTCAGTTGACAAGTCAATTGAATGAAACTGAGGTAACTCATTCATCGAACAGGATAAGTGATGCCACTCCACTTTGTACTGATTCTGCTCAGTGTGACACAGAACACAGAGGATCTGAAGAAGCGAATCCTGTATCAAATGATAATAACAATCTGGAGAAACCATTGCTGTTATCTAAGAACTGTTTTATTGAAATGGTAATTCTTAAATACATATTTGTTTGTTTTGGAAGAAAAACCTTGATTTGCTTGGTTGCTTGTTTCAACGTTCTTAGTCTTTATTCCCCATTTTCTCTTAATTGCATTCAATCCTCACCTTCTGGCTAGAGTGACCTACCTGTTTCCTTTGTGATTAAAATCTTAGACCATTCAGAAGATTTTGAGTAAGTTCTACATTTTCCCTTCTGCACAGTCTCAATATGCAGCACATGGTGGTATGACCTATTAATTGCTTGAGGCAAACCCAAAGAGAGTGAGGCTCTTTGTTTTCCCCCTATAGCTAGTGGGTTTTGATCTTCTTTATTTGTCATTTCAGTGTCTTCACTTGTGTTATGTTGCACAATGATCTATTTAAACCTGTACAAGCAACTATCTTCTTAATCATATGAAATCTAGGGGATATTACCTTAGTGTATTGCTATATGACTAATGAATTATAATAATTTTTTCAACAGTCCATTTCCTTTGATGAATTTGGATATTCAAATTGTCTGTAGATTCTAGAATTTGAAGTAAGTTCTGTACCTGCTAATATTTTTAGCATTAAAAGATCATGATCTTACGTTTGTTCTTATTATTTTCAATCTACAGATCTGCTTTTCTTAGATATGAATATGATTTTCAGTATTTTACACTAAAGTTACTTTATTATACTGTGACTGTGAATCTATTGGGAAAGTATACATACTCAAATCTATTTTGAATGTCGAGGAACTTTACAGGTTACAGAATGGTCTTTATTCTTCACTGTACTTTGTTCATAAGCTCTCATAATTCTAACACAGTGCTGTCTGATTGTAACATTACCATTTCAGAATTTATAGTAGCTTTTGTTCTTTAATCTTGGATACAAATTATACTCATATTTCTCCAATTGGTTGTCTAATTTCCATCAGATGTCACTTTTATCAGTTTGACACAGAACATTTTTGTAAATTATCTGGTGAGGTGGGGGAAAGTGGAGAGGGCGGAGGG
>NC_033796.1:57049444-57053440 GCF_001876935.1 Asparagus officinalis
AGTGTAGGTGCCATCAAGTTGGGGATGTTTCTTATTAATTGAGTTATTAAAGAAACATTAATAAAGTTTAAACTAATTAAATCAGTTAGTAAAAGAAATGTGATATACCAAAACAATTCCCTAACAGTTCGGTTTTTGGGTAAAATTGAGGTTTGACTACAATTTTGTATGGAAAATAGCAATTATGATGCTTTGGAGGGTAGTTTTAAAATGATCTGTGATTTTTGGGTTATTTATGGAAATAACAATTTGAGATATTATGATAGTTTTCTGAAGGGTCTTGCCTTGAACAAACACAAATTATGTGTGGATTTCCGATTTGTTGACCTTTTCTTCAGCCTGAAAGGTGGAGGAACTTAGTCTGCATGTGTTTATTTCCCACGATATGTTCTTGCCACTAGAATAAACACTAGTACACAAATCATTGGTATGGGTTTTCTTAATTCATCAGTAATCTTCAGTCTGGAAGTTACAGTGGTTTAAGACGTGTGCTTCTTTCCCATGACATAAAATTGTGAACATCTACCCTTACACGTATGCATATGTTTGTATGCGTGCGTGCATTGAATGCCTATAACATAAGAAAATTAACAAGTGAACAGCCAATAACATAAATTTGATTTGAAAACTGACTTGCATGTGTCTAACACAAAAAGATTTACATTTCATCCTGAAAACTGATGTTTCAATCTATATATACTTTATCCTGTTAAACATAGCATTGCATCTTTCCTTATAGTTATGATTCATTAAAAATGTTAAATTAGTGTATTGGAATCTATTCAAACAACCATAATTGTGTTGTGGTTCTGTAATGCATTAAGCTTTTCTTTTATGTTTCAATTTAATCTGCCTGGTTTTAATAAAATATCTGTATTTATTTGCAGAAACCCATGATCATTCCCTCCTTTTGACCAATTATGATTTCATTTACTTACTTTTTGAGTAACTTACTTTTTGAGATGAAGAAAACTAGAAAAGCAAATCTGGTTTGATGATTTTTTCATTTTAATGCCTCTATATAAATCTAGCTCAACTTCAAACTCCACCTTTTGGTTATTTATTTCTTCTTATATTGCTATTTATTGTTGTTTCTTTTTTAGCGATTATCATTCATGAGTATCTTGGAATTAACTTTGTATGTGGTCTTATCTTTTCGTGTGCAGGCTTTACATAGGGAACCATCCTTAAGAAATTGGTTGCTCTGGAGGTACAGGAAATTTTGTAAATCTTTCAGTTCTGAAGATATTTCAGAGATCACATCTTTTCTGGAGAAAATATTTGGATCTCTATCTGATGCAGTTAAGGAAGCTGGCTTGGAGGACAACAATGGGGATAATCTTGGTTCATCGAAATATATTGGGGTTACATATGAAGACTACAATCGTCCTTCCCAGCACAGTGACAATGCTGAGGCATCTGATGGTGAGCAATCCTTGGGGGTGCATAATGTTGCTGCTGCTGGAACTGGTGCAGGTCAAAATTTGAAACCTCACAAAACATGGCTTTCCAACAAGGGTGATTCCCAATCACATATTGGAGGTTTAGCTCATGAGGGAGAAAGTTCAACGTCCATGTCGAATTTGGAGACTGGGAACTCTGCAGATTTGTGTCCCAACGAGTTGTCTCCAAAGGGCATGACAAACAGACAATTTATTCCTTCAGTCATTAGGAGGCAAGCAGATTTCAAAAATGACGACTCTGACACAAGAATTCATGCCATTGAGGTGGAGAAGGTTCACAATTCAAATATTGACCGTGGATTGCCAGCAAAGGTATCTGCTTCTGGAGGTTCCCCTAATGTTTTCCCATCACCTAGGCAGCATCTATTTTCACAGCATCAAATTTCATATAGTCATAATTTTTGGTGCTGTGATGGGGATCCTTCAGCTATGGATGTTTTCACGGCTTCTAAGCAACTTTGGGTAGGTTCTCTTGGTCGTGATGCCTCTGAAACTCTAGTTCAATTGCAATTTGAGGATTTTGGTCCGCTGATGCAGTTCATCTCTGTTCCTGTTAAAGGTTTTGCTTTGATTGAGTACAGAAATATAATGGATGCTGTGAAGGCACGTGAATATATGCATGGTTCTGCGCCATGGGGTGGTAGCCTTAGAATTAAATTTGTAGACAGAGGAGTAGGTAGTCGAGGAATTTCTGACCATGTTGCTGTTGGTGATAGCTGTCATGTTTACGTCGGTAAGGTGTCAACCCAATGGGAAAAAGACCAGATATTGCATGAATTGATGATGGCAGGAATCAGGAAACCACACATCACTGATCTTGTAAGCGAATCTGCCCTGCTCTTGGAATTTAGGAGTGCTGAAGAAGCAGCTAGTGCTGTGGCACACATTAGGTATCTTCGCAGGGGGACTTGGCATCACACTTGTCCTGATAGAGTAGATAATTCTGGAGCTGCCAACCATATGGTATTCTCACCACCTGCTGTCTCCATACACAACAGCTCCACTAGCAGTTCCATGGCCCAAAACACGAATGCTTCCGGGTATTTTCCATCTCGTGAAATTATTTATCCTGCTGGTATGGATATTAAGCCACCAAACCCCTATTCCAGTTCTTTTACGTATAAACCTGAGGGCAGCACTCATGAACTTGTATCCCCAAGATTAAAGATGGAAAAGCATGCGACTCAAGCGCACAGTGGACATCAATTTCAGTCAAACTGGGCCATGACCAGTAGAACAGAAATGCTGGAAGTTGGATCAGGAAAAGTCAATGATTCTGGAAGGAACACTACAATGGACCATTCATTTGCAGGTAAAAATTATACTGATGAAAGCTTTTTTTTTATTCCAACCATAATGATGCTCTTAAAGTCCGTGCCACTATACTGAAACTCCAAAGTTGTGGTAAGAGTTGAGGAATATACATTTATAGTCTAACACGCCCCCACTGGTTGAGGGGTCTCTTATGGGCCGAAACATGGAGCGGTATCTTTTGTTTCCTAAATCTACTGTAGAAGTTCTTGGCCAACAAGATTCGAAATTGGGTTGCTCCGATGCCATCTTAAAGTCTCTTCCATTACACCAAAACTCCAAAGTTGTGATGAGGGTTGATGAATATAATTTTATACTTAACACATGCCTATTGGTTTTTGTGATTGTTATCAGGTCCTGTGAACCCTCATGCTGCAGAGCTAGTTTGGCAATACAACAAGCAAGAGGTCGAGCCACAAATGTCAACACAAGTAATTCAGCCAAGCCCTCCAACTATTGGGCCTAGTGGTTCCATGATGCCACCACCAATCCAATCCACTTCATTTGTTCGTCCTGTATACTTCAATCCAACCAATTCCTGGGAAACTTCTGTGCACAATCCTTCTATTTCTAATCAAATTTCTTCAGGCATGATACACACTGATAATCATCACTTTAATTCACGTCCAGCTGTTCCATTTATACCTTCTTCTGTAACTCCAGTTTCACAGCTGCATGGATGTTCCATGCAACAGACTGACCAAATGGTTACAGTTCCATGTTTGTCAAGTCTAATGCCACCTCCACCTGATGTACCACCTCCTTTGCCTTCTTCTCCACCTCCATTGCCACCTCCTCAGCCTCCCTCTGTTCCACCTCCTCCCAGCTCTCCTCCACAATCTGTCCCTGAACCGTCTACTTTGCATCTTGGAGAGCCCCGTGTGCACCAGTGGCAAGGTGCTCTTACTAAAAGTGGTGTTCATTATTGTGCAATTTATGCTACTCGAGAAGACTCTGCTATTTGTAGATATTCAAATGCCGCCTCTGAACCTGCAAAGTAAGAACTTATCATCACAAAAAAAAATACCATTTCACTCATATATGTGCTCCTGACGACTTTTTCATAATACTTTCAGCTGGCCTGCTAGCTTAGATGTTACAAAACGTACAGACATCCGTCATGTGAAGACAACTTTTTCTAGCACTCGGCCTCATAGAGTGAGTACTTACATCTCGATCTACTTTTTTTTCCAGGATATTGTTTCTATCATCTTAGTTCAGC
>NC_033796.1:57053450-57063886 GCF_001876935.1 Asparagus officinalis
CAATTCCCATAATTTTTAGGTCATAATACATTCTCCTAATTAGGTGGCATCTTGAGTGATAAAAGCTTGTATACCTTTGAAGTTTCATTGGGAAATTTTATATCGATTTTTAAAATTGGTTAGAAGGATATGTAGATGACGGTCAATAAATAATTGCAACTGAATTTCATTATTTTATGTCAAATATGATATGTTCGCTTGCAGAAGTGTTTCTTTTATGAAAGTGCGCAATATTTTTTTGGCAAAGTTGTCAATAAGTTCTTGATTACAAGTAAAAATTTAATAACTGTTAAAATCAGTCTAAAATAACCGATGATGGGTGTAGTCCTAATTTCTTGAAACCTTAAATAGCTTACAACTTGCATCATTCTTTTCTAATCCTAGATCAAGTTAGAATATGATATTCCTTTCAAAGTTAGTGGTTATTACATCGTTTCTCTCACAACTTCTTTTGCCTATGTATGGCTTGGTTTTGGTGGGATTGGATCGGCTATATAGTACAAAGTATGATCACCTATTGTTCTTTCTCCCCAGCAAATAATATGCACACCCCCAAATGAAATTAGCCAGCTCTTGAGCATTTTGCCCATACGTACTGCCCGTATTATAGTAGTAGAGTACGATATATCAAAATATGTATGGTAGTATATATAGTATATAGAGAGAGAGAGAGAGAGAGACAGAGGATGAGAACAAGACCCTATAACTTAAGTGAGGGCCACCAAAAGTTCCTAGCCACACATATAATATTAAAACACTTTTTGTTATAATGACAGAGCCGATCCCTAGGCAATATGATGTGTGTTTAAAAACTTTTGGCTGGACACACTATTCTCTATCTACTTAAGTTGACATAAGTTTTTCACCTATATATTAATATATATATTATATATATATATATATATATAATTATATATATTATAGTATATGTAGAAAAATGGTATGCTGGCTACAAGCACAAAAAGTTGTGTTTCGTAGTGCAGGTGACATAATCCCCTCCATCATTCAAATTGGTGATTCCCTATGCACTCCTTAACCCATGTGAATATGCGTCCCCCATTTGATATGAAAGATGGAGGGATTGCTGCCACGCTCACTACCAAGCGATATCCATTATTTCTCTCTTCTCTCTATATATATATATATATATATATATATATAATATATTATATATAGTATATATAATATATATATATATATGATATATATATCGCTAACATCATATTGTTAATCGTTTCTCTTTCTATACACATGCCTCGCCCCAACCCCACCACCTTCCCCCCTCTCTTCTTTTTTCTCTCACACATCACCGCACACAACCTAACCCCGGGCCCACATGGTGATATGTTTATTGTACACGGACTTGACTAGTATATGCTAACATCATATTTGCTTAATCGCTTTTCTTTCTATACACATGCCCCCCCCTCCCCCCTCCCCCGCCTCTCTCACCGCCACACACCACCCCGCTCACATGTGTGTTTATGTACACGGACTGATATACATACAGAATAAAGTACCTCCATCTTTTAAAATTTGTTGCAGTTAAAATCATCCGCATGTGTATTTTGGGTTGTTGGTTTCAGCTCATGTTGGTGATCCTGGTTTCTATAAACTTGAAATTTGAAGCTTCTTTCTTAATATGACTCATTAGGGGAAGTTGCATGATGTATTCAATCGATAACTAGAACCCATTTTCAGATTTGCCTGCATAAGGAAACCTTTCCCTTTAAGTTCCTCCACGTGATTCCTGGAAGAATTGGAGGAACTTAACAGGAGATCTTTAGGCGTAGCTTTTAGATGTCGGTAGAATGCGTTATGCACCTTCCTCTAATGAATGTGTATTAACAGAGGAAAACGATTTCGATTGAAACTTCTAGAAATGAAGTATTACTAACAAACAGATGCCGAAAACGTGAAATCATCACCAGAATATACACATGGAGATGATCTAACCATAATACATGTCAAAGAGGACGGGTATTTAATGTATATACAAGCACATTAATAATTTATACATAAGAGGGAGGGCTTTGACGGGTATTTAATGTATATACAAGCACATTAATAATTTATACATAAGAGGGAGGGTAACTGTCGTCCGTAGAGAGGGGTCTCTGTGTGCGTGTTTCTTTTTAGTTCTTTTTTTATTTTTTTATTTTTTTTTGTGGGTGGGGGGGGGTTGTTTTGGAGGTGGGGCATAATGTGGTGTATATATGGCCAGAAATATGATAAACAGCAGGCAGATTAGTTGCTGGGAGAAAGAACAATAGCTTAATGTGTGTCTTTCTCTAGCTCTCTGTTTCCTTCCTTTTAAGGGAAGATTTATATCTTTATTTTTCATGAACTAAATCTCAGATGGAGTTCATAAGAATAGTCTCGTTTATCATTTTTCATCAGTTAACATATAGCTCTACTTTTCATATATGAAAATTTCTGTAGAATTTATTGTATATTAGATTATTTCTTCTTAGTTGTTATGTCTAGATCAATTACTTTCTTCACTCCCCTGTTCTCATAGTCATTTGTAAATCTACAAATATTTCTTTTGGTTGCTAACTTTCATTTACGTGTTGCAGAGAGAAGTTTGTCGTTTGCTACCTTCTAGTACAAGTGAACTCAAAGGCGTAAGTATACCCTAACTTTTTCACTTGAGCATGTTTTGATGTATGAGCATTTAAAATTTGTTCATTTAAAGTATTGACATGCAGCATGCAAAATCATTTTTATTAGCAGCTTTATTGATGAGCTAATTAGTTTCTATAAAAAGTATTTAACCATGAAAATATAATATGCGGAACCTATATTATAATCATGGAGTCTTATCCCAATTCTTACATCAAGTTAATAAGCATGGACGCAAACTCATGACACAACACGAATAAGGACACGTGACACAAGAATTCCTCAAACAGTAGCACACTGGGATATGAAAACATTACACTAGAAATCAATGCCTCGAACAACATGCTCAAACTCCCAACTCATACTTTCTTTTTGAACCATCTTTTAGGCCACTTACCTGACCAATTTTGTTTTTCTCCACCTTCTAGTTTCACTGTCTGAAAAGAGTTGGGGGCAAAGTTGTATGGGTACCGGTATGGATGCTGATACGGGACACGACAAATTTTTGAAAGACAGTGTATGGGGACACGGCTATTTATCAGTATGTAATGTATATTATATGTATTAAAATTAATAATTTACATAAGATCAATATTGCATTTTCCATTTACATTAGATCAATATATGAGAAATAGGCGTGAAGTGTAGAATATACGTCCAAGAAGTGATATGGATTGTTTTGAATTATAACATGTATTATATAATTGAGTATACACCTGAATAAACATAAGCATATATTTAAGAAGCGTCCAAGAAGTTTCGGTATGGGTATGGGTATGGGTAAGTGTTGGGTACAGGTACGGTTTCCGATTTGAAGAACCCAGGTAACATAGGGTGGAGGTGAATTCTTCCTATTTAAATTCAATCTTAGATCATTTTAAGTGGATGATCCACTCCAATAAAGTTGACCTAATGAGTACACGTTCTGTAAATCCTAGAAAATTACATTTTTTTTTAGATATTAGTCCCTTAAATCTTTCATAATTTTCGTGAATCATTGAAACTAGTATTTAAACCCGTGCAAAGCACGGATCCTAAAAGATTTTCTGTAAATATTTAACATGTTATCAAAATAAAGTATTCTGCTTTAGATATGAAGTATAGTAGTGGAAGTGAACCGAATAATTAATAAATAGTTTGATTATTATTCGTCTAGATATTCGAGCAAGTTCGATTCGTTAACTACTTCATTGACCAAAATTCTAAAGATCAAATAACTCCTCAAAACTGAAATCGAAATGACACAATAAAGGTCTCTTTTTTCATTGCATAAATGTGTGAAAATTCTTATCCAAAATTTAAATATAAAAAGTGAAATAAAGTTATTGTTTCATAAATGTGATGAACCGAGTTGACACTCCGATTCGAATGGCAAGAAACAAATAGTACTCAGTCTATAGGTAAAAGAAATACCTTATACTAACAACTTTCTTGAAATCTGCTTCAAGAGCCCATACCATATACTTGTGAAAATCAAATTTAGGTTTCCATTGCAATGTGTCTGTGGTAAGAGATCCACAAATAATTAAATAAACTAATTTTATTCTGTGTAAGACGTAGGAAGTAGGACATCTATTTGAAAATTTTGAATTAATTACCATGATGAAGCCCAGACTCATTGTGGTGTAGTCTGATTTAGTTACGGATCCATAGAATTGCCAAAAGAATACTGAAGCAAACATAAAATTAATTAGACTTAGAAAATCGGACAACTTCCTGAGAAATCAATAGAATCTTTTAAGAAAGAATAATAATAAATATTGTTAAAGAAATATGAATAAGAAGTTGTAAGAAAAGCATGTAACTAAAAATAGAACAAAAGCATAAAAATGATTAGACGCAAAACTTCCTAAAGTTTTCTAAGAAGTCCAATAATATTCACACTTAATTAGCAGACATCTTCTGAGATAGAATAACAAATACGACTAACAAAATTTTTTGGGTTTCTAATATCAAGATTTCGAAATATGGGAACGACTCAATAATTAATGTAAACAATGGAAAGCAGCATTTTCAATCAAATCATGAATATTCTTGGGCCAACACATTTAAACTGAATATACTTGCTCACCGATTCAGAAAAGATCCATTTTAGCTGAAATTTACATAACATATTGCACAACCAGCTATACCTTCAATTTGAAATTCAAACCAATTGTTTTAAGAGATTGCATGCACGGTCTGGTGAGTTGAGGATCTCATAATAGAAAACTGAGAAGTTAAGAGCCAAGCCAAGCCTTATGGGATGGGTCGGAGCCAATTCAGCAAGAGCAATATCCTACAAATGATGACAATTCAATATAACATGCTTAGCTAATAGCCAATAACTCTTAATTCTACAATAAGAAACCCATTTAATGGGAAAAGTAATACAGAAATTTGATTAACACAAACATACAACGAAGGTAAGCTCCAGTAAATATCATGGCAAAACGATGAGGTTTCTTGACAAATAAAAATATCTCTATCAAACCAAATAAGCCATAAAAAAGGTATTAGAGTATATATACTGCTAACTGCAGGTATAAACGAATGAAACCCAATCAAAGAACTGACCCACCTGTGCGGATTTGTATGCCGTCAGCGTATGTTCAGCAGCCTCTTTTTTGTGAGCCCCAGTCTTAAACTCTGCAAGGTACCTGTTCAGAATTATTCATCAGTTAAAAACAATGTCCTTCTACTTCCAAACCCAAAACCTACTTATAATCTAGAAAGCACAAACCTGTGCAAATTGTACCATTCACTCTATGAATATTGTGATATGATCTTCGATGAAGCCACTCAATTACATGACGATGTGTGTCATTACATTGTACAAAGGGCAAACATATGATTAAATCAACCACAAAAAAAGAGACTACTTTTGTCATCCTAAAGGGGAAAATTCTATTTAAACCAGATGGTTCTCAGAGCATCTGATTAAATCAATTCAACGTAACATTTACTAAAGGAATAACTCAGATGAAACAAAAGGTTCAAGCTTCCAAGCATTATTCTTCTGTACATCACTCTTAAATATGTAATGTCGTAATATATAAGTAACACACAACAACCTTATTTTGCTTGAAAGATGGAATTCTACTCAATTAAACACAATATCAATAGAATTACTAACCTCAAAGTACCAGAATAGGGCCATCTTTGAGGCTTGTAACTGCATTGACTTCTCTAAAGAGTGTGCCTGTATAGCATTTAGGAAAAAGAAAGTGTAAATTAAAACATCAGGATTTCATAGCGGAGGATACGGTGGCATAATTATGAGAAATTGAACGAAGAAATACCAACCACTTCCCTACAGGCAAATTAAAATTTATAGCACCAACTTCATTGAAAAATATAAAAAGATAAACACTTTAAAGCGATCCCAGATCCCATTCATTAATAGAACAAAATAAACACTATAAAACAGAAATTTCATCAAATGGGTTATTTGTAAACAATCCACGTACGCATCTTAAACCACTCGCTAATCAAAGATGAATTTTTGAATGAAACCCATGTCAACCCCCCTCAACACAAACCCAAAGCAGTAATCTGGAAACTAATCACAATATAATAATTCAAATGCAGCGTTAATTCGGAACCTGGGGAGAGGAAGAGGGAAATGAGGCTCGTTTGCGCGGGAAGCTTGCCGGAGAGAGGAGGAGGAGGAGGATGGCGACGGGGAGGTGAGCGCGAGGTCTGAGGACGGTGGAGGAAGTATTTGACGATGAAGATGTCAGAGGAGGAGAGGGGGTATGGGCGACAAAAGAAGGGTTGGTTCTAGGGATTTGTTTGACGATCGGAGATATCACCGACGATGGGATCTGAGATTGATGATGAAGAGGTGGAGTTCTCCATTGTTTTTGGGTTTAGATTTGGTTGGGTTCGAAGAGAGAATGGAGATTGGGGGAAGTTCAGAGAGAGAGAGAGGGAGATAGAAAGGGTAGTTTGGAGAACGTGGTAATGTGGGAAGTTTGGAAAATAAGCGTGTGAGAGAATTTCGGCTGAGTTGGCAAATCCCTATGATTGGTCCAACAGTGATTTACTATTCATTGAGTTCTCCTTTAGTGTTCTCTTTTAGTTAAGAAGAAGTAGATTGCTATTAGGTCCCCCAAAAATTTAAGTTATTTTGAAACTGGTCCCTCCATTCATTGAAAATGTTAACATGTCCCCCAATTCTCAGAAGTTGTCTCAAATTAATCCCTCTAATAATTACTTTTAGTCTTGATTTGCGGGACTAATTTCAAAATAACTTAAGAATTTGAGACCTAATAGAAAGTTCAATGATTTGAGGGTCTAATATACGAATGTGAAAGATTTAAGGGACTAATATCGAGAAATCCTAATAACAATTGCCCATGCAGAAACTATGCAAATGGATATACAAAAGTAGCATGTTAATTAGGTCTATGATTCGGGGCATACAAAATGGATATACAAAAGTAGCATGTTAATTAGATCTATGATTCGGGGCATACAAAAACACTAGATCATGACTAAAAACTTCAAACTTAATGCAGTTCCATGATTTCATATCGTATCTGAAGCAAAGGGATTGTGCCGGGGTGATCAAAGTTACAGCAGGTAGATCCCTTTGGGCAAGATTACTCTTCATTCTCCCCAACTCGGCGGATACCTGCTCATTGTTGGGCATTTCACCACATCCAGCTGACTGCCTCATTGCACTGGTCTTGCCAAAGGATACAAACACTGATGGAGCATAGTCTTTAAACCATGAAGTTTTGTATTATCTGAGAGTTTTTTTATCTATATCAGAGAAGAACACATGTATATACTGGACTATTGTTGTGATGTGTGTATTCTTAAGGTAGGTAGAGTTGAGTAAATATCCTCGGAAAGTGTAGTCGAAGAATTTAAACTTATCATCTTCCATGTCGTTTTGTATGTACGATATTGTAGTGTATGAAATTTTGTCATGCAGTTGTTGAGATCTCCAGTGTAGTCTGTTGTTATTTCAGGGGAAAACTAGTTATGAGAGGAGTGAATTTGAGTTGGTGCCTAACAGATTGTGTCTGTTGATTTCATCTCTCTCTTGGAGTTATTTTAGATAAAAGGTATTATATATGTTTTATTATTAGTGAACTTGTTTTACAAGTCAATCATGACTTTGTCAATAGCGTGTTAATGTAAAAAGTTTGTGATTAAATTGATTCACTATCAAATTATGTTACCACTTCATACGCTCGATGATTGAGGATGAGAAGTTAAAGTTGGTGAAGATTTTGGGAAGCTAAAATCCTGCAGATATGTTGACTAAAGCCGTCACCATTTAGAAACTAGAGTTGTGCGTAATTTCAGTTAGCATTCATATGTAGGAGATGAGGGCAGAGCCACACAGGAGAAGATGTTTGTTAAGAGAGAGCTTGCTAATGGCAATTTGATCTCTAAGTGGGTGATTGTTGGAAGAAGAGATATAGATCCAAACCTCGGCGAGCTTGAGCGACTTCAGGCGATGTCTAGTCGACGACGCAGGCGAGACGACGAGCTTCTGGAGAGTCGACACAGACGAGAGCAAGGCTCTGTAGGAGAAGTCGACGACTAGGGCAGGCGAGCTTGTGACGAGCTCGAACGAAGGCCCTACAGGCAAGGTCGATGCGAGGCGCAGACGAGCTCAAGTTGGATCTCGTAGGCGGAGCGAGCGGATCGCAGGCGAGTCGACACAGGCGAGCTTCGAGCGATGAGCTCGCCTGTAGGCGAGGTGTAGGCGACCCCACGACTCAGGCGAGGTCGTGTGTGGGCTGCAGGCGAGGTTGACGTAGCCCCACAGGCGAGGAGCTCCTTTGTAGCGATTTACTGAGGAGAGAGAGATTTTTCTTGTTGGAAAATCTCACGCATTTAAGAAGAACAGAGAGTTTCTGTTGCTTCTCTTTTGAGAGATCTTAAGTTTGAGATTTGCTCTTTGCAACTTTGTAATCTTCTTTGATATAAAAAAAATTTATTTGTATGGCTCCCGAGAACGTAGGCAGGTTGCCGAACCTCGTTAAAACTCGGTGTTCTCTTTTCTTGTAATTATTTTAATTTGCTGTGATTTCTTCTTTCTATTGTCTTAACACAAGATCCGGTAGGGTAAATTTCGTAGATGATTCATATTTGACAGGTGGTCGAGTAGCTTGCATTCCCCGTAGCTTGCATTCCCCAACAACAGTAGAGCTAAATTTTTGATAAAACCAAAGGAGGCATAACCTGTGATTGCTGCAGACTAGTTTGAGCCTTTGAGGGTAGGGGAAAAAACTGGATTAGAATAAAACAAGTAAAACTTCCTAAGTTAAAGAAATTACGTCAAAAGATTAAAAGAAATGCAGTTTTATTTTTGGGAAAATTGCTTCAAGGCCCCAAAACTAAATTGGTGATGTGTCCCAGCCCCTTGAACTTTTTCTAATGTGCTTTTTCCCCAAAAATGAAAAATCCATGTGAATCAGCCCCATTTACAATTTCCAAGACAAAAACTTCCCAAACTACCCTCTTCTTCTTCTCCAGATCTTCTCTAGATCTACTCCTCTTCCTACAAACCCATCTCCTCTTCCACCCTCTCTCTAACCTCACTCGAAACCTCCAACACCGCCGCTACCTCCGTCACCCCTGTCTCTACCTCGCTAGGGGGTTCTGCAAGAACGGCAACAGGTGCAGGTTCCTCCACGACCTCAACGAGGACAAGCTCGACGCCGCCATGGCCTCGCCGCCGCCGCCACCGCTAGATTTCCGTACCCCCTTGGGCAGCTTGCGGATGTCCCCGTTGTCGCCCATGAACCAGAGGTAGGTGAACGACGGCTGACCGAGTTCTTTTCTTAGGCTTTCGACGGTGGGTTCCGTGGATTTTGATGACTCGTTTTGATTTCAGGGCGGCTGCGACGACGTTAGGGGTTAAAACTGATTTGGGTTCTTGTTATTTTCTATAGTATTTATGGGCCAGTTCAAGATGTGAGGATCCCCTAATCTCAACATGTTGGGGCTTGGATGTATATCAAAATCAAGAAAGAAGTAATAAACTCAAGGTGTGGTATATATAAATGTTGTACAAATTTGTGATGGTGATTTCTTGTGTCTGCTGTTGTTTGTTGTCATGTAAGCTCCAGTTGAACTGAGAAGGAGTTTGATGTTGTTCTCTGTGCAGTTAACTGTTGTGGTTAGCATGTTAACTCTTGTGTTTAACATGTTAACTCTTGTGGATAACATGTTAACTCTTATGGATAACATGTTAACTCTTGTGGCTATATGTTAACTCTTGTGGATAACATGTTAACTTTTATGGATAACATGTCAACTCTTGTGGATAACATGTTAACTCTTGTGGCTATATATTAACTCTTGTTATAGTTAACATGTTAACTCTTGTGTTTAACATGTTAACTCTTGTGGATAACATGTTAACTCTTATAGATAACATGTTAACTCTTGTGGCTATATGTTAACTCTTGTGGATAACATGTTAACTTTTATGAATAATACGTCAACTCTTGTGGATAACATGTTAACTCTTATGGCTAACATGTTAACTCTTGTTGATAACATGTTAACTCTTGTGGATAACATGTTAACTCTTGTGGCTAACATGTTAACTCTTGTGGCTATATGTTAACTCTTGTGGATAACATGTTAACTTTTATGGATAACATGTTAACTCTTGTGGTTATATGTTAACTCTTATGGCTAACATGTTAACTATTGTGGATAACATGTTAACTCTTGTGACAAACATGAATTATAGTTAACAGACAGTTTATGAATAACAGTGAACAGATAATTCACCGAGTTCTTTTCTTAGGCTTTCGACGGTGGGTTCCGTGGATTTTGATGACTCGTTTTGATTT
>NC_033796.1:57064886-57112386 GCF_001876935.1 Asparagus officinalis
GAAGCTGAATGTGATTGGGCATCATATTTGAGGCTTTCGTTCTGGACTAAAGGTGATGGTTTTCACATGACGGATGGTAAAAGTTTCAGAACAGCATACATGTTTGTGTATGTTGCAGAGGACACTTAAGGGCATACATCGGATTTGACCATAAGGGATGTACGGCTCTATTACACTCCACTAAAACTACCATAAGGAAAATGTCTTTAGAACATTAGCGGTACTAGCGGTTGGACCGTGGAGTGATCTTGTGCCATATTAGAGCATATAGTGTTTTCACGATCAATCATTAGTGGTGCTTTTGTTTTAAGGAAAATATTTCGGAAACTATTCTAATTAGAATCATGACAACAAGTTGTTTTCTAAAATAAATGGGTGCGCTCCCGACTTTAAAAGTTTTTGAAAATTTAAATGTTTTTGAAAATTAAAATGAGGTATGTTGTGCCAAGTGGCCCGACTTTAAAAGTTTTTGAAAATTTAAATGTTTTTGAAAATTAAAATGAGGTATGTTGTGCCAAGTGGGAGATTGTTGGGTTCGATTAAAATGAGGTATGTTGTGCCAAGTGGGAGATTGTTGGGTTCGATTAATCCAACGAACCCATGTGGCCTAACCTACTTGATTTTGGATTGTATTTAAAGTTGTCATCGATTCAAGTTAGGATCAGGGTGCTAACCACATGGTCTGGTTAAACAGTTTCATGTTTATCAAGTTGGGTGGTTATCTTAAATATCTAAAGGATAGGATCGATCAGAGTGTAATCTCACGGTTGTGATTAAACCATGATGGGTAGGATTAATCACAAATATCTATATAAAGGGTGAGAGTCCCTCCTCTCAACCGTATGCAGAAAAGAGACCAAATTCCCATCGTTGGCTACGGGAGGAGAGAGGAGAAGACTTCTATTGTTTTCGACGGTGAAAGGTAATTTAGATTCATATTTCTAGTTCATTTTTCATGCCTAGATCGTTAAATTTTCCAATAGTCTAATCATATGTAAACTAAAATAACATGTTAGTAGTTCAAATAGAGAGAAAAAGAACTGGACTGTGTATTCTTGATTTCCCAATGAGAATATTCTAACTAGCTTTGCTTGTGTATTATCCTTCTCTCCTAACTAGCTAGTTTTTATTATCTATTTTTTGTGGTTCTGGAACTTATGTGATTGTTTTCATTCTTAACTAGTAAATGACTTCTCTTTAAGCGATGGAAAACAGGGGTAGATCCCAAATCGAGTTCAAAAGAGAAGAGATCATTTGAGGTAAAATTTTTTAAAATCCTATATTAGTTCAAAACAGAAAAGATCATATTTGAATACACTGCAATCTTGACCCTCTTCATGAAAACACTGCAATCTTGACCCTCTTTATTGCTTTCAATGGTTACCATCACGCTAAAATGTTTGGTGCGAAATGGATAAATGCTTGAATGTTGTCAAGTGTGACCAAACTTGGTTAAAAAGAGAGAGAGAGAGAAGAAAAGCACAAAATTAGTGTGATTTAACTTCGATAACCTACATGTTTGTTCGCTAACTTTAAAGGGGACCAGAAACAACAATCAAAAGGTAACATGGATGCCCACTAATTTGAACTAAAATAGAAATAATACGAATATTTTTTAACTCACTACTGAGCTTCATTGACTAGTTCCATTTGGAAAATTAAAAAAAGATGAAGCATGTGCCGAAAAAAAAAAACCCTAGTTCAAGTTTCATAAACAAAAACTAACAAGTTGGAATATCATCCAAAATTTTGTAGTGCATAAAAGTCCGCAAGTTAAGATTAATTGATCATTGGAAATAGATAGCATCATATTTATGCTTTAGATAGCATCATATTTATGCTTAATGATAAACATCTTTTCCAAGGGTAAATCATATTCTAATCATGATATAGTAAATATTATATTTTTTGGGTTTTTGTTTCTGTTATGGTAATTTACCATTCAAAGATAGAAATGTCGGGAGAATGTCTGCATAAGCCAAAGGGAGCTATGGTCCAAACCAACTTAGAGGCTCAAAAGCCTAGTCAAGGCCAAGTCCCTCGACCGGACGAGCAGACAAGCTATATTTTGATCAAGGGTCATCATGACCGACTCGAAGTACGGGATCAATCGCCCTCTCGCAATTAAGACGACTCCTTGAGCAGACGACTCGACTATACACCCGACCCGAAGCTCACTCGACTATCGGGTCGCCAAATCATAATGATGGCTCGCAGATCAACCCACCTCGGATAAAGAGATAAGAGCCGACCAAGTTCACTTCAGATGTCAATCGACACAACAGTATTGATCAGTCCCATCAAGATCTTCATCCAGGATACATAGAAGCTGCTTCTCTCCTGTTTTCAAATGACTTCCCTTCCAGTCGCCAGTCGACACCTGGAAGGAGAAGGATGACTCAGCACCCCTATTGCTCACCTCTCAGCCACCTCCTGTGTATGACCAAAGCCAATGGACAACATGCTCAGAGGCAAGGGACTATAAAAGGAGGAGAAAGGAGGAACGCAGGAGGTAAGTAATTCTGGGCTTGGCTACTTCTTCTTCATAAAAACCAGGAACCCACCTTGGTTAAAAAAAGAACTAGAATACTCTCAAAAGAGTACGCTCCGAGGACCTCAATGGCCCAAGGACCTTCCCCCGAACCCCACTTAAGCTCCACAACTGACTTGACCGTTGGAGGTACCATGGGAGAAACTAGCCCCGTACTCCTGCGATTCTTGCATGTGCAGGTCTCAGCCTACCTCGCGCGCTTAGAATCGGGCGTAAAGTCAGAGGAGGAGTCAGCCCCAACATCCATCCTCTCCCTTCTCCTCAGCATCGTCAGACCCTATGGCGGACAACCCCCATCGAATGTTTATTCACGAACATCAATAGTTTGGCGCCCGCCGTAGGGCCCACTTTCTTCTTTGAGAAGAAATGCCCAATTCTAAGCATGGGCCTGATCTTGTTCATTCTTGAACAACGCTGGAATTGCATCATTCAAGCTAAAAAAAGCCTGGAATCGCATCATTCAAGCTAAGAAGGATTAGCCTATGGCTATAAGGAACCAATATAAGTGTAGCCTTCAAGCGCTTCAACAGCTTTCTAGGGAGTATTTGCCAAGTGGAACCTTGAAAGCCCTCCTAAGAAAAGACACACCACCATGGTGCTTGTCTGGCTTGAGAATGAAGCACAAGAGGAGAAAGGAGGAACGCAGGAGGTAAGTGATTCTGGGCTTGGCTACTTCTTCTTCATAAAAACCAGGAACCCACCTTGGTTAAAAAAAGAACTAGAATACTCTCAAAAGAGTACACTCCGAGGACCTTAATGGCCCGAGGACCTTCCCCAAACCCACCTCAAGCTCCACAGCTGACTTGACCATCAGAGGTACCACTGGGGAAACTAGAATACTCCTACGATTCTTTCATGTGCAGGTCATCAGCCCACCCCGCGCGCTCAGAATTGGGCATAATGTCGGAGGAGGAGTTAGCCCTAACATCCATCCTCTCCCTTCTCCTCAGCCCCGTCAGGAATGAAGCTGCACCCTATGGTGGACAACCGCCATTGACTGTTTGTTCACGAGCATCAACAGTTTGGCGTCCACCATGGGGCCCACTTTCTTCTCTGAGAAGAAATGCCCAATTCTAAGTACGGGCCTGATCTTGTTCATTCTTGAAGAACGCTGGAATTGCATCGTTCAAGCTAAACAAAGCCTAAAATCGCATCATTCAAGCTAAGAAGGATTAGCCTATGGCTATAAGGAGCTAATGTAGGTGTAGCCCTCGAGCGCTTCAACAACTTTCTGGGGAGTATTTGCCAAGTGGAACCCCGAAACCCTCCTAAGAAAAGACACACCACCATGGTGCTTGTCTGGCTTGAGAATGAAGCACATGTTTCTAATTGCCGCCACAGACGAAAACCCCACCGCCTGAACGTTCAAGAGGCCTGGGGTTGGATCGCAAACAGGCCCCCAAGGGCCATGATCAGATCTAGTATCGCTCAAGCTCCCGTCGGTGATGGGTCACCCGAGCAAGGAGCAGCGATCAAGTCTGTGGCAGGCTCCTCGGACCACCACCACCTCCAAAGGAGAGTCCTTCCTCACCAAAAGAGGGGATTACGGGGAAAAATCAAGGGCTCGCCATCTAGTCTTCTCAGGAAGATTAACAACTCTGGCCCCTAGTCGCTGTTCGAACCACCTAAAGTCAAAGTAAGAACTGGTGGTCGAAACATGCGACTCGCATCCCCCTAACAAAAGAAGGCTCCCCCCATTTATAGGATGGTCCGGCTGTCGCTATCCCTGGAAACCCCTAAGGGGAAGTCATGATCCTATCAAATTATAGGGAACAAAGCTTCAGCGCATGGGGCTCTCACCAACAAGAAGCCCCCATCACAAGAGTTGCTTGGGCCTCCTCCTATTGAGCACTATCCTCCAAAAGCTCAATCAGCTTGACTCTGGCTATATAGCGCAACCAACGATGGTTAAGTAAGATCGGTTAAAAATCACCATGTCCACCGTTGACCTACAAGGATCTCAGCAAAGACTCCAAGCAGGTCCTTGGTGGATGAAATAGCAAATATGCCAGCAACCTAATGATGCCCAAAGCTAAACAGCTCACTCTCGGGAGGAAGAGCAGTCCCCCGATTCCGAGCGCTCCTCAGTTTGGCAACAAAGACAGCCAATGAAGTAACAGCTCTCTCTTATCAAGACAGGAATGTTCAAAGGTGAAAAGAAATAGCCAAGAAAGCTCCATCTTGGTAACCCTGTCTCTGGAAAAAGCCATTTCCAAAATGCATCTGGGCAAGAAACACGAATTCGACACGGTTCTATGGAATAAATGTGAATGAGTTGTACTCTATTATGTATAAATTCTAATAATCAATGGAAATGTCAAAAATAAAAGGAAGGTATCAAAGACCCAGTTAGTTGGCCACTCGGCTAAGCCGATAAAAGTCCGTGGTACCTCCTTAGGTTAAAACCAAGGCACAATCCTTTTTGCTGGTTCCTACAGTCAACTCTCGACTCCTAATCGGGGTAAGCCCGAGGTGCAACGACTCCTCAGTCAGTCACAAGACCCTGGTACCGCCTCAGGACAGGCCCAAGGTGCCACAACTCCTCAGTCGGTCATAAGGCCCTGGGGCTGCCTCAGGACAGGCTCAAGGCACAATGACTCCTTAGTCGGCATAAAGTCCTCGGCTCCTAATCTGGGTAAGCCCAATGCGCAATGACTCCTTAGTTGCCATAAAGTCCTTGGTTCCTAATCTAGGTAAGCCCGAGGTGCAACAACTCCTCAATCGGCCACAAGACCCTGGTGCCACCTCAGGACTGGCCCAAGGTGCCATAACTCCTCAGTCAGTCATAAGGCCCTAGTGCCGCCTTAGGACAGGACCAAGGCGCAATGACTCCTTAGTCGGCATAAAGTCCTCGGATCCTAATCTGGGTAAGCCCGAGGTGCAACAACTCCTCAGTCGGTCATAAGACCTTGGTGCCTCCTCAGGACAGGCCCAAGGTGCCACGACTCCTCAGTCAGTCACAAGGCCTTGGGGCTGCCTCTGGATAGGCCTAAAGCGCAACGACTCCTTAGTCGGCATAAAGTCCTTGGCTCCTAATTTGGGTAAGCCCGAGGCGCAATGACTCCTTAGTCAGCATAAAGACCTTGGTTTCTAATCTGGGTAAGCCTGAGGTGCAATGACTCCTCAGTCGGTCACAAGACCCTGGTGCCGCCTTAGGACAGACCCAAGGTGCCACGACTCCTCAGTCGGTCACAAGACCCTGGGGCCGCCTCAGGACAGGCCCAAGGCACAACGACTCCTTAGTTAGAACAAAGCACTTGGCTCTTCCTAAAGAATAAGTCCAAGGGAAAACTACTTCTCAGTTAGAACAAAGACATTGGCTCTTCTTAAAGGTAAGCCCAAGGCACAACATATGGTTCGATTCCTTCTGCTCTCATTGTCCATAGTGGTCAAGACATTGGTACCTTCTCAAGATAAAACCAAGGCACAATGACTTTTCAGTCAAAACAAAGCCCTTGGCTCTTCTTAAAGATAAGCCCAAGGCACAACATATGGTTCGATTCCTTCTACTCTCATCGTCTATAGTGGTCAAGCCCTTGGTACCTAATTTGGGTAAAACCAAGGCAAAATAACTTCTCAGTCGGCACCAAGACCTAGTCACCTAGGCACAACGACTTCTTAATCGGCTCAAAGCCCTTGGTACCTAATCTGGGTAAAACTAAGACAAAACGACTTCTCAGTCTGCACCAAGACCTAGTCACCTAGGCACAATGACTTCTCAGTCGGAACAAAGCCCTTGGCTCTTCCTAAAGAATAAGTCCAAGGAAAAACAACTTCTCAGTCGGAACAAAACCCTTGGCTCTTCCTAAAGAATAAGTCCAAGGCAAAATGACTTCTCAGTCGGAACAAAGCCCTTGGCTCTTCCTAAAGAACAAGTCCAAGGCAAAATAACTTCTCAGTCGGAACAAAGCTCTTGGCTCTTCTTAAAGAATAAGTCCAAGGTAAAACGACTTCTTAGTCGATTCCGAAGCACTTGGCTCTCCTTCCAGGAATTAACCAAGGCAAAACGACCCCTTAGTCGATTTCGAAGCACTTGGATCTCCATCCAAGAATTAACCAAGGCAAAATGACTTCTTAGTCGATTCCGAAGCACTTGGCTCCCCATCAGGAGTAACCTAAAAGCACAAAGGCTCCACAATTCGGCAATCAAGTCTACGGTCCCCCACCTAGACAAACCGAAGACAACCCCAGAGTCGACTCTTTGAGTTATTTTCCAACCAAACAAGAAAAACAAAGACGTCGCCACCTATCCCACGTAGGGTATCAAACCTACAAGGATCAACACTCTTATCAAAAAGAAAAATGGAGCCACAACATGAATCAGTTATTCTATCAAGCATTTGTAGTTCTCAAAAGCAGAAGATAGAAGAAATCGCTTCTCATTTAGAAAAGAGTTTTTGTACATTCTTTACCAAAAGACCTAACCAGGCTTACAAAAAAAAGAAAAAAAGAGAAAAAAAATTTTCTAAGGCTCAGCGCCTTTGTCCCCAGAGTCCTTCTGTCACGCCCCGCTTCCTAAAATACCCGGGAATAGGAACGTGAACAAGCCCGTGACGTATTAGATCAACAATGACTTTTCAGTCAAAACAAAGCCCTTGGCTCTTCTTAAAGATAAGCCCAAGGCACAACATATGGTTCGATTCCTTCTACTCTCATCGTCTATAGTGGTCAAGCCCTTGGTACCTAATTTGGGTAAAACCAAGGCAAAATAACTTCTCAGTCGGCACCAAGACCTAGTCACCTAGGCACAACGACTTCTTAATCGGCTCAAAGCCCTTGGTACCTAATCTGGGTAAAACTAAGACAAAACGACTTCTCAGTCTGCACCAAGACCTAGTCACCTAGGCACAATGACTTCTCAGTCGGAACAAAGCCCTTGGCTCTTCCTAAAGAATAAGTCCAAGGAAAAACAACTTCTCAGTCGGAACAAAACCCTTGGCTCTTCCTAAAGAATAAGTCCAAGGCAAAATGACTTCTCAGTCGGAACAAAGCCCTTGGCTCTTCCTAAAGAACAAGTCCAAGGCAAAATAACTTCTCAGTCGGAACAAAGCTCTTGGCTCTTCTTAAAGAATAAGTCCAAGGTAAAACGACTTCTTAGTCGATTCCGAAGCACTTGGCTCTCCTTCCAGGAATTAACCAAGGCAAAACGACCCCTTAGTCGATTTCGAAGCACTTGGATCTCCATCCAAGAATTAACCAAGGCAAAATGACTTCTTAGTCGATTCCGAAGCACTTGGCTCCCCATCAGGAGTAACCTAAAAGCACAAAGGCTCCACAATTCGGCAATCAAGTCTACGGTCCCCCACCTAGACAAACCGAAGACAACCCCAGAGTCGACTCTTTGAGTTATTTTCCAACCAAACAAGAAAAACAAAGACGTCGCCACCTATCCCACGTAGGGTATCAAACCTACAAGGATCAACACTCTTATCAAAAAGAAAAATGGAGCCACAACATGAATCAGTTATTCTATCAAGCATTTGTAGTTCTCAAAAGTAGAAGATAGAAGAAATCGCTTCTCATTTAGAAAAGAGTTTTTGTACATTCTTTACCAAAAGACCTAACCAGGCTTACAAAAAAAAGAAAAAAAGAGAAAAAAAATTTTCTAAGGCTCAGCGCCTTTGTCCCCAGAGTCCTTCTGTCACGCCCCGCTTCCTAAAATACCCGGGAATAGGAACGTGAACAAGCCCGTGACGTATTAGATCAAGGAGAGTAAATAAAAATATTTCTCCTCAACCTAATACGCTAAGCGTCTGGAAATAATACAATGCAAAGGCACAGGTCCCCGATCACAATCAGCAAGAATATAATGAATAACACAGAATAAAATAATACATATCACAATGAATAACATCCGAGACATAATATTCGGGTCAAACGTGCCCTTATACAAAAACTATCTGAATGAAATACTGGAGAATATAATAATACACTGATCAAATGGAAATAAAAGGTAGTACAAAAGAAAGCTTCTTCAGCTCCGTTTGCAGGGCACTCCTGCTGAGAATCCTCTGGCTCCTGATGAACTCCCAGCTAAACCTGTTCTTCTTCTAAGTCTGACATACACCAGAGAAAACAGGTGTACGTCAGCGTGTATGGCACACGGCAAGACCCGACCCCACAAGAAAATAGAACGAATGGAAATCCAATTCGAAAAACGATACGATAACAGAAACAACAAAAGAACGTACAACTAAAATCCACAAATCAACATGAAAACACTACTAAATCATGGTAACTTAAAGCATCCAGAATCGATCAGGTAACGAGATCATGTAGCTAGCGATCAGTCTAATCATCCAAATTACTTAAAAATCTACAACAAGAGACGTAGTACGTCGAGCGAAATAATCCAAACAAGGAAACCCTCATGTATATACCATATGTCTCGAATTGTAAATAATTAAATATTAATCCCGATCTATGTATGAAAATAAGTACAACCGACCTACATCTCACAAGAATCATACTTATCTAAGAATCGAGATCATGTAACTAACTATCCCATCACTCATCTCAAATAATCACAATCTCAATATAACTGCTCCTCAGACCCACCCCAGGCCGACACAAGGTACTAGCGCGAGCCTGGAAAATAATCAATAACCTCGATACCACCGTACCTTAGACCCACCCCAGGCCGACACAAGGCGCTGGCGCGAGCCTGGAAAGCAACCACAATCACAATATCTCAGCTCCTCAGACCCACCCCGGTGACTACACAAACTTCACCGGCGCGAGCCCGGAATATGCATCAACAATCACAACATCTCATCTCCTCAGACCCACCCCGGTGACTACACAAACTTCACCGGCGTGAGCCTGGAATATACATCAACAATCATATATCACAACTCCTCAGACCCACCCCGGTGACAACACAAACTTCACCAGCGCGAGCTCGGAATATACATCAATAATCCCAACCGCTCAAATGGACCAAGACTTCTCATCCCAATTCTCGTAATTCCAGGTTAACTACACACAAGATTCTACATCCTAACTGTGTCATACAGGTCACTATAGTCATAAACTCCTAATAATTCTCAATCACAACATGAAATAATCAATGTAACTACTCATGTGCAATAATATCATAACATATCAGATAATCAAAATAAGAATTATAAATCATAAACAGCATCTACATAATTCAGAAAATAATCCTTTTCCCAAAATAATATCTTTTAAAAATTATTTCTTATTATAATAATCCAAAATATTCTCTTTCCTAGAATAAATTCTTTAAAATTATTTCTCATCAATTATTATTCTAAAATAATTCTTTTTCTCAAAATAAATTCCTTTTAAATATCATAAAATTCTCCAAAATGATTCTGTTATCAAAATAAGTTCTTTCACTTCATTATTATTATTCTGAAAATACTATCTATCATACAACTATGATTTAAATCAATATTATTCAGCAACCAACCCACGCAGATAAATACGTCACAATTAAACTACGTAAATGATTCATAATAACGTAAATATTCAACTATGAAACAATGAGAGTGGGATCTTGCCTCGGGTTCGTCGAACGAATCAACGCTGACGGCGCTAGTCCGCGGGTCTAATCTGAGCGCAGGTGGAGCGCGACGGATCTGAGAAAAGTGGCTGTAGGAGTTGAACAGCGAAAGGGGGACGACGAGCGGCGATAATGAGATGGCGGCGACAGCACTGTTTGGGGATGGCGACATCGGCGTTGAGGGGCTGAGGAGGACGGGGAAGCAGCCTGAGGGCTCTGCGTTAGGGGAGGCACTGGAGGAGGCTGGACATCGGCGCTGAACTACGGACTGAGGTCGGGCGGAGGGAGCACAGGGGCGGATCTGCGAGCGGAGAGGGCGGGCGGCCGGGCGGTGTAAGCAGGGGAACAAAGGAGGGCTCAGGCGCGGGAGAATCTGGGTGTGGTGGGCGAGATAGCCGTGCGATGCGGGAGGACTGAGGCGGTCGGCGGGCGGCGTCGGAAGGCGTTGGGGGTTCTTCGGCGCTGCTGGAGGACAGGCGGGGCGGTGTTGAGCAGGGAGAGCTGGCAGGCGGCGGGCGGGACGGCCTCAGCGCGGCGGGGAGAAGGTGACGGCGGGAATAGGGGACTAGTTCGGCTAAGGAGGAAGAGGTGAGGTGGCGGCGGAACGGCGACGCTAGGCTTGGGGGGCGGCTGGTCTCAGGCCGGTCCGCAGGACTGCTCGGAGGGAGGCGGCTGGTCTGCAGCGGTCCGTCCGTGGTGTTTGGGTTCAAAGAGAGAGAGCGAAGAGAAGAGAGAGAGGTGTCGATGACGGCGGGTTTTTTTGAAAACGGAGGGGAGAGAAAGAAATAAATAAATAAATATAAATAAATATATATAATATATTATATATATATATAATATATATATATATATATAAATATATATATATATAAGGAATTAGGGTTAGGGTTTAGGTATTTAACTAAATTAATTAAAATAATTAATTATAGGTACTTAAAAATTAATTTAATTACAGAAAAATTATCTACAAATAAAAACGTACCTGTTGTGCTAATACAACAGTTGATACGAAACAGTCAAAAAATACCCATATTGTACAATTAAATGGAAATAATTAATAAATAAAATATATTTACTTACATTTAAAATCAAATAATTATGGGATAATTATATACACAGTAAAACGTACTAGTTATACTAATACGACAGCTATTATGTAACAGTTAAAATAATGCAACAAATTATACCAAAAATATGTAATTAATAATGCAAAGTATTATACGAAATAATACATAATAATATTAATAATACAACATATTATTTAAAATAATACGTAATAGTACTGATAACATAACAAATTAATTCTAGAAAATTTTACTGCACGAAATAAATTTATAAATATTAAAATTATTTAAATAAATATATAATCAGATTTTTAAATCATAGAAAATTGTAGGAAATTGAAAAAATACAAATACTCTTTTAAAAATTATAATTAAATATTTTAAAATACCAGAAAATTATTTTAACTAGTATCAAAATTTTATGGTCCTTACACCTTCCTCATCTTCTTCGAAGGCCTCTTGGAAGAACTCGGTCCCTTCGAGTCAGCCCCTCTTTTACAAACCTCCATTGGTGGAGGAATGGCCGTCGCTTCAGAATCTGAGGAGGACGAAGAGGACCACCCTATCTCAGAAAACTCTTCTCCGTCCAAAGCTTTAGCCTCCTGAAGACCAAGGTGACACCAGAGCTTATCGAGATCTCCAGCCTTGAGATTACTAAGAGCCCTCGGCTCCAGCATGTTCTCCTGTGCCTTAGACCAACCGTAGCAGGATAGAATATTGTCAGTGCCAAATACCCAGACGAAAAACTTCCTCCATTCTTTGTCCAGCTCCGAGAGATCGGCGTCTAGGCAAAAATTACCCTGACAGTGGAAGAAATAGTAGGGGTCTCCCTCAACAGACCCCACACTAACCACGTGCCCGAGCAGGCTGATGCTGGGCACTACTGCTGCCTCGGAGCAGGCGTCAATAAACACCATCAAAATGTGGACGGCGTGTGGGTGAAATTAGCAGGGGGAAACCCCCAGAGCCATGAAAACTTCCCTGACGAAGGGATGTAGCGGCAGGCGCAATCCACACTGCAGATGCGCCAAGTAGAGAGGAACCCGATCCTCGCTGTGCATATGCATCGGAGTCGAGTTGTCCGATGCCCTTATGGTCATCGTCACATGGGAGATGTCATATCGATCATGCAACCAGCTCGCCTCGTCCAAAGTCACCCTCGATCTGGATAAAAATAGAACCATGAGTTTCCTCTCGCGGTCATTCTGAGGAAAAGCCATACTAAAAACTCTTTAGGAGCTGAAGGGAGGATCGACGAAGCAAAATGTTATTGGTGCAGAGTGCCCCTTTTAACGGTGCTAGGAACTATTTATAAGCCTCCAAAGGAACATGCAGAAGAATTCAAGAGGCACCATCTTGGAGCAATTAAGGAAGATCCACTTTGGAGAGTGGAAATGAATTTCTTGGGAAAGCCAACCGCCACTTGTAACTCACCAATCAATTGGCAAGTATGGCACCTTTTACTCTACCCATGACGCCTCGTTTCCTTTAAAAAAGTGGTTCCCGATACCAATCATCAGCTCACAGAGATTGGCGGTTAGAGAGACCTACGCCACATCTCCAACAACGATCAACTAGCTAAGAAATCCCCAAGATATGGAGCAAGCTTGTATCCATTTCACTCGGACTCGACTAAAGTCAACTCCGAATGAAAGGGGCTAACTGTTATGGTAATTTACCATTTAAAGATAAAAATGTTGAAAGATTATCTTCATAGGCCCAAAAAAGCTACGGTCCAAACCAACTTAGTGGTCCAAAGGCTCAGCCAAGTTCAAGTCAACCCGCCGAGGAGACGAGTCATCTTTTACCAACACGAAGTACGGGATTAGTCGACCTCTCATAAGTCGAGACGACTCCCTAAATAGTCGGCTCGACCACCTTCTCGACAATTTACTCGACCATAAGCTCACTCGACTGACTGGTCAAATCATATGAACAACTCACAAATCGACCCATCTTTACTAACTGGATAAGATCCAGCTAAGTCACCTTCAGATATACATCAATCAACACCATAGTTTATTGAGCGATCCTTTCAAGATCTCAACTTTGACAAATCTCATGCGAAAATAGCTCACTTTGCCCACAAGTCACTTCCTAAAGATCACTAAGATACTCTCATGTGCTCGAATGACTTCTCCTCCAGTCGCCAGCCGCCATCTGTAAAGTGAAGGAGGCCCAAACAGTCGGCCTATCCTCCGTCCTGTCTTATCTATCAAATCTGAGATATTTCCAAGACGCCCTCTCCTGTGCTCGAATGACTTTCCTTCCAGTCACCAGCCGACATCTGTAAAGCAAAGGATAACTTAGAGACCTGTCTGCTCTCCCCTCAGCCGCCCTCCTGTGCATAGTTAAAGCCAAAGGTCAAATTTCAGAGGCAATATAAATATTAAAATTATTTAAATAAATATATAATCAGATTTTTAAATCATAGAAAATTGTAGGAAATTGAAAAAATACAAATACTCTTTTAAAAATTATAATTAAATATTTTAAAATACCAGAAAATTATTTTAACTAGTATCAAAATTTTATGGTCCTTACACCTTCCTCATCTTCTTCGAAGGCCTCTTGGAAGAACTCGGTCCCTTCGAGTCAGCCCCTCTTTTACAAACCTCCATTGGTGGAGGAATGGCCGTCGCTTCAGAATCTGAGGAGGACGAAGAGGACCACCCTATCTCAGAAAACTCTTCTCCGTCCAAAGCTTTAGCCTCCTGAAGACCAAGGTGACACCAGAGCTTATCGAGATCTCCAGCCTTGAGATTACTAAGAGCCCTCGGCTCCAGCATGTTCTCCTGTGCCTTAGACCAACCGTAGCAGGATAGAATATTGTCAGTGCCAAATACCCAGACGAAAAACTTCCTCCATTCTTTGTCCAGCTCCGAGAGATCGGCGTCTAGGCAAAAATTACCCTGACAGTGGAAGAAATAGTAGGGGTCTCCCTCAACAGACCCCACACTAACCACGTGCCCGAGCAGGCTGATGCTGGGCACTACTGCTGCCTCGGAGCAGGCGTCAATAAACACCATCAAAATGTGGACGGCGTGTGGGTGAAATTAGCAGGGGGAAACCCCCAGAGCCATGAAAACTTCCCTGACGAAGGGATGTAGCGGCAGGCGCAATCCACACTGCAGATGCGCCAAGTAGAGAGGAACCCGATCCTCGCTGTGCATATGCATCGGAGTCGAGTTGTCCGATGCCCTTATGGTCATCGTCACATGGGAGATGTCATATCGATCATGCAACCAGCTCGCCTCGTCCAAAGTCACCCTCGATCTGGATAAAAATAGAACCATGAGTTTCCTCTCGCGGTCATTCTGAGGAAAAGCCATACTAAAAACTCTTTAGGAGCTGAAGGGAGGATCGACGAAGCAAAATGTTATTGGTGCAGAGTGCCCCTTTTAACGGTGCTAGGAACTATTTATAAGCCTCCAAAGGAACATGCAGAAGAATTCAAGAGGCACCATCTTGGAGCAATTAAGGAAGATCCACTTTGGAGAGTGGAAATGAATTTCTTGGGAAAGCCAACCGCCACTTGTAACTCACCAATCAATTGGCAAGTATGGCACCTTTTACTCTACCCATGACGCCTCGTTTCCTTTAAAAAAGTGGTTCCCGATACCAATCATCAGCTCACAGAGATTGGCGGTTAGAGAGACCTACGCCACATCTCCAACAACGATCAACTAGCTAAGAAATCCCCAAGATATGGAGCAAGCTTGTATCCATTTCACTCGGACTTGACTAAAGTCAACTCCGAATGAAAGGGGCCAACTGGTATGGTAATTTACCATCCAAAAATAGAAATGTCGGGAGAATGTCTGCATAAGCCCAAAGGAGCTATGGTCCAAACCAACTTAGAGGCTCAAAAGCCTAGTCAAGGCTAAGTACCTCGACCAGACGAGCAGACAAGCCATATTTTGATCAAGGGTCATCATGACCGACTCGAAGTACGGGATCAGTCACCCTCTCGCAATTAAGATGACTCCTCGAGTAGACGACTCGACTATACACCCGACTCGAAGCTCACTCGACTATTGGGTCGCCAAATCATAATGATAGCTCGCAGCTCAACCCACCTCGGCTAAAGGAATATGAGCCGACCAAGTTCACTTTAGATGTCAATCGACACAACAGTATTGATTAGTCCCATCAAGATCTTCATTCTGACAAACCTCGTGCCCAGGCCGCTTATTCGGCTTACAAGTCATTTCCCAGAAGATTGCCATGATGCTTTCCTGTGCACAAATAACTTCTCCTCCAATCACCAACCGCCACATGGAGAGAGAAGGACGGCCATGCAGCCAACCTATCCTACTGTAAAACCCCAAAATTTTCTACAATAAATATATGTGAATTATTAATAGTGAATAATTCTCTTATGATGAATAACCATATATATAAGATGTATATATTTAATAGTGTTTGGGAACCCAACATGTGTATAAAAGTGAGAGAAATCAATGTTAAGGCCAGCATGTAAAATGCCCAGCAGCAGGCATTTTATCGCTGCGCGGTCGACCGACGCGGTCGACCGTGGCGGTCGACCGAACAATGGTTTTAGAGAATTTCAGGTTTGGGTTTTACGGGTTTTTGTTTTGGTCTTTTGGGTTTCGGGTCGGGTTAGGGAATTTGTACTTATACTATTCCAACCCAGGAGAGCTCCTATTTTCACCTCAGACCTAAAACCCTAGCCCCCATCTCTCTTCTCTCAAAAACCCTAGCTGGACCTGTGATTTGAGGAGTTTGGAGGGGTTCCAGGGGATTTTCACAGATTTGAGCAAAGGAGGATCATCTCCAGAGCAGTTGTCAGCATCAAAGGCGAGTATCATCTCGCCCAATCCCTCACCCCTATTTTCTATGGTTTTATTTCGATTTTTCATGACTTTTTGAAGAGCCCAACTGGTATTTTCGTATAAAAATGAGTTCTTTACATCATGGGTTGCAAGAATCGACATTTCAGTTTATGAAAGTTCACCAACGTTTTGTCTAATAAAGATCTAGATCTGAGTTTCCTTAAACAAGAGTTAACCATGTTTTACTGTCATTTAAAACGTTTCTAATTTGTTTCTCATGTATTTTGAAATATTGGGAATATGGATTTCGTGCTTGAGACTAGTTATTTTTCTTCAGAACTTTAGAACTCTTGTTATCGTAGAAGTTTTGTCAAATTTTGTTTCAGGTTTCGAGCTGACAGAAACCCAGAATTTGGTTTCTGTCCGCTCGGTGGTNGTTTTGGAGCTGCGGTCGACCGCAGAGCCTCATCGGTCGACCGCGACGCTCTGTCGGTCGACCGCGAGGTCGCAGCGGTCGACCGACAGAACGTATCAGGGAGCGGTCGACCGGTGCGGTCGACCGCCGTTCTCTCTGTTGCTTTTTCCCTGTTTTGTGTATTTCTTGAATATTCGTTCAGGTTCGAGTTATTACCTGGTTTATCTGACAATGGTATTTAGTCTTACTATGTGTCCATGCCTGATAGATGACCTAAGGGTATAAATTAGGGGCTTACACACTGTTTTGAGTATGGATTGGTATAAGTAGATTATTATATATATCTCAGCGACCGTTGCACGATTTCACAGTCCTCGTGTTGGGCTATAATCTATTTCAGTCCTCGTGTTGGACTATAATCTATTTCAGTCCTCGTGTTGGACATCTGCCACCTATTCCAAGAGTTTGGAAATCACAGTATATAGTGACATGACACTTATGTAGATTTTGATATGATATTCATGTAAGTAATAACATGATGTTCATGTTAGCTATGGTATGGCACTGTATTTTTGCTCTGAGATTAGCTGTATTTCTTTTATTATTGTTTTCTGTACTAGAACCTCGGGTTTGGTGTTTAGAGATTTACAATTTGAGATACCAGGTATATACATGAGGGTTTCCTTGTTTGGATTATTTCGCTCGACGTACCTATGCTCGTGTTGTAAATCTCTAAATACTAAAATCCTCTTTTGTTAGGATCTATGATTTTAGAATATTATGTATTCACTGTATTTTCATATACAACGAGCCCTATCCTTTGGGGTTGGTTGTGATGTTACTCGCTAGCGCTTTGACGCTCGTTGTCCCTCCCCCTTTCAGGTAACGAGCCAGGAGCCCGGAGAGTCGCAGGTTGACGGCGAGGCATTTTAGCTTCAGTTATTTACTTAGATATATTTTCTTTTGGAGTTCCACCGTAGACTTTTGTTTAGGTATTTGAGAGTCTTATTCTAGAAGTTGCAAAGGCGGTGTGCCTTATTTCCTCTTGTCAGACATTTGTGTTTGAGACTTGTGGAGTATTCCAGTTTATGTACTCAGATCTTGACTATGTATTTCTGTATGTTGGATGATGAGATATTTATGTGACTATTATCATTTCATCACTATATCTTGTATTATCTTTTGCATGTTTTGTACCTACACCAGTTGTTGACTCTACTAAACAGATGTTAATTGTGATGGTGAAACATGTTATTGCACGGTGTGGTGCATGACAGGTTTGACATTCTTGGTTTCACCTTGGACTGTAGCCTTGTGTGAACCCAGGGGCATCACAGTTAGTATCAGAGCTCTAGTTCCAGTATCCTTAGGATCATCATGTGTCGAGTCGTGGAGCTAGGATAGAGTTTCCTAGGATTCATGTATAGAGTCTGTAAGGATTTCCTAGTATGAGTGAGGACGATATATGCGTATATCTCAAAATTTGAGAATTTTTTTTATATAACAACTATTTTTGTATAAATTTAAAGTAATTGTGCAAATACTATATGTTGTGAAGATTGTATTGTGATATGCTATTTATAGAAGTCTGTTTTGACTCATAAACTCTTATTTTCTTATAATCAGAGAGATGGCAGGACGTGGTAGACCTCGTACCAGGAGAGCTACCCAGGCAGAGTCACAGCAGACTCCATCAGAGCAGCAGCCAGCTCAGTCCGAGCCTCAGCAGGCTCCACCCGAGCCGCAGCAGGCTCCCCAGTATTTGGTGGACATCATGGCACCTCTCATTGCCCGGATGACAGCTATTGAGGAGTTGGTGATGACCCATATAGCACCACGAACACCACCACCACCGGTAGCTCAACAGTAGGGGATACCTGCCGTTCTTGTCAGGGAGAGACCCCCAGAGGTCACGCCTGCAGCCATTCCTCTAGCAGTCCCAGATAGAGCCACAGAGCAGGAGGCTTGGCTCCGTATAGTGGAGAGGTATCAGAAGATGAGAGCACCAGAGTTCTAGGGGTCACCAGACCCTCTTGCAGCCTATAAGTGGAAGGAGGATGTGGGTAATATTCTGGACATACTCGGTGTAGACTCAGTCCAGAAGCAGAGATTGACATCCTATAGCCTGAAGGGAGATGCCGGGAAATGGTACCGACTGCAGTTTGCTCCAGAGCATAGGATGACCCTCACATGGGAAGACTTCATTTACTTCTTTGATAGGCAGTACGTTTCTTCAGCAGCACGGACTGGGAAGGAGCTTGAGTTGTCCGGTTTGACTCAGGGGGACATGTCAGTTGCAGATTTTGAGAGCAGGTTCATGGAGCTGTTACATTTCACGGGAATGTGGTAGACAGGAGAGCGTCAGGCTCAGATGTTCTTGGCAGGACTTCGCCCTAATATTCGTCGGTACCTCGTGTCCAGGAGGTTTTATTCGGTTAGGGAGGTAGCTGAGGCTGCCACCTCTCAGGAGGTTGAGACTACTATATTCCAGAAGGACAGGGAGGGGAAGGCCAAGACAGGACAGAGTGGGGATAAGAGCAAGAACAAGAGACCTTTTTCAGGACAGCAGCAGCAGCATCAGGGCCCTTATAAAGGGGGACCCCAGCAGGATCAGAGAGCGCATCAGCAGCGCAAGTTCCAAGGATCTTGTTTTAACTACCACAAGGTCGGGTACAAGGCATCGGAGTGTCGTAGTGCACCAGCAGGAGCCCAGCAGGGCAAGGGTCCGAACCAGCAGCAGTGCCAGCAGGGCAGAGGTCAGGGCCAGCAGAACAGACTTGAGGCACAGCCAGCAGCTCAGAGGACTGAGGGGCAGATTCGAGCAGTTCAGGAGGTTCCCCAGGGACAGATTGTCCCATATTCTCCATCTCCAGCACCATCAGCAGAGCAGTCTTCAGCCACGGGCAGGGTATATGCAGTACTTCCCCGTGATCATGGAGCCAGCAGAGCCGTAGTGGAGGGTATGTTCTTTGTGAACTCTCTTCCCGCCCGTGTTCTTTTCGATTCGGGAGCTTCGCATTCTTTCATCTCACGTGCATTTATGACTAGACTCCAGCTCATAGCTCAGCCTCTAGATACCCCTCTATCTGTTTCCACCCCTTTAGGTGAGGTATCGCTTCTGGAGAGCGTTTGTAGGAGGTGTACCGTCAGTCTAGACGAGTCGGAGTTCATAGTGGATTTGATAGTGTTGCACATGTCCGAGTTTGATGTCATCCTTGGTATGGATTGGTTGTCTTCCTACCATGTTAGCATTGACTGCTTTGCAAAGACAGTCAAGTTGTGAGCGTCCGACGGGTCCGAGATGATTATAGCCGCCTCTCAGGGCAACCGACTTGCGGAGTCATTTCTGGCGTACATCGAGGAGGTGATACGACGGGATCAGGGTGCTGAGTTATTGGAGACTAGGGTTGTCTCAGAGTATCAGGATGTCTTTCAAGACAAACCTGGACTACCTCCGGTGAGAGAGGTGGAGTTTTGTATTGAGTTGCAGCCTGGCACAGCCCCGATATCCCGCGCACCTTATCGTATGGCACCAGCTGAGATGAGGGAGCTTCAGACCCAGTTGGACGAGTTGCTAGCTCAGGGTTTTATTCGCCAGAGTCATTCTCCGTGGGGCGCGCCGGTCCTCTTTGTGAAGAAGAAGGATGGTAGTATGAGATTATGCATAGATTATCGGGAGTTGAACAAGGTCACTATCCGGAATAGGTACCCACTACCTAGGATTGATGACTTGTTTGACCAGTTGTAGGGTGCGCAGTGTTTCTCGAAGATTGATCTTCGTTCTGGCTATCATCAGTTGCGGGTTAGGGAGATGGATATTCCCAAAACCGCTTTTCTTACTCGATATGGGTCCTTCGAGTTCTTGGTCATGCCATTTGGGTTGACCAATGCACCCGCTGTATTCATGGATTTGATGAACCGGGTTTTCCGTCCCTTTTTGGATCAGTTTGTGATCGTCTTCATCGATGATATACTCATTTACTCGAGATCGGAGACGGAGCACGAGGAGCATCTACGGATAGCGTTGAGGACTCTGCAGGAGCATCAGCTGTATGCCAAGTTCAGCAAGTGCGAATTTTGGCTTTCAGAAGTCAGATTTCTTGGCCACGTCATCAGTAGAGAGGCTAAGGTCACGGCAGTTCTTGATTGGGAGCCACCGAAGACGGTGATAGAGATTCGCAGCTTTTTGGGTTTGGCTGGATATTATAGGAAGTTCATTCAGGACTTCTCGAAGATTTCGGCACCGATTAAACACCTTACGAAGAAGGGTGTACAGTTCATATGGAGCATGGAGTGCCAGAAGGCCTTTGATGTTTTGAAGGCTAAGTTGACTACAGCGCCGGTTTTGACCATTCCGAGCAGTGACAGGACATTCGTCGTATATACAGATGCATCGTTGGCAGGCCTAGGAGGCGTATTGATGCAGACTCAGAGGGTAGTAGCTTATATCTCACGGCAGTTGAGGGTGCATGAGCAGAACTATCCCACTCATGATTTGGAGTTGGCAGCAGTGGTATTTGCACTGAAGTCATGGAGGCACTACTTATATGGAGTACAGTTTGAGCTATTCACAGACCATCAGAGTCTGAAGTACCTCTTTTCTCAGAAGGAGCTCAATCAGAGACAGAGGAGGTGGGTAGAGTTTATCAAGGACTACGAGTTCGCGATCCAGTATCATCCGGGGAAGGTGAACGTCGTGGCAGACACATTAAGTAGGAAGCGTCGATCTCGGATTTCGGCTTTGAGGTGTTCACTACTTCGGGATCTTATCACCCTTAGCCAGTTTGATTTTAGGCCCGAGATTGGAGGGACCAGTGCAATCTTGGGAGCTATCTCAGTGCAGCCATCTTGGAGCGACAGAGTTGTCAGAGCTCAGTTGGGAGACTCTTGGATTCAAATCCGAAAGGAGGAGATTTCCAAAGAGCCTAAGACTGATTGGACCATCGGAGCGGATGAAGGTCTACAGATAAAGGGTAGATTGGTTATGCCAGCCAGTGCAGAGCTGAAGAGGGAGTTATTTGATGAGGCACGCCGTACTCGGTATACAGTGCATCCAGGAACCACTAAGATGTACAAGGACTTGAAGAGACATTTCTGGTGGAGCGGTATGCGTAGAGAGATTGCAGACTATGTGGCTAGATGTTTTACCTGCAAGTAGGTGAAGGCAGAGCATCAGAGACCGGCAGGGACACTTCAGCCCTTACCCATTCCAGAGTGGAAGTGGGCAGATATTTCTATGGATTTTATTATGGGGTTGCCGAAGTCGAAGAAGGGGAATGATTCTGTTTGGGTGATAGTGGACCGGTTGACGAAGTCAGCACATTTCATTCCAGTGAGGACTACTTATATAGCAGAGGCTTATGCGAGGATCTTCATTCGGGAGGTAGTTCGACTTCATGGAGTACCAGACACGATCGTGTCGGATCGAGGATCGGTTTTCACTTCACACTTTTGGAGGAGTTTCCAGGACTCATTTGGCAGCATGCTATCCTATAGCAGTGTATTCCACCCCCAGACGGATGGTCAGACAGAGAGGGTGAATCAGGTGTTGGAGGACATGCTACGAGCATGTGTTATTGACTTCCAAGGCAGCTGGGAGGATCATATTCCACTGGTAGAGTTTGCTTATAACAACAGTTATCAAGCGACGATCGGTATGGCTCCGTATGAGGCATTATACGGGAGACCCTGTAGGTCACCGATATGTTGGGCAGAGCCGGAAGATAGCTTGATGCTTGGACCGGAGCTGGTGAGGCAGACTACCGAGAAGGTAGCATTGATCAGGGAGCAGATTCTAGCAGCTCAGAGTCGGCAGAAGAGCTATGCCGATAAGAGACGAAGACCCTTGGAGTTTCAGGTTGGAGATTCAGTCATGCTGAAGGTATCCCCTATGAAAGGCGTACAGCGATTTGGGCGACGGGGAAAACTTGCGCCGAGATACATTGGACCATTTCAGATTTTAGAGCGTATTGGAGCGGTGTCATACAGACTAGATCTTCCAGCATCGATGTCTAGTATACATAATGTATTTCATGTTTCTATGATCAAGAAACACTTGCATGATGAGGAGCAGCAGCGAATATTGGATGCACCAGAGATTGAGCTTCAGGAGGATTTGACTACTGTCGAGATTTCGGTTCGTATTCTCACCAGAGAGGACAAGAGACTCAGGAATAAGGTGATTTCCTTAGTGAAAGTTCAGTGGAACCGGGGAGGCGTTGAGGAGGAAGACATGCGGCGCGACTACCCACACTTGGTTGAGCAGGTAAATTAATCCTTATTATGTTATATATGTTACTTTATGTTATATTATTGGTTATGTTTATATTTAACACTAGAATGAAGATATTTTCGCTTAATTTTAATCTTTTTGGACACATGGTATATATATGGGGGGTTCCTTGTTTGGATTTTTCACCCGATGTACTAGTTCCACTAGATTAGAATTTGAGCGAGAATGTTATCATTCTAGATCGTTAAGTATAAATACTCTATATGTTCATCTAGAAATTTATATTTCGAGATGAGTATGATTTCCGAATTTCGAGGACGAAATTCTTTTAAGGGGGGAAGAATGTAAAACCCCGAAAATTTCTACAATAAATATATGTGAATTATTAATAGTGAATAATTCTCTTATGATGAATAACCATATATATAAGATGTATATATTTATCAGTGTTTGGGAACCCAACAGGTGTATATAAGTGAGAGAAATCAATGTTAAGGCCAGCATGTAAAATGCCCAGCAACAGGCATTTTATCACTGCGCGGTCGACCGACGCGGTCGACCGTGGCGGTCGACCGCATCGGTCGACCGAACAGCGGTTTTAGAGAATTTCAGGTTTGGTTTTTACGGGTTTTTGTTTTGGTCTTTTGGGTTTCGGGTCGGGTTAGGGAATTGGTACTTATACTATTCCAACCCAGGAGAGCTCCTATTTTCACCTCAGACCTAAAACCCTAGCCCCCATCTCTCTTCTCTGAAAAACCCTAGCTGGATCTGTGATTTGAGGAGTTTGGAGGGGTTCCAGGGGATTTTCGCAGATTTGAGCAAAGGAGGATCATCTCCAGAGCAGTTGTCAGCATCTAAGGCGAGTATCATCTCGCCCAATCCCTCACCCCTATTTTCTATGGTTTTATTTCGATTTTTCATGAGTTTTTGAAGAGCCCAACTAGTATTTTCGTATAAAAATGAGTTCTTTACATCATGGGTTGCAAGAATCGACATTTCAGTTTATGAAAGTTCACCAACGTTTTGTCTAATAAAGATCTAGATCTGAGTTTCCTTAAACAAGAGTTAACCATGTTTTACTATCATTTAAAACATTTCTAATTTGTTTCTCATGTATTTTGAAATATTGGGAATATGGATTTCGTGCTTGAGACTAGTTATTTTTCTTCAGAACTTTAGAACTCTTGTTATCGTAGAAGTTTTGTCAAATTTTGTTTCAGGTTTCGAGCTGACAGAAACCCAGAATTTGGTTTCTGTCCGCTCGGTGGTCGACCGGTGCGGTCGACCGCTGGGCTCATTTTGGAGCTGCGGTCGACTGCAGAGCCTCATCGGTCGACCGCGACGCTCTGTCGGTCGACCGCGAGGTCGCAGCGGTCGACCGACAGAACGTATCAGGGAGCGGTCGACCGGTGCGGTCGACCGCCGTTCTCTCTGTTGCTTTTTTCCCTGTTTTGTGCATTCTTGAATATTCGTTCAGGTTCGAGTGATTACCTGGTTTATCTGACAATGGTATTTAGTCTTACTATGTGTCCATGCATGATAGATGACCTGAGGGTATAAATTGGGGACTTACACACTGATTTGAGTATGGATTGGTATAGGTAGATTATTCTATATATCTCAGCGACCGTTGCACAATTTCACAGTCCTCGTGTTGGACTATAATCTATAGAAGTCCTTGTGTTGGACTATAATCTATTTCAGTCCTCGTGTTGGACTATAATATATTTCAGTTCTCGTGTTGGACATCTGCCACCTATTCCAAGAGTTTGGAAATCACAGTATTTAGTTTCTGTTTTGGACATAGTTCTTAACCCTGCATATGACTATCTCACAGAAGATCACGATGTGGAAGTTATGTAGATTTTGACTTGGCACTGTACTTATGTTCTGAGATTAGTTGTATTTTCTTTTATTATTGTTGTCTGCACTAGAACCTCGGGTTTGGAGTTTAGAGATTTATAATTTGAGATACAAGGTATATACATGAGGTTTTCCTTGTTTGGATTATTTCGCTCGACGTACCTATGCTCGTGTTGTAAATTTCTAAATACTAAAACCCTCTATAGTAAGATCAATGATTTTAGATCTCTTATATAATAACTGTATTTTCTTATACAACGAGCCATGTTCCCTTGGGGTTGGTTGTGATGTTACTCTCTAGCGCTTTGACGCTCGTTGTCCCTCCCCCTTTCAGGTAATGAGCCAGGAGCCCGGAGAGTCGCAGGTTGACGGCGAGGCATTTTAGCTTCAGTTGTTTACTTAGATATATTTTCTTTTGGAGTTCTACCGTAGACTTTTGTTTAGGTATTTGAGAGTCTTATTCTAGAAGTTGCAAAGGCGGTGTGCCTTATTTCCTCTTGTCAGACATTTGTATTTGAGACTTGTGGAGTATTCCAGTTTATGTACTCAGATCTTGACTATGTATTTCTGTATGTTGGATGATGAGATATTTATGTGACTATTATCATTTCATCAGTATATCTTGTATTATCTTTTGCCTGTTTTGTACCTACACCAGTTGTTGACTCTACTAGACAGATGTTAATTGTGATGGTGAAATATGTTATTGCACGGTGTGGTGCATGGCAGGTTTGACATTCTTGGTTTCACCTTGGACTGCAGCCTTGTGTGAACCCAGGGGCGTCACACCTACACCCTACCTCTTCTATCAAATCTAGGATACAGAGAAGCCGATTCTCTCCTGTATTCGAATAACTTCCCTTCCAGTCACCAGTCGACACCTGGAAGGAGAAGGATGACTCAGCATCCCTGCTGCTCACCTCTCAGCTGCCTCATGTGTATGACTAAAGCCAAGGGATAACATGCTCAGAGGCAAGGGACTATAAAAGGAGGAGAAAGGAGGAACGCAGGAGGTAAGTGATTCTGGGCTTGGCTACTTCTTCTTCATAAAAACCAGGAACCCACCTTGGTTAAAAAAAAAACTAGAATACTCTCAAAAGAGTACACTCTGAGGACCTCAATGGCCCGAGGACCTTCCCCCAAACCCCACTCAAGCTCCACAGCTGACTTGACCGTCGGAGGTACCACGTGGGAAACTAGCCCCGTACTCCTTTGATTCTTACATGTGCAGGTTATCAGTCCACCCCACGTACTCAGAATCGGGCGTAAAGTCGGAGGAGGAGTCGGCTCCAACATCCATCCTCTCCCTTCTCCTTAGCGCCGTTAGGATCGAAGCTACACCCTACGATGGACAACCCCCATCGACTATTTGTTCACGAGCATCAACAAATATAATTCATAAAAGTCTCTCTTTTACATCATAATTCTGAACTCTAGCAGTCACCCTCTCCCCTCAAAAATACTAGATCATATTTTGGTGGATTGTGAGGGCTTTGTGAAGTAAATACCGAAAAGAGGGTGAGATCGTCGGCGTTTGGCGAGGGGGACTTGTTTTCTTGCACCCTTGGGTTTTCCAGCAGCATTTTGAGGCGAGTTTCATCTTTTCCAATCTTTTCCCTATTTTTAATTGATTTTTACTGAGTTTTATTTGGTTTTATTAGACCCTAAAACCTAGTTTAAGTATAAAATTTTCTCTTTTAAAAGTATGTGATACATGTTAAATATCATATCTCCATGATATTATTGTGATGATAATAATTTATACAATGTGTGTTATACAAATGCACTAACTCTTATATGCAGCTTTCAATATCAGAATATGAACAAGTGTAAGTTGAGATTCAAGTCATTATGAAGTGAAGAAGATGAAGAACATATGAGATAATGTATTTTACATTTTCTTTACTTAGAATTATTGTACAAGCCTTGATCACTCACACACACACACACATAAATATTAGAACACACTAACACAGGTTTAGTGTGTTGGTTAACTATAGAAATCCCCTATGTTAACCATTAGAGTTATAATTAATAATGAAGTGTCAAAACATTTAATTCATATTATTTTCTAACTCTTAGTAGTCGACTAATTAGAATAGTAGTCGACTACTCATGTATATGTCTTAAATATATGTTTCTGTCAATTTACAGTATAGTCGACTAATAAGGATAATAGTCGACTACTTAAGCTTATGACAGAAATATAAGTTTTTGTAATTTTACAGTATAGTCGACTAATTAACATTATAGTTGACTACTGAAGGCAAAATTCTTTTTTTAAGTTTCTGTCTAATTACAGTATAGTCGACTAATGAACTTTATAGTCAACTACTGAGAATTTTTCTGACTTTACAGATTCTGTTTAAACTCAGTGTAGTCGACTAATCTGTCCTGTAGTCGACTACAGATACAATTTTTTCAGAATTTAAAGTTTGAATTTATGACTGTTTATAGCCGTTTTTAAATGTTTTTAAAGTTCAAATAATTATCTTTTCAAGGGCTATAAATAGGTTATTTGTTTAGAAAAAATGCAGAGACTTACATACCCATAAGCTTTGATCTTTGTGCATTTTTTCAAGTAAAAAACATTCAGATTTTGAGAAAAAAAAAGTTTCTGAAATTGCCTTTGAACATTATTCAAATAGTTATTGTTTAGGTAATTTATAGAAGTAAGAATCATTCCTAAGCCACTACTACACTACACTACAAATCAAGGCTTATAGGAATCAAAATTGTAGCTTCAAAAGTTCTCTCGGTTTGTGAGAGGTGTTAATCTCTTGGTTTAGAAATTGGTGTGCAAATTGACAAGGTGTTTGTCAATTGGTGTTGTAATTTGTAGGGATTTGTAAATTGGTCAGGTTTGCTTTTGATTTTATAAGTTTATTTAAAACCATAGTGGAAACTCTCAAGCGGGATTTGCTTGGGGACTGGATGTACACCGGATTGGTGGAACCAGTATAAAACTTTGTGTTTGTGTTTGTGAATTTCTAAGATTGCCATTTTTCTTTGCAATTTATAATCTACTTTGCATAAATTTTATAAGAATACTATTCACCCCCCTCTAGTGTTCTAGTATATCTATTTCAGATCCTACATTTGGTATCAGAGCGAGGTGAAAGATGGCATGTACAAATATATCACAATTCAAAAAAGATCACTCTACAAATCGTCCACCAATGTTCGATGGATTGAACTACAACTATTAGAAGTACCGAATGAAGATTTACCTTCAATCTATTGGTTATGAACTTTGGAATGTTGTGGAAACAAAATATGAGAAGCCTACAACTCATTTTTTAGAATAGACTACATCTCAAAGGAACAATGCAAATTTGGACTCCAAAGCCATGAATGCACTATTCTGTGCACTTGACAAGAATGAGTTCAATAGGGTGTCAACGGCCACATCTGCATATGATATTTGGCAAACACTTGAGGTAACTCATGAAGGTACAAATAAAGTTAAAGAATCTAAAATTTCTGTTCTTGTACACAAATTCGAATTATTTAAGATGAAGGAAAACGAGACTATTGGAGAAATATTCACAAGATTCACCGACATCACACATTCTCTCATTGGTCTTGGAAAAATATACACACAAGTGGAGATGGTAAGAAAAATACTATGATCACTTACTCCACAATGGGAAAAGAAAGTTACCGCAATCGAAGAAATCAATAATTTGTCAACTCTTACGGTTGAAAATCTTATCGAAAATCTTATGGTGTATGAAGTTCAAATTGAAGATAGAAAGAATGATGAAAAAATAAAGAACAAGAAAGTACTTGCATTCAATACTACTTCCGATAAAGAAGATTCAGATGATGATGATGAAGAAACGAGCATGTTTGCACGAAAATTTCAAAAATTTATAAAACGAGGTAATTTTAAATCTAAGAGTTTAATTTCAAATAACTCTCTTTGTTTTAAATGTAATAAACCAGGTCATATGAAGAAAGATTGTCCAATGTTGAAGAATAAGCAAAAATTAAGTTATTTCAACAACTTCAACAACATTCAAAATAACAAAAAAAGGAAAGCAATGGGCGTCACTTGGGATGATAGTGATGAGTCATCTTCAGATGAAGATATTGAAGAAAAGGAAAGTGCTCACATGTGTTTTATGTCACAAGATGAAGTAAGTGAAAATGAAAAACTTTTAGATGCTTACAATGAATTATATGAAACTTTTGTGAGATTAAAAACTTCACATAATTTTCTTAAAGGTGAAAACAAAAGATTACTTGAAGAAATTTCTGATTTAAATTCCTCTAATATTTTTAATTCTCAAGTAATTAAATTGAAAGAATAAAATTATTCTTTTCTTAAAGAAAATGAATGTTTATCTAATGAGAATATTTATTTAAAATTAGAATATAATATTTATTTAAAATCAAAATGTAATGATTTAAAAATTCACATTATAGTTTAGATAAAGATATTACTTCTTTTAAATCAAAATATGAGGATATATGTTTGAATGTAAGCAAATTCAATAAAGATAAAGAAAATCTTAATAATATACTTTCTTTTTAAAAAGAATCACAAAAGACAAAAGGATTAGATTTTCAATTTAATAAAAATAAATCGAAGAAAATAATTTTTGTAAAACCTTCTTGTGATTTGTATGAACATAGAAATAAAAATTTGTGTAAAAAGAAATCAAAATTCTTTTCTATTTGGGTTCCAAAAGAATTAACTTCTTTACATAAGAATTTTTATATTTCTAATTTTATTAAAAATATTTGTCTATCAACTAACTATTTAGGCAAATCAAACTCTTCATGGGTTTGGTTTCCTAAAGGCTACTTTAAAGGACCCAATATAGTATGGGTACCAAAATTATAATTGTTCATTATTTCAGGTACCCAAGAAAGATAGATGGATTTTGGATAGTGGTTGCTCCAAACATATGACTGGAAATATACAATTGTTATCATCTTTTCAAAACAAGGATGGTGGTACCGTTACTTTTGGAGATAACAACAAAGGAAAAGTCATCGGTATTGGATCTGTCGGTAATCCAAACAAACCTATTATTGATAATATTCTATTAGTTGATGGTCTTAAACATAATTTACTTAGTATTAGTCAACTTTGTGATAAAGGTTTTAAAATTATTTTTAAAAAAGAATGTTGCTTAATTTATGATATTGATTTAATAACTATTATTTTTAAAGGCCATAGAAAGAATAACATATATGTTTTATCTATGAAAAATATTTTAAATGAACATTATCTTATTGCATCATCTAATGATTCTATTTTATGGCATAAACAATTTGGACATGTTAACTTTAAACACATTTCTAAGATTTCTAAAAATGATTCAGTAAATGGTTTACCTAAGATGTCTTCTAAAAACAATTTTTGTGATGCATGTCAACAAGGAAAAATGCACAAATCTTCTTTCAAATCTAAAATTGTAATATCTACAAGTAGACCATTAGAATTAATTCACATAGATCTTTTTGGTCCTTTTAGAGTAGCATCTTTAAATGGAAGTAGATATGCATTTGTTCTTGTTAATGATTATTCTAGATTCACATGGGTAATTTTTCTTAAACATAAAAATGATGCTGTTAATGAATTTTCTATTTTTTGCAAAAGAATTCAAAATCAAAAATCTACTTCTATTATCTCTATACGTAGTGATCAAGGAGGTGAATTTGAAAATGAATTATTTACAAATTTTTTTGATAAACATGGTATATCACATACTTTTTCTTTTCCTCATGCTACTCCACAAAATGGAGTTGTAGAAAGAAAAAATAGAACTTTACAAGAATGTGCTAGAACCATGTTGTGTGATAGTAATTTACCAAAATATTTTTGGGCAGAAGCTGTATCAACAGCTTATTATGTATTAAACGGATTTTTATTAAGACCTATTTTAAAGAAAACTTCTTATGAATTATTTTATAATAAAATTCCTAAAGTATCTTACTTTAAAGTTTTTGGTTGTAAATGTTTTATCTTAAACACAAAAGATAACTTAGATAAATTTGATTCTAAATCTGATGAAGGAATTTTTGTTGGATATTCTAATCATAGTAAAGCATATAGAATATATAACAAAAGAACTTTAGTTATTGAAGAATCTTTACATGTTTCTTTTGATAAAAAATTTTCAAAACCACCCATTGTTTTAAATAATGATGATGATATAATTGATACTATTCATGATACTCCAATGTTAGATATATAAAAGATGATAATTTATAAAATGATTTACCTAAAGATTTTGTAGAAGTTAAAAATCATTCACATGATTTAGTCATTGGAAATATTTCTGATAAAGTAACTACTAGATCTTATTTTAATTTGATTGCTCATACTGCTTTTATTTTAACTATTGAACCTAAAAATATAAAAGAAGCCTTACTTGATGATTTTTGGATAATTGCAATGCAAGATGAACTAAATTAATTTACTAGAAACAGTATTTGGGATCTTATACCAAGACCTCAAAATAAATCTATTATTGGAATAAAATGGATTTTTAGAAATAAATTAGATGAATCTGATCAACTTGTTAGAAACAAAGCTAGATTAGTTGCTCAAGGTTATAATCAAGAAGAAGGAATTGATTATGATGAAACTTATGCACCTGTTGCTCGTTTAGAATCAATTAGAATTTTACTTGCATTTGCATGTTTTATGAATTTTAAATTATTTTAAATGGATGTTAAAAGTGCATTTCTAAATGGTTTTATAAAAGAAAAAGTTTTTGTAGAACAACCTCCAGGTTTTGAACATGAAAGTTTTCCAAATCTTGTTTTTAAACTTAAGAAAGCTTTATATGGTCTTAAACAAGCACCTCGTGCTTGGTATGATAGATTGAAAAAGTTTCTTTTAACTTCTGGTTTTAAAATTGGAAAAGTTGATTCAACATTATTTATTAAGAAAATAAATAAAGATATTTTACTAATCCAAATATATGTAGATGATATTATTTTTGGTTCTACTAACAATAATCTTTGTCAAGAATTTGCTAAGACTATGTAGGATGAATTTGAAATGAGTCACATAGGTGAACTGAATTTCTTTCTTGGACTTCAAATTAAACAATGGAAAGAAGGAATATTCATCAAGCCAAGCAAGTATGCAAAAGATTTACTCAAACGCTTTGGAATGAAAAATACAACAAGCAAACCAACACCAATGAGTACTACGACATCACTTGACAAAGATAAAAATGGTAAGAATGTTGATCAAAAGCTTTATCGAGGTATGATTAGATCACTTCTTTACATTACTATGTTTATGTGCTAGATTTCAATCAAATCCTAAAGAATCACATCTTAAAGCAGTGAAAAGAATTTTTAGATATCTTAAAGATACTATAAATTATGGATTGTTTTATCCAAAACATAGCACATTTGATTTAATTTCATATAGTGATGCTGATTTTGCCGAATGTAAATCTGATAAAAAAAGTACAAGTGGAACATGTAATTTCTTAGGACATTCACTTGTATCTTAGTTTAGTAAGAAGCAAAATTCAGTATCATTATCAACGACTGAAGCTGAATATATTGTTGCAAGTCTTGCATGTGCTCAAATTTTATGGATGAAATAAACATTATCTGATTATGGCATAAATTGTCCAATATCATCCATAATGTGTGACAATTCTAGTGCAACTAATTTATCTAAAAATCATATTCAACATTCACGTACAAAAACACATTGATATTAGACATCATTTCTTACGTGATCATGTGCTTAAAGGTGACATTTTATTAGAATTTATACCTACTAATAAACAAATAGCAGATATATTAACAAAACCCTTAAAAGAAGAAATTTATGTTAAATTAAGAAGGGAATTAGGTATATGTTCAATTGAAGATTTAAATTAAAATTTTAAAACAAACATATATGCATACATACCCTTAATAGTCGACTAATTTGACCTATAGTCGACTACATGCACAAGCATTGCATATAAGTTTTTCTGTGATTTACAGTGTATTCGACTAATTTCACCTATAGTCGACTACTCTAAGTTAAAATCTGAAAATCAACTTTCTGTAAATTACAGTGTAGTCGACTAATTTCACCTATAGTCGACTACTCTGAGTCAAAATCTGAAAATTAACTTTTTGTCGATTACAGTGTAGTCGACTACTTTTCTTACTAGTCGACTACTAATACTGAATTCATAGTTTTACAGTTTTAAAGCTTATTGGATTTTTTTTAATCAAACCCAAAACCCAATACCCGTTTTATTTAAGTAGAGTTCATCTCAACCATAGATTTTTAACTCTATAAATCCTAGCCACATATCTAAGATAAAATCTTCACCTTTCATTTATTTACAGTTAAATCTGGACCATACAATGCAATTCTTTTTTAAAAAAATATAAAAAACCTAAAAAACTACCCACTAACTTATCACATAACCGAGTCTTCTTCTTCTTCTCTTCAGAACACACCGATTCCAAGTTAGGGCATCATCTTTCTTCTCAATTCTTCTCAAAATTTTCATCAAGTTCATCATTTTCTGAGGTCTGTCAGGTTCAGTAGTCGACTACACCAAGTAATAATCGACTAATCTAGGGTTTCAACAATCTGTAGTAAATTTCTCAACTTGATCTTCGTATTTTCAGTTATTTTTCTGTTTCATCATGTCTAGAGCTAAGAAAGCTAAGCAAATTCATACTAATGTTGACAATGAAATCATCATATACTTAAAAAGTCCTAATTTACTTGAAGAATTTAACAAAACATCCTCTTTTGATGTTCTTCCAAGACGATTTGTGAAATTTGATGATTTTATTCCTTGGAATTTTGGATCATATTTTGAAAATGTGGGATTGCTTGAATTATTCTCTCCTGAAAATAGAAAACCCACATATCCTTTTCTTGTTCAATTGTTCTATACTAATATAGAACGTGTTGGAACTATTGGTGGTTCTGAAAAACTTAAAACTCTTGTTAAAAAAATAAAAATTGAATTGACTACAAAGTCAATTGGAAATTTTTTTAATATTCCTTATCAAGGAGTCTCTCTTAGGTCAATTAGGATGAATGACTCAGATCTTTTATCTAATCATATATTTCTTCCTGGTTATAGTAAACCTTTAAATAATTCAAACAAACTTCGTCCAATTCCTAAGTTCATTGCATGAATCTTAGTGTATAACTTGTTTCCAAAAACTGGGAGTTTCCATTTTATTTCCCTAGATTTAGCAAAAGCTCTATATACTATAATGAGAAATATCCAAGTTAATTGGACTGAAGTTTATTTTAATAATCTTCTGACAATACCAAGAGGATTTCTTCCTTATGGTGCTTTTTTAATAAAAATCTTTGACAAATTTCATGTGGATCTTAAATCTGAAAATTCTGTTGTACGTTCTATTGAGTTCTTTGATTCCAATGCCCTAACTAGGATGAAGTTAACAAATTTTGAAATTCAAGAACAAAATCCTCAAGATGAACTCTCATCAAGAAGAAATTCCACAAGATATTCCACAATATTCAATTCAAGCAGGAACTTCTTCTAGTCAACCACCACCACTATTTCCTACAGAACCTTCATGTTTTTCAGACGTGTAATACAACACTCTAAGTGCACGTATTCTTGAACTTGAAACTGGTCAGAGAGCTCTATATTCTCAGAATTCCTATATCATTAGTAATCAAGAAGAGCTAATCAAGAAGTTTGAAGACTTGGACACAAAGCTTAATGCATACTTTCAAGGACAGCAACCTCCTCCAGCACCTTAGAAGTTTATGCATGCATCATATTATATTTGGATGTTTTAGTTTCAAAACAATTATGTTATTTTGATTATCTATGGTTAAGTATCAAAAACTATGTAGTTGTGGGTTGTTATTAAGACATATGTAATATGTTATGTTGCTACAATGTCTAGTATGTTGATTGTGTGTTTACATTAATATGATCTATGATAGTTGATATATGTGCTATATATTTTAAACAGATCATGGTGATGAACATTATGGATCTTTTGGTCTTTATGGTAAGCCTTTGCCTACCTATTTGGATGGGTAAAGTTATGGATTATGTTCATAATCTGGATAATTTGTTTGAAGTATTAGCTCATGTTGAATAAATAATGTCATGTTTAGCATAAATATTTATTTCTTTTTGTTGATAACAAAGGGGGAGAAATGAATATCTATATTAAATTCTAATTTGCATATATGCAGAGGGAGTAAGTATAGTTATTTCATAATGTTTAAACTTGGTTATAAAATACATACTTATGCATAAATTATTTGTTATCATCAAAAAGGGAAAGAATGTTGAATATCATATCTCCATGATATTATTATGATGATAACAATTTATACAATGTGTGTTATACAAATGCACTAACTCTTATATGCAGCTTTCAATATCAAAATATGAACAAGTGCAAGTTGAGATTCAAGGCATTATGAAGTGAAGAAGAGGAAGAACATATGTGATAATGTATTTTATATTTTCTTTACTTAGAATTATTGTACAAGCCTTGATCACTCACACACACACACACACATAAATATTAGAACACACTAACACAGGCTTAGAGTATTGGTTAACTATAGAAATCCCCTATGTTAACCATTAGAGTTATAATTAATAATGAAGTATCAAAACATTTAATTCATATCATTTTCTAACTCTTAGTAGTCGACTAATTAGAATAGTAGTCGGCTACTCATGTATATGTCTTAAATATATGTTTCTGTTAATTTACAGTATAGTCGACTAATAAGGATAATAGTCGACTACTTAAGCTCATGACAGAAATATAAGTTTTTATAATTTTACAGTATAGTCGACTAATGAACATTATAGTCGACTATTGAAGGTAAAATTCTTTTTTCAAGTTTCTGTCTAATTACAGTATAGTCGACTAATGAACTTTATAGTCGACTACTGAGAATTTTTCTGACTTCACAGATTCTGTTTAAACTCAGTGTAGTCGACTAATCTGTCCTGTAGTCGACTACAGATACAATTTTTTTAGAATTTAAAGTTTGAATTTATGACTGTTTATAGCCATTTTTTAATATTTTTAAAGTTCGAATAATTATCTTTTCAAGGGCTATAAATAGGTTATTTGTTTAGAAAAAATGCAGAGACTTACATACCCATAAGCTTTGATCTTTGTGCATTTTTCAAGTAAAAAACATTCAGATTTTGAGAAAAAGAAAAGTTTCTAAAATTACCTTTGAACATTATTCAAATACTTATTGTTTAGGTAATTTACAGAAGTAAGAATCATTCCTAAGCCACTACTACACTACACTACAAATCAAGGCTTATAGGAATCAAAATTAGAAGTAAGAATCATTCCTAAGCCACTACTACACTACACTACAAATCAAGGCTTATAGGAATCAAAATTGTAGCTTCAAAAGTTCTCTCGGTTTGTGAGAGGTGTTAATCTCTTGGTTTAGAGATTGGTATGCAAATTGACAAGGTGTTTATCAATTGGTGTTATAATTTACAGGGACTTACAAATTGGTCAGGTTTGTTTTTAATTTTGTAAGTTTATTCAAAATCATAGTGGAAACTCTCAAGCGGGATTTGCTTAGGGACTGGATGTACACCGGATTGGTGGAACCAGTATAAAACTTTGTGTTTGTGTTTATGAATTTCTGAGATTGCTATTTTTCTTTGTAATTTATAATCTACTTTGCATAAATTTTATAAGGACACTATTCACCCCCCTCTAGTGTTCTAGTGTATCTATTTCAGATCCTACAATACAAAGATTCGATCTTTTCATTTTAAAATGTTATAAACAAATTCTCTAATTTGGATTCAAGCTCTGAAATAAAATTTAACATGAGTTTATGTTGAGATTTATTGGTTTTCATGATGTTTCTGACGAACATGAACTCGTTAGGGTTTATATAGTTCACTTAGATATAATAATTGAGTTTCATGTAGTTAATTGAACCCTAATCACATTAAAAAAGATTTTATATTATGTTTTATCTGAATTATATTATTTTATAAGAGATAGAAACGAATCTACATATTACCCGAAATAATTTACAGGAACCTAACAATTTCCCTCTGGTCGGTCGACCAAAGACTAAGCGTCGGTCGACCGATCAGGTCATCCCGACATGTGCCTATTTTGCACATGCAACCGGTCAACCGAGGTGTATTAACCAGTCGATTGGTCTGTGTGAGTTTGAGATTTTGTTATTTTTCTTTGACACATGAGTTGATCGTTAACACGATATTTGGGTCTGCACTTTGAGACACGTGCTTGATCATTGGAGTACACGTATTAGGATATGTTCATACGAGTATTTGGAGGTATGTAATAAATATTTTGTTTGATTATGTAGAGTTTGACATATACTGCATTTCATGATTATGAGGATGCCTGAGTGGTGTAGTTGGTATTCCCGTAATAAGATCGTAGCTGGACTACACTCAGAGTGCGTCAGTTTATACTTCGCAATGAAACCGCGGTTGGACGACACTCTGTGTTGCATCATTCCGGAATAAGGGGATATGCTTATTTTTACAGAGCGATTGAGTAAGGTGGTTGTTGCCACAGGATATTGTGAATGCCTTACAAAAGAATCGTTATTTCAGATAGAGAATTACACTTATTGCATTCATACTCACATGTCAGTTACTCGAGAGTAGGGTATATTATTGAGGTTGTCCTACATGACATATTTCATGCGAGATTCATTTTGTTGGATGTTTGTTCTTATGACTACGCCATCTACCCGAGGGTAGTATGAGGATTTGACATGACTTATATTGGTTGAGGTTTGGAGTTGTGTTGCTTTTATTTACTATTTTATTCATAGGATTTGGAGTTGGTATTTAGCGATTCACAGCATGAGACATGGTATATATATGAGAGTTTGCTTGTTTGGATTATTTCGTTCGACGTACTAATTCTCGTGTTGTGGATTTCTAAATATCAATTTCCATTTAGTCCAGGATAGATGCTTATATAATTATACTATATACTAACTTGTATTTTTATATACTCTTAACCCCTTCCCCCTGGGGGCGATGGAGATGATCTTGCTAGTGCTTTGACGCTCATTATTTCCCCTCTTTTTAGGCAACGAATCTGGCGTATGGAGAGTCACAGGTTGATGGAGATGCAGATTAGCTTCCATCTTATATTATTAGTAGTTATTTAGAGCTCCATAGTAGTTTATTGATTATGTTCAGACATTTAGTGTTGTATTTTATTTTGTAAAGGCTGAGTGCCTTAATACTATATTATTTGACTCTATGTATTGGGATATTTCACATTCATTTTGGATTTATCAGTTATACTCTCTTTTATTCAGTTGGAACATGATCATGTTTATTTGGATCTCTCATTTCCTTTATCATGTTCATTGCAGTATTATCTTATTCTATCTGTTTTGTACCTACACTTATTTATTATTGAATCTACTAGATAAATATTACTGTGATGGTGAAACATGTTGTTGCACAGTATTGGTGCATGGAAGGTTTGACATCATTGGGTTCACCATGGATTGCAATCTTGTGTGAAACTAGGAGCGTCACACTGTCTCCTTTGGCCGAGATAGTAGGCACTGTCTTGCCCACATGAGATAGTGACCACCAAGTGTTTTGACTCCTACTTGACGGTTATGGCTCCCAATGGCTATAAATACCCCTTGGCACACTTGTGCATGAAGACGATGAGTAAGAGAGAGGCTGGCATTTGGCGAACTTTGAGAGCAAGAGAGAGTTCACTCCTGTGCATTCTCAAGAGTCTTTTGGTATTTCCTTGAGTTCAAACTTAGATTTTATCTTAAGAAGAGTACTTGTCTTACCTTGCTAAGACACTTACTTTTATTCTTGTTTCCTTGTCGAAACATTAACTTCAAGCCTTATTCGTATCTAACTTGGAAACATTGCTCGGTGGTCCATAGATAACGCATCCTTGGTACATGAAAAGAATCCCATGCAAGCAGAGACTACTACATATGAGTTTCTGTGCGTGCTACTAGGGAGCACAAGTTTGTTTTCTTTCTGTGTGTGTTACTAGGGAGCAAAATTTTGTTTTCTTTGTAAAGAATAGAGTTACATGTGTAAAGGTTATTCTTATGTTTCTTTTAAACGATTTAATGGAAGCAACAAAGAAAATTGTTCCCAAAGAAAACATCGGTCTCCACCATAGCCTTCGCAGCTACTTTGTTTGAGGCGCTTTGGTGGAGATGGAGTTGCACAATTGGATGGAATGGGTCTGGATCGCATATCTCAAGCTTCTGGGGGAGGTTACTTCCCTGAGGGCCGACAAAGTGGCCGATTTAGAACGGGCCACAGAGATGCTATCTCCAAGTGCTTCTGAGGTCGATGGGCTTAGGTGGGAGCTCAGGGTAGTCCCCCGGACATTGAGATGGTGATCAGGCTCAAAGCAGTGCTCCGAGTCAGGCTCCTGTCCATATCGAGAGCTGACCTCTGAAGTCTTGATGAGGTACTTCCTCATCTTCTCTCATTCTTCTTCTCCGATATCGGTGACATCGTGAGGAAAATGATATTCTATCCCTATGGGAGGCACAATCTCCTCCTCGACCGAATCCTTCCCCCCGCGAGTCGACTCACTGTAGCGACTGGACAGCTCTCCCTCTCCAGCTAAGGCTCTAGCCTCAGCTCCCTCCTCTTGAGGAGCCTCGACTGGTTCTCCCAAGGCTGACTCGTCCAGATGAATGGCATCGGTCTCGACCATCTCAGCTGCTACCTGAGGCTCGTGTTCCTCATCTTCTCTTGGCCTGGCGCGTCTTTGGATGAGAGTAGGAGAAGGTTCCTCTTCGACCGTCTCAGCCTCTATTAGAGGAATGTCCCGACAAAAATGCTTCATGGACCTAGCATATGACCCCTCCTGGGGAGCAGCCAAAGGAACAGTAGGCACCGTCATCGCTTCTGTTGTTCCTACGACAAGGGTTGAAGCCTTCTCATGGTCCTTGGTAGAAGGAGGCACTATCGACACACCGACAACCCACAAGACCAAGATATCGCATAGATGATCAACTCGATGAGAACTAGCATACACCTTGATCTGGTCGAGCGCATCTCTCTCGGTGATGAACAAGTCGCCCTCCGTGAGCGCTTCCCTCTTTATTTCGAACTAGTTGGAGCAACCCAACTCCAGGTCGTCCCCTACGACCAAGATAAACTTTTCCTTCCAGTCCTTATAGGAGTCAGGAAGGCCGGTGATGAGCCTAAACTTCCCCACCATTTGAAAATGATAGTGGGGTTCAGTCTGGTTCACCTTCACAGCAACAAGCCAGCTAAGACCCACAAAGATAGCTTGATCGCCAGCCAGTGGCAGATCACCACGAACCCCACCAAGATGGCAATGACATTTGGCTTCATCTGCCCCAACGATACCCCTAGCACTACGAACACTTGCTGGAGGAAGGGATGCAGGGGTAGCCACAGACCGCACTCTAAGTGTCTCAGATACAGGGGCCCTCGGTCTTGTCCATGATCATAGATGACCTCCGACCTCGTCAGGGCAATCAGATCATACTCCTTGGGGATGTCAAACTTCCCGTGGAGCGCCCTCATCTGGGCCTGGGTTACTTTGGAATGGAGCCCCGCCAAGAGAGATCATCGATCCACAAGCTCAGATGCTATCGAAGCTTGCATAAATGATCACCAAGAGAGATCGTCGATCCACAAGCTCAGATGCTATCGAAGCTTGCGTAAATGATCGCCAGAGAAAGATGAACATGAAAAGTCTTGATTTCTCTAGTGGGAGGGGGGTTATTCATTGGTGTCAATTTAGGGATAATGGGATAATTTTTGGAACAATACTTTTTGGTGTTATTCATTAGGGTAAATGGGTATGGATTCAACTTTATAGTGTTATTGGTTTGTTGGGGTAATTGTAGGACAAATACACCACTTCCCCTAAAATTACCCAACTATATAAACATCCTCATACCTCACCCTAAAAATTACCCCAAATCACCTGCTGGAACAACAACATGGGTAATCTTGCCCTCTCACCCTCCCCACAACATCTCTTCTTCTTCCATCGCATTCTTCCGACACCAATCCCTCCTCTTCCGCCTCCTCCTCCGCTGCCTCAATCGCCTCGGACCTGGAGCTTCTGATGCCAATCCCTCCTCCTCTGCCACCTCAACTATCTCTCGAACCCAGAGTCGCTTGGTACATGCCCTTTTCCCCTAATTTTTCTTCCCTTTTTAAAGTTAAATTAGGTTTTTTCTCCATTTCCAAACATCTCATTTTCTCTCCTTTTTTGAAATCTAAGTTTTTTTAGCTAGCTGAGGTTTTTTGATGGATCTATATAATAATATTTTTTTAATATTTTATTACTTTTTTAGTATTTATATGATTTTTTTCTTAATAATACATTTGGTAGACTGATTTGTTGAATTGCTAGATACACATGGACTCTATATGAAATTAATTATTTGATAATTGTAGGCAGTAGAAGCTTGAACATGTGAGTGATGCAAGTAAATTATGGACAAGGAAAAGATGTGATTACACATTCAGAAGTTTAATAATTATATATAATAGCATTAAGAAAGTGTCTAATGTTATGTTCTTGTATACTGTAAACAATATTCAAATGTAGACAGCAAGTAAATGTCTATCAATATAATAAACCCACAAATCTTAGATATATCATATTCTGTCAATATGTGGAACTTAGTCACATATATAATTGATAATGCATCTTAGCTCATATCCAAGTCAAGGAACTCATAGAATTAGGATTAAGTACAAGCATATTAGTTTAGTTTATGCAAGGATGCATACGACCACTTGGTTACTTGTATTATTGATACGAATGCATTGAAGATTTCATTGTAATTTGTTAAAATTGGTCTACATAAGGAGTAGTATTTATGTCTATGAGGTGACAATTTCTAAATACTTGAATAAACTTATCTTGATTACTTTCAATAGATGAACGTTTTTTCTCCTTCGAACAGAGAAAATATTTGTGTATGTATGTATGTCCACTATCCTTCACCAAATAAATTTGAAAAAATATTAGACTGTGGCACACAAACAACCCAACCACCAGAAAAAGGGCATTAGCTGCTATTATGTTGATTCACCATAAAATGAATAAAGATTAAAAGGGGGAACATCAAATTTTCCCAGTGTTGCCTTCTTGTGTTTATATTATTTAATCTTATCATTAAGACTAAGACAATTAGTCTTCAGTATTGCATTAGTTTGCTCACTTTTTCTCTAGTTCTGCGTGATTAGGTAACTAGAACAGTGCTAATGTTTTTGCTATATTTGAACTCTTACATGTACATACTACTTAAAGCTATAGTCTTGAGCAAATGAATTTTGGTTATTATTGATATTTGCGTTGTAGGATGAATTTTGCTTCAAAAACTCAAAATGTGGAAGAGTACTCTCAAGATGGTGAGAGGACTAAAAAAGTTAGGTGTGACTATGTAATATGGCCAGAGCAAGAGAATAAAGAGCTACTAAGGCTTTTAGTAGAGGAGGTGAAGAATGACAATAAGATGGATAATGGCAACTTCAAGAAATATACCATCACTCAAAATGTGTTGTCATTCATGAATACTAAATTTGAAGAACTTTTAAATTTGATCATGTAAAGAATAAGATCAAGTTGGAAGAGGAAGATTGAACCAATTGAATTACTATTGAGGAACAATTCCGGGTTTGGTTGGGACCCAATATCTCAAAGAATTACTTGCTCCATTAAGGTGTGGGAAAATTACAAACATGTTAGATTCTTAATTACCCAAAGTTTCTAACTACATAATATATTGTTATGTTTGCTAATTACAAAAAAAAAGAAAAATTAATTTGTTATCTTTGTTTTTTGACAAGCTCATCCTAATACACCAATGCTTAAAGATAAGTTGTTTGAAAATTTTAAGGATATGCAGATGGTGATGGGTAGCCACTCAGCTAGTTGGAGAGCAGTTGGAGGCTTAGGAAGTAAGGGTGTAGAGAGTGCGCCATTACATAATGCATTGGGTGAGGGTATATATGATGATGATATTGGACTTGATGCTATGGGTAAAGCAGAAACTACCCAACCAACCGTAGATCCTCCACCACCTCCCCCTAATAGCACTCCAGGTCCTGCCACTCCCATGGCTGAATCTGTACCATCAACCTCTAGCACTAGCAGAAATGTTTGTAGAGCACCTTCCTGCACCCATGGCTGAATCTGTACCATCAACCTCTAGCACTAGCAGAAATGTTTGTAGAGCACCTTCCTGCACCACCGCCTCTACATTGTCTCCACCCACCATACAAGAAATGGCGAGTGGAATTACAATTATAAGTAAGGCTTTACAAGAGTTAGTCACAAAGGTGAGGTTGTTGTGAAGCCGCAACCAACCATGGGTTGAGGGAGTGGCTTCAATTCTAGAATTTACCGATGAAGAACGATTGATTGTCCTTAGTCAAAATATTTCCCAAGACATGAAGGATATGTTTGTGAAGATGAATGATGATCAAAGGAGAAGGTTTATGATTTGGCGACTGATTGGAGTATTTCCAAATGATGACAATCAATATGCTTATTATTGACTATGCTTGAAGACCGTAGTTTGATGACTACTCTTTTGGAGTTGTATTTTTGGGAACATAGATGTTGTTAGTTATATGCTTTTGGACTATGTTAAGCACATGAATGCTTTGATGACTACAGGTTTTAAATATCATTTTGGTACATATATATGTATGTTAAGCACATGGATGCTTTGAATGACTATTTAAAGAATTCTTATGCAGAAATTATGTTAAGTTGCTTTCTTGGCTGGGATTGTGATTTGGTTCCGTATGACTATTGCTCCTGAGGATCATAGAAATGAACGCAAAATGCATGCATCTTTATTGTGATGGAATTCTTGTAGTGAAAGTAATTGGAGAGTATCTTGTAGTGAAAAACTTACTTTGTTTTGATTTCATGATTAAAACAGGATGGGAGATAATCAAAATATCTCTATTTTGCTATTTATGAGGATACTGCTGATTATCTCCTCATTCGCATTATCAACATGGTTGCACAAATAGAAGGTCTAGCCTCGAGTATCTTGCACCTCATATCACAAGAGGAGATAAATCTATGCATCTCCCAACTCAAACATGACATTACAAACCTTGTCCTTCAATATTTGAAATATAAGATGGAGAGCAATCCACGTGATTTTCGTCGACTATATCGTATGTATCCGGATTGCTTCATGAAATTGTGTACGGTCTTGCGAGAACATAGGCATTTACAAGATACATGGTATATCAGCGTTGAGGAGATGATTGTTATTTTCCTTTTCACTTTTACTCAAAATCAATGATATTACATCACCACTGGGAGGTTTGATCGATCCCGATTTGTATTCAGTGTTTGTTTCAATAAGGCACACCAGGCCCTTGTGTGATTAGCCCCTTGTATGATGGCTCCTCCTCCTACCGATTCACCAGAAAAGGTCATATCTGAATCCTGTTTTTGGCCTTATTTCAAGGTATTAAAATTTAATTACACTATATAAGTCTTCATTCATTATTATTATAATTTTAAAGTCACATTTCATATATGTTAATGGGAATATATAGGACTGTATCGATGCTATTGACGGGACCTACATTCCATGTATGGTGTATGGCGATGACCAAACTCCATATCGTAATAGACATGGCTATCTTTCTCAAAATATCCTTGAAGCATGCACATTTGATCTTAGGTTTATTTATGTCTTAGTGGGAAGAGAGGGATCTGCCAATGATTCATGGGTCTTGAAGGATACAATGAGTAGAAGTGCATGCAGTCTTCCATTTCCAAATGGTAAATATTTTTTTATAAAATTGTTAGATTTTATATTTATTGATTATAATTCTAAAAAAATGTTAAAACGGGTAAATTTTATCTAGTTGATTATGGTTACCCAAATAGGCTATAATTTTTGGCTCCCGATCGGGGTACGAGGTACCACCTTAGATAGTTTGGCCCAGGTAATAATCGTCAGCGACCATGCAATACTCATGAGTTATTCAACCATCGACATGCATCTCTTAGAACTTGCATTGAACATATTTTTGGCATTTTCAAGTCTAGGTTTACTATTTTTAAGTCGCAACATCTAGGTTTTCCATATGAGACTCGAAAAATGATGATATGGGCATGTATTAGTTTGGATAATTTTTTGAAGATGGAGAACTCTAATGATGACTTTGAAGTTTCTGATCTTCCTCCAGAGGCACCACGCAATGTTGCTTCGATTGATGGTGATTCTGATGAGGATGATGACCTACAAACTCAACAAGCATAGTAGACAACTGCATCACGTTGGAGAAAACAAATGGCAAATACAATGTGGGAGGATGAGACAACAGTAGCCCTGCTAGACCCTAGAGGGGGGTGATTAGGGTCTTATGCTAATCTAATCCCGATTATAAGCCAATTAAAATTATGTTGATTAATTGTTCTTGTAAGAATGATATAAGATAGATATGAGCAAGAGAGATATGAATAAGCACAAATAAAAAGAACGCTAAGCAAAACACAAACAAACGATATGTTTACGATGTTCGGTCACCACGACCTACGTCCCCGCTCCTTACCTCGAGGAGATCTCCACTATCACAATCCGGTTTGGAAGCCGGAACTTCTACACACTCGGTTTACAAGCTTACCGAAAACTCTCACACAACAAAGACTATGCAATCACACTTTACACACTTAGTGTAGGAACCTAGCCCGTGTCCTCCTCCTCAAGTGCTCGGATGCAACCTCTCCCTAGGTTCGTCAACCCTCCTCCTCAAGTGCTCGGATGCAACCTCTCCCTAGGTTCGTCAACTGACGCCACTCCTATTGGATTCTACCCCGTCTCTCGCCTCACACTTCTCTCGGTGTACAAGTGTATTACAAGTGATACTCACAAATAAAGATTAAATACAATGGTTTGTTCTCAACAACAAATGAGAACGCAAATGAAGCTCACACTCACTAAATCACACTCCACAACCCACACTATATAGTATGAAGATACTAAGCTCAATATGTGTGTGCGATAACAATGAATAAAAATAATACAACTCAATAAATATAGCTAAATAAATGAAAGTGAAATAGTAAGCTATACAAGGAAGAGTTTAGAAAACTTCTCAATAAACAAGAAGAGTAGTAGATGATGATTCCAATAGGAATTGAAAGTCACTTCTTGTTGTAGAAAACTTCTCTTGAAGTAGATTAGTGAAAATTAGCTTAACAACTCTTTAAACGCTTCTTAAACCTTTGTTAAAACTTCTTGTAAAAATAAAAACTCTTGGTTTTCTTAGTTACTGAAATAGAAGAGCAATGGGGTATTTATACCCACTCAAGAACTCAGTAAAAACCAACTTGAAATAACCAAAAAGTCCCCAGAGAATCAAATCAGAAACTAGGCATTGGAATACAATCATGAGTTCGACGGTCGACCGTGACGGTCGACCGCGAAGCACAAAAAGTCTGAGATTAGAAAATAAAAGCTGACGGTCGACCGCGGCGGTCGACCGCGAAAGTCTCTGGATGGTTTCACGGTCGACCGTCACGGTCGATCACGAGCACATAAAAGTCATAGTAAGAAAAATTGCTGCTGGCGGTCGACCGTGGCGGTCGACCGCAAACTGATACAGGCATAAGACAGGTTTTTGGGCTGATTTTGAAATTGCGTTAAAAATATCAAATTAATTCTAAAAATAATAAAACTTTGGGGACAGTTTCTAAATGATGAAATAAACATGTTTGAAAAGGAATTTTTGGAAAATCAATTTTCGTTTGCAAAAACACACTGTTTTTGAAAAGTGTTCGTAAGACCTGTATTTTACGAATATGAAAATTTGATATGACTTATAATCATGTATATATATATCATGCATATATTATATGTATATAATAAAGTATGGATGAGCTGTAAACATAAAATAAAAGATATTATAACAACGTTTGATAAAAAATCATTTATATGATAGAAAACTTCAAAAATCGTGTTAAGTGTACATATATTGAGTTTAAATATAAACATACAATATATGTAAGTAAACTACTCTTATACCTAGGTAACTCCACACATATGAACTTGAATCTTTAACGCTTGATTGTCGTGTATTGAAATACCTGTAAAGAAAAACATAAAAACAAAACTAGAGAATATATTAGCGATAAATTGTTTGACAAATCATCATCAAAACTATAGGGCCAACAAGCCCAAGGAGTCTAGAGCAAAATTATATGCTGGTAGATTATATTTGTAATAATTAAGATTTAAGTTACTGACTAAGACTTTGTTTGTAATAATTGAGATTTTATCATCATCATTGTAATAGATGTAGGAATGATTAAATAATTATTACAATTATTGCCTTTTGAAATTCCTTTTGGGGGGTTATTCATTGGGGTACTTTGGGGCAAGTTAGGTTAAATTGTTCCAATAGGATAATTTTACACAATGGGATAATTTGAGTGGGATAAACTAGGGTAAAATAGGATAATGGAACAATTTGAGTAGGACAATTAGTATGGTATCTTTTTATAATATGATATTTATAGATCAATTAAGTTCAAGTTTAACTTGATATAACATCAAATGATTAAATAAATAATAGTTATAAATAATAGTTATTAATAATATTATATTATTTTTAACATTTTATATTAAAATAATCTTAAAAATAATATTATTGTATATTAATAATATATATATATATAATAGGTATATGTATAATGTATATATATATATATGCATATATATATATATGCATATAATATATATAATATATATATATATAATATATATATATATATATATATAATATATATATATATATATATAATATATATATATATATAGAAGAGAGAGGAGAGAGAAGAGAGAGATTAATGGGTATCCTTGTCATAGGAGGGGATCACTCCTATGACGCCTCTAAAATCACATGATTGAGCAGACATTATGAATGAATCCCGCTCCGTTAACTTGATCTACATATTCCTAAGAAACCCCAACACACTACCAAAAATTTTGGGGTAACCGGTCCGTCGTTTGACCCTTCATCCACTCGTAT